>NC_091980.1:196579111-196925361 GCF_044704955.1 Pristiophorus japonicus | reverse complement strand
GCTGTTTAAAAACTCATTACTCCTGAATGCACCTATCTTTTTGAGCTGATTTTAGTTGGGAACGGGTAGGCATTGGGCAAGCACCCCAAGTTCAGTCATTTCAGTGCCGGGTCTATCGGTGAGGGCTGTTACAATGCACTCCATGGAGGAGCGGGATATCTCTGACAGCAAATTCTGGATTTCTGTATTTCACTTCACATGTGTGGACACCAGAAGTTGTTGGCAGATGTTCTGCATTATAACGGTGAGTGCTGTTAGCTTCGCTGTTATTCTTATCAGAAAATCTGGCCCCATATATCCTGAAAAGAAAAATTTATTGGAACAGTTCCTTCAAATAATTTTCTTTTTTTTGTTTACTTAAAGGATGAGTGATAGCAATCCATTGGTTGCAAGACACTTTGAGATGTCGAAGGACATGATAAAAAGAATGAAAGACTTGAATTTTTATAGCGCCTTTCATGGCCTCAGGACATCCAAAGCACATTACAACCAGCGAAGTTCTTTGAAGTGTAGTCACTGTTGTAATGTAGGAAATGAGCAGGTTCATACCTGCAAATATCCATGAGGTGAATTTAGATCTAAGCTATGCCAAGCAAAAGGTAGACCATAACCCACAAGATTGGTTGCAGTATGGGAGTACTCAGAAGGCCAGTCAGGTCTCCTCTTTCATGCCTTCTAATGGCTGGTTACAGAGTGACAGGTCGGGGCTATGAATAGAGCTGGAGCGCTGGGCCTTGGAACATCGTGGGCGAAAGTGCGGCGAATAAGGGTACGGGGCCCAGAAGAGCCGAGGGTCCAGAGGCAGCACGGGCCTGCCCACACTGCGCACCAGGTCCATGCAACAGAGCAGGTCTCCAGTCGTCCTGGTTCAACCCTGGCCACTGGATAAAGGCCTAGCTCTGTCAAGCCATGTGGTGACTGAGGTGCAACGGTCACCACACGTTAAAAAAATCCACGCACAGGCATCTTCCACCCCCTCCATTGGAGTTCAGGATTGGAACATCGGGTCCTTCATTGAAACATCTGTGAACTCTTGTGGAAGCAAGTCATCCTCGTTCGAGGGACTGCCTATGATGATGATGATGTAGGAAATGAGGCAGCCAATTGGCTTACAACAATGTCCCACATACAGCAATGTGATAATGACAAGATAATCTGTTTTTAGTGATGTTGGTTGAGGGAAAAATGTTGGCCAGGACAGTGGGGATAACTCCCCTGAAATTCTTTGAAATAGTGCCATGGGATCTTTTACGTCCACCTGAGAGGGCAGACAGGACCTCGGTTCAACATCAAATCTGAAAGAAGAGACCTTCGATAATGCAACACTCCTTCAGTACTGCACTGGAGTGGCAGCCTAGATTTTGTGCTCAAGTTCTTTGAGTGGGACTTGAATCCACAATCTTCTGATTCAGAGATGAGAATCCTACCCAATGAGCCATGGCTGACAACACTTGCACTGAAGAAATACAAGTTCTTTCTTTCTTGCTTTCTTTTATACTACATTGGGCCGGAACTTGCTAGAGTGGGCCATCACGCAGTGTGCCCCATTAGTTAGATATTTTTCTGCACCCTTCAGCTCAAAATCTTTTGTGCCATAACTTGCTGGAAATACGAGCTGATGACTGTGTGGTGAGGGCAAAAGACATCTGGGACCTCAGTGAATGGTGGGACCAACAGTGTATCTCCTCAACCAATGAGATTAAAGGATTGTGAAAGAAATAGAGGAATGACTGAGAAGGAGAGTGAATTAGAGTGGATGAATTAGAGTCAAATTAGGTACAGGAAGAGAAGTAAGAGAGAGGGAAAGAAATATTGAATTAAGAGAGAGAGAAAAATAGACAAAAGAAAAAAAATTGACATTTAAAAAATCTCTCAACAATTTACCACCTGAAGGAATGAGACTCCACAGTTTAAATTGTTCAATTTCTGGGCTAAAGATGTTGGTTGGCACTGCATTAACAATTCACATATCATTAAAAAGGTACTTGCGCTGTTAATTATCAGACTTATCTTTCTGTGGAAAAATTAATGAGCATTAAATGTGCAAATCCAGCAAGTTCTTAAGAATAACAAGGAGGCTAAAGGAGAGATGTCACTTGTGCAAAGTGAACAGCAGAGCAGTGTAAATCGTCCAAACAATTCTTGAGATTTGCAACTGATGGTATATCTCTTAATCCCTTGAATTTACTAGTCGATGTACACATTAATAACGGCGTGTGTCATTAACACTCCGGTATTTTTCCGGCAAGACCCAGCCTTTTATTGAGCTAGTAAATCCCTAGTTAATTATGTTTATTTTTTTTCTAAGGTGGAGCAACCATTACGGTCAAAGAAAACAGGGTGGCACAAGCTGTTATCCAAACAACGCAAAAGAGCAGTGGTTGCTTGCTTCAGGATGGCACCACTGTATAATCTGCCAAGGTAGAAGTGATATTATGTTTTCATATATTCAGAAACAAATTATACTAGCAATTATTTCTCCTACTTATTCTTTATCTTGCTTTGTATTGTCTTGTATTTTATTTTTTCATTTAAGTTACAGCTTACTTTTTAAAGATTTTTTTTGGATCAAGCAATTTTTTTTACACTTGTTAACAATTGCTCCCAGACATTATTGACAATTTTTCTCATCATCTTTCCATGCTGTGTTCTCCAATCAAGAGGGTGAGCAGATGTTCTGCCACTCTATTGTTTGGACTAGGACCTGTTTAGTAAACTTCCTCTGTTACCTTTTTCCCCTCACTCTTTGTAGCAAAGTTCTTCATTTCTACTTGGAGCCTAACCCCAACCCTGCCAACAGCTTTGGTCAAGATTGGCATGTGAGAAATCACATTGCAAACCCACACCTTAAGTCATTCTTTTTAACTGTGAGATGCTTGCCACTCAGCATTTATAGTAATGAAAAGCATTTTATAAACCTAGTCATTAAATTGTGTTTGTTAATTATATATCATACAGAACATCTGTGCACTTTCAAATTTAATTAATTGCTAGAATAGTTAATGGAATGACCAGATGCGAGTCTTTGGCAATCACTTATTTACGTATGTCTTAAAAAGCATAATGATATGTAACATCTTAACGCAGAGAAAATAATTAAATGAACTTTGCTTTAATTCACACAATATGGTGAAGTATCCCACAGTTAATTCAGAAACATATCTGTGCTTTTAAGTTGACCAATGCAAAAAATGTATCCCTTTTCTTTAGACACAAAATTAACATTTACTTCCTGAACTCCTATCAACAACTGTGGCTGGAAAAACTATATAAGAACACTGATTTTGAGAATCTTATCGTCTCTTTGACGGTAAAGTAACATTTGATTGATAGACAACGCTTCCTGTCCCATGCAAACACTCTTCTTAGCACACCTACTATATTCAATTTGTACAATAAACCTTACAGAATCTGATTGGTCAGTCTGCCAACCAAAAACCTCTGCAAACCTTGCATGAAAAAGGTAAAAAGAACAGTGCAAGTATTCAAAATGAAAACTAATATGCACAGTACTTACTTGTTAAGCGCCTTGGCACATTTATACTCTGTTAAAGGCGATATCTAAATGCAAGTTTTTGTTGACATGTTCATTGTGAATGTGCTTTATTGCACACCTGATGACAACTCAAAACAATGATCTAAAAGAATACATACCAAGTTACCAATATAGTGATCCAGTGCAGCGGTTTAATCTTGTCATTATATGAAATTTTATGCCAACTACTTTTGAAGATGAGGGTGTCCACAATATTTCTTCTGAGATAGTGAAGGAAGTGTAGCCAGAAATACCCAGTTCAAGGAATCCTTAAAGACTGATCCCAACAGCTGTTTAAGATGGAACAAAGTTCATCATGTCTCTGTTTCTTAAATCATTTTTTAAATTTGAATTGTACTTTATTCAACATCTTAAACCTCAGAGACTAAATTGTAGAACAATCTGCACTTCAATTAGTGTGATTTTGATGTGTGATCATGATACACTTTTGACCAATCAGAGAACTGGAGTTGTACAAATCTCTACTAATGGTCTTTATCCATTATTTTAAATAATAAGATCTCCCTTAATCTACTAAAAGCTGTGTCTCACCTCCTGATCTTGCTATACCCTCCCGCTTCCTAGGCATCGTGCTGTTAACCTCTTCCTTCAGAGTTATCAGAAATCATGGATAGAGACAGAGGAGTACTCATTTGAGGAGAAACTAATTGAGGACTTAGCTGTAAGTACTGGCCTCTGTGTGACTGGTGTCTCGCTCCAGCATAAGTGGCCATGCTGCATTCTGCAAGAAGTGCTGTTGCCAAGCTGTCTACGATATGTGCAACTCTTCTCTGTCAGTTATAATAGGTTGGTTTGGGGGTAGTTGATTTTTGTTGCTACTTTGCATTGGAAAGTGGAATGGAACTTGGCTACTGTGACATGTGAATGGTAGGTGCCTTTGAGCTGAGTAAGATGGACTGGCTTTAACTCTCATCAGCTTAAATTTGACACAGAATTTCAAAGAACACGCATAGCAGAAGTGATAATTAGATGATCATTTACTGCTAGCATTGATTACCCTGGAGTAATAAAGCTGTAAATGGATTGAAAGGTCCTCCTCTGTGAGTTAGACACGATCTGTATTCTTAAACCAAGAACTGAGTGCTATTTATAATGCACAATTTCTACTTAAAATAAAATTTGTTTTAAAAATTGCTTTCACCTCCGATGTCACTGTAAAATGATCTGACCCAGATGTTGGGTAACAGACCTACTTCCAGGCTTCTGCCAATGTTCCTCTGTAACTAGTTACTAAGAGTTACATAGGTTGATTTTTCAAAATCCTTTTGCCCTCCTACATGTAGAAATATCTCACTTCCCTTTGAAAGCACAGGCAGTTGTCAAGAGTGGAACCAAAGCTGTGAAACCGCTGTGCCTCTCTGTGGTGCAGTCGTGTCACTACCCACTAACTTTTATTTCTTGTTGGATATGTGTTGTACGAAGGAAGACCCATGACTCTGAATGTTGATATGCATTATAGAACTGCTGCTGCATGTATTAAAAATAAAATAATAGATTGCCTGAGTCTGTTATAAGGCTCTGAATGACCAAGATCATCTCATAAAGCATGACAGTTAAGCACAGTTTACAAAATTATCTTTGCACAGAAGTTGTTTATGAGCCTTGTAACAAACTATCAGATGTTGGTTCATGTAGTTAATATATAATTATGAATTTTTATCAATTGCGTTAAATGTGCCTGTGTTGCTAGGCTATGCTTGCTTGTTGTGCTATGGTGTGCTGAATGTGAAATGAGTAAGGACACCACTTTTGTTGAAATTTTTGAGATTTATTGTGTTGCAATTTCATTTATCAAGTCTTACCGTTACAGTACAGTTCACATTGTGCATGATGTTTGAGTTATGGAATCATATAAGACTATTTTTCCTGACTGTTCAAAGATAGAACATTGTGGTACAAGTAAATAAGGTAAAACAAAAATTGTAAAAAAAGCAAATACTTCAAGATAGCAGCAGGTTTCATTACGGAGCTACTACAATTTATTTCTGCAGTGGGGATGTTCGCTGATGACTACAGAGTTCCATTCCATTTGCAATAATGCAGATAATGAAGCAGTCCATGCCCACATGTAGCAAGACTTGGACTAAATCTAGGCTTGTGCTGATAAGTGGCAAGTAACATTTGTGCTAAACCAGTGCCAGGCAATGGCCATCTCCAACTAGAGAGAGTCTAATCACCTCCCCTTGCCATATAATGACATTACCATCACCAAATCTCCCACTGTCAACTTCTTAGGGGTCATCATTGACCAGAAACTCAACTAGACCAGCCACATAAATGCCATGGCTACTACAGTTGGTTAGAGACTGAGTATTCTGTGGTGAGTGACTCACCCCCTGACACCCAATATCCTCTTCACCACCTACAAGGCAAAAGTCAGGAGTGTGATGGAATATTCTCCATGTGCCTGGATTGCACCATCCAAAACAAAGTAGTAACATAGAAACATAGAAAATAGGTGCGGGATTAGGCCATTCGGCCCTTCGAGCCTGCACCACCATTCAATAAGATCATGGCTGACCATTCACCTCAGTAGCCCTTTCCTGCTTTCTCTCCATTCCTCTTGATCCTTTTAGCCATAAGGGCCACATCTAACTCCCTCTTGAATATATCCAACGAACTGGCATCAACAAATCTCTGCAGTAGGGAATTCCACAGGTTAACAACTCTCTGAGTGAAGAAATTTCTCCTCATCTCAGTCCTAAATGGCTTACCCCTTATCCTTAGACTGTGTCCCCTGGTTCTGGACTTTCCCAACATCGGCAACATTCTTCCTGCATCTAACCTATCCAGTCCCGTCAGAATTTTATATGTTTCTATGAGATCCCCTCTCATCCTTCTAAACTCTAGTGAATAAAGGCCCAGTCGATCCAGTCTCTCCTAATATGTTAGTCCAGCCATCCCGGGAATCAGTCTGGTGAAACTTCACTGCATTCCCTCAATAGCAAGAACGTCCTTCCTCAGATTAGGAGACCAAAACTGAACACAATATTCCAGGTGAGGCCTCACTAAGGCCCTGTACAGCTTCAGTAAGACCTCCGTGCTCCTATACTCAAATCCCCTAGCTATGAAGGCCAACATACCATTTGCCTTCTTCACCGCCTGCTGTACCTGCATGCTAACTTTCAATGACCGATGTACCATGACACCCAGGTCTCGTTGCACCTCCCCTTTTTCTAATCTGTCGCCATTCAGATAATATTTTGCCTTTGTGTTTTTGCCCCCAAAGTGGATAACCTCACATTTATCCACATTATACTGCATCTGCCATGCACTTGTCCACTCACCTAACCTGTCCAAGTCACCCTGCAGCCTCTTAGCGTCCTCCTCACAGCTCACACCGCCACCCAGTTTAGTGTCATCTGCAAACTTGGCGATATTACACTCAATTCCTTCATCCAAATCATGAATGTATATTGTAAATAACTGGGGTCCCAGCACTGAGCCCTCCGGCACCCCACTAGTCACTGCCTGCCATTCTGAAAAGGACCCGTTTATCCCGAGTCTCTGCTTCCTGTCTGCCAACCAGTTCTCTATCCATGTCAGTACATTACCCCCAATACCATGTGCTTTAATTTTGCACACCAATCTCTCGTGTGGGATCTTGTCAAAAACCTTTTGAAAGTCCAAATACACCACATCCACTGGTTTTCCCTTGTCCACTCTACTAGTTACATCCTCAAAAAATTCCAGAAAATTTGTCAAGCATGATTTCCCTTTCATAAATCCATGTTGACTTGGACCGATCCTATCACTGCTTTACAAATGCGTTATTATTTCATCTTTAATAATTGATTCCAACATTTTCCCCACTACTGATGTCAGGCTAACTGTCTATAATTACGCGTTATCTCTCTCCCTCCTTTTTTAAAAAGTGGTGTTGCATTAGCTACCATCCAGTCCACAGGAACTGATCCAGAGTCGATCGACTGTTGGAAAATGATCACCAATGCATCCACTATTTCTAGGGCCACTTCCTTAAGTACTCTGGGATGCAGACTATCTGGCCCCGGGGATTTATCGGCCTTCAATCCCATCAATTTCCCTAACACAATTTCCCGCCTAATAAGGATATCCTTCAGTTCCACCTTCTCACTAGACCCTCGGTCCCCTAGTACTTCCGGAAGGTTATTTGTGTCTTCCTTCGTGAAGACAGAACCAAAGTATTTGTTCAACTGGTCTTCCATTTCTTTGTTCCCCATTATAAATTCACCTGAATCTGACTGCAAGGGACCTACGTTTGTCTTCACTAATCTTTTTCTCTTCACATATCTATAAAAGCTTTTGCAGTCAGTTTTTATGTTCCCGGCAAGCTTCCTCTCATACTCTATTTTCCCCTCCTAATTAAACCCTTTGTCCTCCTCTGTTGAATTCTAATTTTCTCCCAGTCCTCAGGTTTGCTGCTTTTTCTGTCCAATTTATATGCCTCTTCCTTGGATTTAACACTATCCTTAAATTCCCTTGTTAGCCATGGTTGTGCCACCTTCCCCCTTTTATTTTTACTCCAGACAGGGATGTACAATTGTTGAAGTTCATCCATGTGATCTTTAAATGTTTGCTATTGCCTATCCACCGTCAACCCTTTAAGTATCATTTGCCAGTCTATTCTAGCCAATTCACGCCTCATACCATCGAAGTTACCTTTTCTTAAGTTCAGGACCCTCTCTGAATTAACTGCTTCACTCTCCATCTTAATAAGGAATTCTACCATATTATGGTCACTCTTCCCCAAGGGGCCTCGGACAACAAGATTGCTAATTAGTCCTTTCTCATTACACATCACCAAGTCTAGGATGGCCAGCCCTCAAGTTGGTTCCTCGACATATTGGTCCAGAAAACCATCCCTAATATACTCCAGGAAATCCTCCTCCATCGTATTGCTACCAGTTTGGTTAGCCCAATCTATATGTAGATTAAGTCGCCCATGATAACTGCTGTACTTTTATTGCACGCATCCCTAATTTCTTTTTTGATGCTGTCCCCAACCTCACTACTACTGTTTGGTGGTCTGTACACAACTCCCACTAACGTTTTCTGCCCTTTGGTATTCCGTAGCTCCACCCATACAGATTCCACATCATCCAAGCTAATGTCCTTCCTTACTATTGCATTAATTTCCTCTTTAACCAGCAACGCTGCCCCATCTCCTTTTCCTTTCTGACTATCCTTCCTGAATGTTGAATACCCCTGGATGTTGAGTTCCCAGCCATGGTCACCCTGAAGCCATGTCTCCGTGATGCCAATTATATCATTTTCATTAATTGCTGCCTGTGCAGTTAATTCATCCACCTATTATGAATACCCCTTGCATTGAGGCACAGAGCCTTCAGGCTTGTCTTTTTAACACACTTTGCCCTTTTAGAATTTTGCTGCAATGTGGCCCTTTTTGATTTTTGCCTTGGGTTTCTCTGCCCTCCACTTTTACTTTTCTTCTTTCTATCTTTTGCTTCTGCCCCCATTTTACTTCCCTCTGTCTCCCTGCATCGGTTCCCATCCCTCTGCCATATTAGTTTAACCCCCTCCTCAACAGCACTGGCAAACACTCCCCCTAGGACATTAGTTCCGGTCCTGCCCAGGTGCAGACCATCGGTTTGTACTGGTCCCACCTCCCCCAGAACCGGTTCCAATGTCCCTGAAATTTGAATCCCTCCCTCCTGCACCACTCCTCAAGCCACGTATTCATCTGAGCTATCCTGCGACTCCTACTCTGACTAGCACGTGGCACTGGTAGAAATCCTGAGATTACTACCTTTTGAGGTCCTACTTTTTAATTTAACTCCTAGCTCCTTAAATTCAGCTTGTACGACCTCATCCTATTTTTTTACCTATATCGTTAGTTGCCTGATCAGCACCTCATCCACTAGTGTAAATGTCCATCCCCTCCATTACCAGCGTACCGCGGCTGCAGTTTGTACTATCTGCAAGATGCACTGTAGCAAACACCAACGCTTCTTTGGCAGCACCTCCCAAACCCATAACTTCCGTCACCTAGAAGGATAAGGACAACAAGTGCATGGGAACAGCAGCTAGTTTCCCCTCCAAGTTACATACCATCCTAACTTGTTGGTGTATAAGAACATAACAATAGGAGCAGCAGTAAGCTATTTGGCCCCTCGAGCCTGCTCTGCCATTCAATAAGATCATGGTTGACCTGATCCTGGCCTCAACTCCACTTCCCCGTCCACTCCCCATAACACTTGACTCTCTTATTCAAAAATCTGTCTAGTTCCACCTTAAATACAATGACCCAGCCTCCACAGCTCTCTGGGGCAGAGAGTTCCAAAGATTCATGACCTTCTGAGAGAAGAAATTCCTCCTCATTTCTATTTCAAATGGGCGACCCCTTATTCTGAAACTATGCCCCCTAGTTCTAGATTCCCCCATGAGGGGAAACATCCTCTTTTCATCTACCCAGTCAAGCCCCATCAGAATCTTATATGATTCAATAAGATCACCTCTCAGTCTTCTAAACTCCAATGAGTATCAACCCAATCTATTCAACCTTTCTTCATATGAGAACCCCTTCATCTCAGGAATCAACCTCGTGAACCTTCTCTGAACTGCCTCCAATGCAAGTACATCCCTCCTTAAATAAGGAGACCAAACGTGTACGCACTACTCCAAGTGTGGTCTTACCAATGCCCGGTACAATTGTAACAGGACTTCCCTACTTTTATACTCCATCCCCCTTCCAATAAAGGCTAACATTCCATTTGCCTTCCTAATTACCTGCATGCTAACATTTTGTGCATCATGTACAAGGGCCCCCCGATCTCTCTGTACTGCAGCATTTTGTAATCTCTCCCCATTTAAATAATAATTTGCTTTTTTATTTTTCCTACCAAAGTGGATAACCTCACATTTTCCCACATTATACTCCATTTGCCTATGTTTTTCCCACTCACTTAACCTATCTATATCCCTTTGTAGATTATTTGCGTCCTCCTCACAACTTGCATTCCCACCTACCTTTGTACCATCAGCAAATTTGGCTACATTACACTCAGTCCCTTCATCCAAGTCATTAATATAAATTGTAAAGAGTTGAGGTCCCAGCACTGATCCATGTGGCACCCCACTAGTCACAGTTTGCCAACCGAAAAATGACCCATTTATCCTGACTCTCTGTTTTCTGTTAGTTAACCAATCCTCTATCCACGCTAATATATTACCCCAAAACCCGTGAGCTCTTATCTTGTGCAGTAACCTTTTATGTGGCACCTTAACGAATGCTTTCTGGAAATCCAAATGCACCACATCCACTGGTTCACCCTAATCCACCCTGCTCGTTACATCCTCAAAGAATTCCAGTAAATTTGTCAAACATGATTTCCCTTTCACAAAACCATGCTGACTCTGCTTGACTGCATTATGATTTATTAAATGTCCTGCTACTGCTTCCTTAATGATGGACTCCAGCATTTTCCCAATGACAGATGTTAGGCTAACTGGTCTATAGTTTCCTGCTTTCTGTCTCCCTCGTTTCTTAAATAGGGGCATTACATTTGTGGGTTCCAGTCTGCTGGGATCTCTTCAGAACCCAGGGAATTTTGGTAGATTACAACCAATGCATCCACTATATCTGCAGCCACCTCTTTTAAGACCCAAGGATGCAGGCCATCAGGTTCAGGGGACTTGTCCACCTTTAGTCCCATCAGTTTGCCTAGTACTTTTTCTCTAGTGAAAGTGATCGTTTTAATTTTCCCACCCCCAATAGCCCCTTCATTATTAATTATTGTGATTCTTTTAGTGTCCTCTACCGTGAAAATCGATATAGGTTGAGCTTCCGAAATCCGGAAACCTCGGGACCGAGGCTGTTCCGGATTCCAGGTATTTCCGGGTTTTGGAACGTCTTTGCCTGGGTCGAGGTAGGTGGAGTCTGGAAGCCGAGATAAGGGGGGTGCTGAGACCGGGGGGGGGGAGAAGACGGGGGAGCCGGTCCAAGGGGAGAAGGGGGAAGCCAGGGCTGGGGTGGGGTCCGTTGCGGGCGAAGTCGGGGCGGGCAAAGTCGCGGTGAAGTCGGGCCGGAGGTCGGGCCACTGAGGGCCGGAGCGAGGTCGGGCTGCCGAGGACTGGGGCGAGGTAGGACTGGAGCGAGGTCGGGCTACCCAGGGCCGGGGCGAGGTCGGGCCGCCGAGGGCCGGGGCGGGCGAAGTCGGGCCGCCAAGGTGGGGGAAGTCTGGATTTCGGAACATTTTCCGGTTTCCAGATGACCCCACCACGGATCGGCTCGGTGTCCGAATTCCAGAACATTCTGAATTTTGGAACTCTGGATTTCAGACGCTCAATCTGTACAAAATATTTGTTCAAAGTCTCTGCCATTTCCCTGCTTCCCATTATTAATTCTCCAGACTCATCCTCTCTGGACCAACGTTTACCTTAGCTACTCTCTTCCTTTTTAGATACCTATAGAAGCTCTTACTGTCTGTTTTTATATTTCTTGCTAGTTTACTCTCATAAACTATCTTCTCTCTCTTTATTATTTTTTAAATCGTCCTTTGCTGGTTTCTAAACATTTACCAATCCTCTGCCCTTCCACTGTTCGTCGCAACATTGTATGCCTTTGTTTTCAGTTTGATACCATCCTTTACTTCCTTAGTTCGCCATGGATGGTTCATCCTTCTCTTAGTCTTTCTCACTGGAATATATCTTTGCTGAGAGTTATGAAATATCTCATTAAATATTTGCCATTGCTTTTCTACAATCTTACCCTTTAATATATTTTCCCAATCCACTTTAACCAACTCTGCCTTCATACCTTTCTAATTACCTTTATTTAAGTCCAGGACACTAGTTTGAGATCCTCAAACTGAATTTGAAATTCTATCATGCTATGATCACTCTTCCCAAGATGATCCTTCATTACGAGATCATTAATTAATCCAGACTTGTTACCAGATCTCTGTTCTTTCATCATCGATGTGTCAAAATCCTGGAACTCCCTAATTAAAACCATTGTGCAAGCATCTTCATCTGCAGTGGTTCAAGAAGGCCACCATCACCTTTTTAGGGCATCTAGGGATGTGCAGTAAATGCCAGTCTTTCCAGTGACACCCACATCATGAAAATGAATCTTTAAAAATGCCTTGCAATGGATCAAACAAGGAACAGCATTAAAAACATCCAGGGGCTTGTCTTGCAAATTACAAGATAAAGTGAATGTGAATATTTTGTGTAAAAGTATATATATAGTTAAGGGAACCGATAGTTTAACTGGAAAGGTTAAAATAACCTACCTTGGTCAGGAAAGCCCAACCACACTTAGATAATCTCCCATCCATCATAATGTCAGGAGTGAGGCTGTTTGTTGTTGATTCTACAGTACTTATCGCTGTTCACAACTACTCCGATAATGAAACATATCCATGCCACGCAATAGTAGAACCTGGATAACATCCAAGTTTGGGCTGATGAGTGGCAGGTAACAATTGCACCATAGAAGTGCCAGGGAATGACCATCTTGAACAAAAGGCCCAACCATCCCAACCATCTTCTCCTGAACTCCAACAGCACCACCTGTGTCCCCTACCATTAGCATCTTGGGGATCACCATTGACTGAGATTAATTGGACCAACCATATCAGAACCATGGTTATAAGAGCAGGGCAGAAGCTGGGTACTTTGTGCTGAGTGGCTCACTTCTTGATCCCTCAAAACCTGTCCACAATCTACACAATCCATATCAGGAGTATGATAGAAAGTCACCATTTGTCTGGGTGGGTGCTGCCACAGAAAGCTGAACAGCACCCACGCTAGATGCCAATGGATTCAGTATCTAATCCTTCCCTCATGGGCACACTGCAGCTCTAGTATGTATGATCTACATGAACTCACTAAGTTAACTTACATTTGTTCCCTGCAACCTCTATCACCAAGAACGATGAGAGCAGCAATGTCATGGGAACACCATCACCTCCAAATTCCCCTCCCAAGTTACACACACCATTCTAACTGGGATATATGTCACTATTCCTTCATCGTCAGTAGTTATGTATCATACAATTCCCTACTTAATTCCATCATGGGAGCACCATCACCACTAGGTTTGCAGCAGTTCAAGGAGAAAACTCCCATCACCGTCTGGGGGCAGCTAGGGATAGACAATGAATGCAGGCTACATTACCCACATCGAGAACAAATAAGAAAAAATTGGCATAAAAACTGGGAAATTTCCTGTAGTTTAATGTAGTTTCCCTACAATTAACACAGATTTACTGAACGGTAACAAAGCCTTTCATTTACATAGCACTCCTCAAACTGAAGAACATTCAGAGTGCTTTAGAATATGGAGAGGAGAATGCCAAGCAGAAAGGTGGAAGATTGTATACTAGGCTTTCAAAGGAAAGGAAAAAGATAACAAGACAGAGAACAATTTATTGGTGCAATATCAATGATTTAATCGCTTTGCATTGACATGATTTAAGTATCGGATGGGACCGCGGCCTAGGAATGTTTGGCCTGTCCGGGAGCAGCAGCAGGAAGGCTCAGCCGATCTTAATGACCGTGTCTCATCAGCATGTCCTGACCAAAAGGGCTTGGGAGTCAGCGGCAAGTGGCTGCCTGGCCGTTAAAATCAGGTAGCAAGAGACCATCAGGAGTGGAGTGGGGTGGGTGGGAAATCTCTCCAGGATTGTGGTCAGGCAAGGGGGAGGGGAGGGATGCCTGGGGCGGGAAAGTCCCAACATTTCCTTGTGGGGTCCGGACTCCTGTCCCACAAGGAAACAAAATATAAATCCTTTTCCATACCTTTCTGGTCCTGAATCCATTTCCCAACAACTTTACGCGGAATCCACCACCGATTCCCCACTCAGGTCTCGGGTTTATACTGCAGTCGGGGCCCCAGTGATGTCATCGGAGCCTGATCTGCCTGGTTTTCACCCTCGCCCCGATGAATCATACAAGTACATTTCACTCCCATATCAGAGAGCTTGGCAACGACACATGCAAGGTTTAATTTCATATAGAAGCCTTTTTCTGACCTTTTGTCATGGGATTAACGTTGACTGGATTTTGAAGGTAAAAATTTACTAAGTTATTGTCTTCTTTCTTGACCTATCTGGAGTATTGTTCCTTACACAATACTGCTCTGTTTCATCAATGCTGTTTAAGTAATTTGTTGCATTTTTAATTAAACTACATTTGTGCCATCTAATATATGAGCATGCTTTATAGGGTAAGTTTTTCAAAATGCATTTCTTTATTCAAAGTACTATGGATTTTTTTAATCACTTTGGAACCCTGTGAGGATCATCTAATCTGCTTAATATGCAAAACTAATGAGTGGAGAGAAAGTTTGTGATTGAAGTGTTATCTCTAGTTTTAAAAAAAAAACTGATGCAGTGTCACATCCAGTATTGGCTGTTATCCATTACCTTAGATAAAGCTTCTAACTTGAAAAGTGGAATTAACGGTTTTAATGAGTCTAGCAGATACTAAATCTGATTGCTCTGGTAGCGACAGTCTATAAAATTGTACTACTTATTGTTTAAGCACTTGGTCTTACATCCGCTGGTCTAAAACAAAGCTTTAAATGTGCTTAGAAACCGGCTACCACCGCAGAAGAGGAGGAGAAAGTGTCTGATGACAAACCTGATCCACTTCATCAGCTTATATTGCACTTCAGTCGTAGTGCTCTCACTGAAAGAAGGTAACATTCTTGTGCTTTTGTATAAGTTGTTACTACAAAATAAACATTTACTGGGTGTAGTTGCTGGATAAAAAAAAAATCAAAGAAGAATACCAAAAAGGGAAGATAAAAGAGAGCACTTCCTATGTTTTGGGAATGTATTAAATATAGGTAATGTTGGACAAACCACTGTTGTTCCAGCTTGCAGTGGGATCAACACCTGCTGTTCTCTCAATTTTCTTGAGAGGTGCTCCATGACAGGTTGTCTTCTTAAGCAGTTCCCTGGAGTCAAGGATGACTTGCTTCCACACTAAAATGAATTCTTAGAAGACTGATGAGACCAATGCGGGATCTACAGTCTCTGTCACAGGTGGGGCAGATGGTGGGTGGAGGGACGGGTGGATGGGGGGCTTGATTTGTCGTATACCCCTTCCGCTGTTCATACTTGTCTTCCGCGTGCTCCCGACAAAGAGACCCGAAACATTCGCCGCCTTCTCAGACGCTTCTCCTCCACTTTGAGCGGTCTTGGGCCAGGGATTCCCAAGAGTCGGTGGAGATGTTCCCTTTTTTCAAGGAGGGTGCCCTTGAAGCATTTCCTCTACCCACCTGGGACTCACTTGCCATGTCGGGGCTCTGAGTAGAACGCTTGTTTCGGGAGTCTAGTATCGGGCATGTGAAGAATGTGGCCCGTCCATCGGAGCTGATCGAGCGTGGTCATTGCCTCGATGCTGGGGATGTTGGCCTGAGAGAGAACACTGACGTTGGTGCATCTATCCTGCCAATTACTTTGCAGGATTTTGCAGAGGTAGCATTGGTGGTACTTCTCCAGTGGTTTGAGGTGCCTACTGTACATAGTCCATGTCACTGAGGCATAGAGGAGGGCGGGTATCACTAGCATTTCGATTCCCTTGCCAGCATTTTATTCTAGCCTGAAGGCTTCTCTGGAGACATGTGGACCCAGAAATCCTTTTGAAAATGCAGCGATGCCCAGATAGTAGGGATTTCTTTTCAGGTGTTGGAGCTCCTTTAGGATGTACCCTGGCATCTCCAATAATCTGGGCTTCCGGAGCCGATCTTGAGGGAAGCAGAGATGCAAATATTGAGTCACCACAAGGGTAGAAGTAACCTGAGAAAGGAGAGCTATTTAGAATCTTGTACCAGCTATTCTTATTTCTGCTTATTTTATGATTGATATGAAGAGGGTGAGTACTTTTATTGAAATTGCTCCTTATCTTAAGCCTTCACCAAGAACTCATCCTGATCTAAAAGACTGAGAAAAGTTGATGATTGACCATTTAAAAAGGTCCCCCCAAATTTCAAATGTTGTCAACTTTAAAAAATAGGATTGTTTAAATCAGATATTTTATGTAAACAAAACTAAAAAAATGACAATTCTACAGAATTAAATGCTCTTTAAATCACCTTTTGCAGTGCAATCGAAGAGGACCCCTTATACCTTGCATATGCAGACATGATGGCAAAGGTAAGCTATATGGAGAATGGTGGAGAGGTAGAGCATAGTATCCTTAGCATGTGGAAGTTGTTCCCAGGTCTTTAGATGATGTCACCATGCAGATGATAAAGAAAAAGGTGCCATGGTTAGATCCTAGGGGAAACTCCAGAAGTAGTGGGAAGAGTGAGAAAGAAAGCCATTGCTGGTCATTCTCTGGCTATAATTGGATAAGTAAAAGTGGAACCAAGTGAGGGCAGTCAACAACAAGTTGCATTGGAGCAGGGGGGGAAACCAATATGCGATTTGGTGAAAAGACCCACACTGCTACCATGGTAGAAAGTATAACCAGGCATGGAGGTTTCAATAAAGAACAAAGAATCACCACCCATGAGCCAAGTGTTAGTCAATGATGTCAATGCAGTCATCCACAATAAGGTTGTGGATGGCAAAGGCCTTGAATACCAATTAATGGATATTCTGGAGGGAAATGCCGAGAGAAGTGATGGTTGTTGATTTGTTGGCAGAGTCCAAGGGACAGTGGTGTATGCAGTGAGCAGAACATCCAGGAGGTTGATGAGATTAGCCCCCAGCAGGTGCACTAGGTAGAGAGGTAATTGAAAGGGGAGGATGGGGCAGTTGGGGTTGTTATTTGTACGGCGGCAACAATTGGTGACTCGGTAGACCCTTCGAAGAATGCCTTGACAGGCAGAGGGTAGCTGTGGGCTTATCCAAGGGGGATTCAAGCCCAGAGCAGGAAAGCAGAGGAATAATGATGAATTGGAATTGGGATGTGGGGGACGAGATGGTGGTGGTGGATGCAGGTACCAGAGGTAACAAATGAAAGATGGTATGACTGGGTGACAGTATGGGAAGTAGATGGGAAAAGAGGGGCCAAGAATGAAAAAAGGGAGATAGATGTAATGGGCTCAGGTTTGGAGCAGCAGCCAAAATGTTCAAGCATTTCACACATATTCCATCAGTGATGAAAACATCTCACTGGCAACAAAGTTGATGATCTCCAGACTTTTAAGACTACTCTGCCTCCACTTGATGCCCGCTGTTATTTGCCCTTTCAATCTTAGCCTCCTACTTTTACAGTGGCAGGAGGTTCTGAGGCACATGACTGATGATTTGCAATAGGAGCCTTGTGGTACTTCCTTGCCTGTGGATCAGTTCCCCATTTAGAAAAAACTAGAAAGATTGAAGGCACTCTGCATGTGTTTGTATGAAATGCAATCTAGGTTACAGAAGGCATTCCTTAATGGAGGTAAGGTGTCACATATTGCCAAGACATTCTCCTTCCTCAAGCCTAAAAACTGTGCCCTCCTTTGCCAGATTACAGACATCTTAACAAGAGTTTATAAATTCATAGGCTCTGTGACCTGAAGAAGCACCAACCTCAGACACTGCAGTGAGCCACATTGTTGCAGACACAACGGTCCCAATATTTACCGTGCTGCACAGTCAGAACGGGTAGAAGGGGTTATGGACAGGAAACTTGAAAGGGTTTCCCGAATGACATCTTTTAATATTTTTTCTCCAGGTTTCCCACTCGACAGCCAGCCTGATTGACAGGATGGTTGCCTGTCAGGTGGGAAAGCCTGCAGCAGAAGGACACAATGGAGGAGCAGACAGGAAGTGATCGTTGTCAGGGGTTCCAGTGGAGGGATGGAGATCGCCATCAGGGAGAGGGGGTGGGTGGAAATGGTGGTTGGGGCGAGATCACGATGGGGTGTGGAGATGGTGGTCAGGGAGATATCGTTGGGGGGGGGGGGCTGGAGATGGTGGTCAAGAGAAGATTGTGGAGTGGGGGGCTGCCGATCGTGGTCGAGGGAAGATCGTGGGGTGGAGTGCAGATGGTGGTCGTGGGAGAGATCGCGGGGGGTAGGGAGAGCAGACAGATTGTGATGCGTTTAAAGATAAGCTTGTTGGGCCAGGAGGAAACACTCCTGCTCCTCCAGAATATTATTAGTGAGTGCCAAATGGTCCAGTGCAGTAGAAGTCTGTGGGAGTGGACTTTGAATTAAGATCAGCCTGCTAGTTGTTAAATAAAATGGGTTTAGGCAGTCTCAGACCAGTTCCCAGTCAACACGAGTCCATGACACAAAAAGAGGAACCATTGAAGTAAAAATGGCAGTCTTGTTTAGAGATCATAAGCGGGGCGGATTAACCATGGGGCGGATGGGGCTGCAGCCCCTGGCCCACCAAAGAACATAGGCTCACCAAATAATTGTAGGAAAAAAAATATAAGGCCTCCCAAATCGGCTGAATAGAAAATAAGATAGGAAAAACAAGACCATATTTATGTATAAGAATCTAGTATTGCAATGTTACCAGAACCAGTATACCTACTTGATACAGAATATATGCTTTCATTGTTGAATATACTGGCCTATGTTTTCATACTCAGAATCAGAACCATATACGTAATGTAATGAACATGAACAAACATAACTACAGGCCCATTTGGATCAGTTTGCCCCAGGCCCTTAATCCGGCCCTGATGACAAGGATGATTAATGCAAGACTTAGAAAATTTTCACGTTCAGTGTGGGTTGCTTTTACACCAAGGTTGGATAGTTGGGAGTATTTTGTGAGTCTTGTGCTCTTGAAGGTGAAAAATAGTGATGCTGGTGAAAGAAACACTTCTTATATTATATTCACTGCTCTCCTCTACATTGGGGAGACCAAATGTAGATTGGGTGACTGCTTTACTGAACACCTCCATTCAGTCCGTAAGTGTGACCCTGAGCTTCCGGTCGCCTGTCACTTTAATTCTCTACTCCACTCCCACTCTGATATCGCCGTCCTCGGACTCCTCCACTGCTCCAATGAAGCTCAACGCAAGCTCGAGGAACAGCTCTTCATCTTTCATTTAGACACTTTACAGCCTTCTGGACGCAATATCGAGTTCAACAATTTCTGCCCCCCCCCCCACAATCTTATGTTTTTTTCTTCTTACTTCTCTTTTTTTCTCTTTGTCTCTAATGGCAGCTGGTCATTATTCCGCCATTCACCATTCACACCCTCTCCACATGAACCTTTTTCTAACCTCCAGCATTACCATAATTTGGCCCATCATCCTTTTTGTCTCTCTAATCTCTCCTGCCTTCCACCTTATCACAGACCTTCCCTTTTGTTTTCTTCCCCTCCCCCTTTCAGTGCTTAAGTATGTGCTCTTTTCGAACATTTGCCAGTTCTGACGAAGAGTCATAGCGACCCGAAACGTTAACTTTGTATTTCTCGCCACAGATGCTGCCTGACCCGCTGAGATTTCCAGCATTCTCTGTTTTTACTTCTTATTCTTTGCAAAGCTTGTTTTATGAAGTCAGTGCAATACTTGACAGAATTGCTGGAGAAAATTAGATTTTAAAAGCATTTAATCCTAATGCTTTCATCTTTGACTCAATATTTAGAGCTGCCAAGTTGCTGACGAGGAAGATGAAGAGAAAGATAAAACCTTTGAAGTAAGTTAATAAAAGCAAGGTTTCAAAAATTAAGCCCAAGTGTAATGTTTGTGTAATAATTTGTAATAATTGTGTACTGAGTAAGCTAATTGATCAGCCAATGAAATAATGAGGGCTGGATTTTTGGTCTTTTACCGCCCCTATTAGCACCCCGGAGGGGCGGCAGTGGTAGTGGAAAGCACTTACACCCGTACGGCCAGCTTTCAGCGACCCGCCGGCTCATTTGGTGCAGGGTTTGCGGGGGCGCAGAGCAGTACCGCCCAGGAGAGGTGAGCCGGTGTGCAACGCCTCTGGTTACGACACCAGCTCGATATTTGGATCGTACCGGCTCCGTAGTGATCCCTTGCACCCCCTAGTAGGAACACCAGTGAAAGCTGGCATTCCAAACTGTACCGGCCGAAGTGATTAACCAAATGTCTACCTCAGGTAAGTGTGATTGTTTTTTTATCTTTTTGTGATTTATGTTGGGGTCACATCAGTAATGAATTGGGAATGTTTTTGGTGGGTTTTTGTCAGTTTTTTTTTTCTCCACGGAAGCCTCTGTTAGGGCGCTCCCGGGCCGGCTGTTTAGCTCAGATTTTTCAGTGACTCAGCCAGCCTAGTGCCCTAAAAGAGGTGTGCCCTCCCCTGGTTCTGTGCTCCATACTCCGGGCCCAGCTGATGAATTTTGTGGCGGCAGTCGCAAACCATTTGCCGGTGCAAAATGTACCACTCCACCCGGGACAATGTCGCAACAGAGGCGTGACCGAATTACTCTCCCTGAATCTTTAAGGTACCTCAGGCACCTATCTATGCTGTCACACCCTGCTATTTATACAAATATAGCAGAGTAAAGGGACCAAAACCAGCTCATCCCATAAATTAATACAAATGCCACTCCATGGGCCCAAGTTTCGGCCTCAGTTGCTCCTGATTTTTTGAAGCAACTGGTGTCAAACGGAGTATCTTAGAAATTCAAATTCTTGGCATTTAGTTTGCTCCAGTTCTAGTCAGTTAGAACAGTTTCACTTTGGAACAGAATTTTTTTTTCAAAAGGGTGTGTGTCCGGCCACTTACGCCTGTTTTCAAAGTTTCGGCAGTGAAAACTTACTCCAAACTAACTTAGAATGGAGTAAGTGAAGATTTTTGTATGCTCGAAAAAACCTTGTCTACACTTTAGAAAATCAGGCGTAGGTTACAAATCAGGCGTAGGGAATGGGGGGAGGGGGGTTTAAAGGGAAGTTTACAAACATTAAACACTTCAGTTTTACAAATAAAGAGCCATCATCAATAATAAATGATAAAACATCAATAAATCAACCAATAAATCAATCAAAAAAAATTAATAAGAAATTTTTTTTTTTAAATCAATAAATAAAACATTTTCTACTTACCGACTGCAGCACCGGGAGCCCTCCAACAGCGTGCTGGGATGCCCCCCCCAGTGTGTCTCTGTCAGTGTCTCTATCTCTCTGTCTGTCTGTCTGTCTGTGTCTCTCACTCTCTGTCTGTCAGTGTCTATGTTTCTGACAGTGAGGGGAGGGAGGTAGAGGGAGAGAGGGGCGGCAGGGGGAGGGAGGGAAACATAGAAACATAGAAAATAGGTGCAGGAGCAGGCCATTCAGCCCTTCTAGCCTGCACCGCCATTCAATGAGTTCATGGCTGAACATGAAACTTCAGTACCCCCTTCCTGCTTTCTTGCCATAACCCTTGATCCCCCGAGTAGTAAGGACTTCATCTAACTCCCTTTTGAATATATTTAGTGAATTGGCCTCAACTACTTTCTGTGGTAGAGAATTCCACAGGTTCACCACTCTCTGGGTGAAGAAGTTTCTCCTCATCTCGGTCCTAAATGGCTTACCCCTTATCCTCAGACTGTGACCCCTGGTTCTGGACTTCCCCAACATTGGGAACGTTCTTCCTGCATCTAACCTGTCTAAACCCGTCAGAATTTTAAACGTTTCTATGAGGTCCCCTCTCATTCTTCTGAACTCCAGTGAATACAAGCCCAGTTGATCCAGTCTTTCTTGATAGGTCAGTCCCGCCATCCCGGGAATCAGTCTGGTGAATCTTCGCTGCACTCCCTCAATAGCAAGAATGTCCTTCCTCAAGTTAGGAGACCAAAACTGTACACAATACTCCAGGTGTGGCCTCACCAAGGCCCTGTACAACTGTAGCAACACCTTCCTGCCCCTGTATTCAAATCCCCTCGCTATGAAGGCCAACATGCCATTTGCTTTCTTAACCGCCTGCTGTACCTGCATGCCAACCTTCAATGACTGATGTACCATGACACCCAGGTCTCATTGCACCTTCCCTTTTCCTAATCTGTCACCATTCAGATAATAGTCTGTCTCTCTGTTTTTACCACCAAAGTGGATAACCTCACATTTATCCACATTATACTTCATCTGCCATGCATTTGCCCACTCACCTAACCTATCCAAGTCACTCTGCAGCCTAATAGCATCCTCTTCGCAGCTCACACTGCCACCCAACTTAGTGTCATCCGCAAATTTGGAGATACTGCATTTAATCCCCTCGTCTAAATCATTAATGTACAATGTAAACAGCTGGGGCCCCAGCACAGAACCTTGCGGCACCCCACTAGTCACTGCCTGCCATTCTGAAAAGTACCCGTTTACTCCTACTCTTTGCTTCCTGTCTGACAACCAGTTCTCAATCCACGTCAGCACACTACCCCCAATCCCATGTGCTTTAACTTTGCACATTAATCTCTTGTGTGGGACCTTGTCGAAAGCCTTCTGAAAGTCCAAATATACCACATCAACTGGTTCTCCTTTGTCCACTTTACTGGAAACATCCTCAAAAAATTCCAGAAGATTTGTCAAGCATGATTTCCCTTTCACAAATCCATGCTGACTTGGACCTATCATGTCACCATTTTCCAGATGCACTGCTATGACATCCTTAATAATTGATTCCATCATTTTACCCACTACTGAGGTCAGGCTGACCGGTCTATAATTCCCTGTTTTCTCTCTCCCTCCTTTTTTAAAAAGTGGGGTTATATTGGCTACCCTCCACTCCATAGGAACTGATCCAGAGTCAATGGAATGTTGGAAAATGACTGTCAATGCATCCGCTATTTCCAAGGCCACCTCCTTAAGTACTCTGGGATGCAGTCCATCAGGCCCTGGGGATTTATCGGCCTTCAATCCCATCACTTTGCCCAACACAATTTCCCGACTAATAAAGATTTCCCTCAGTTCCCCCTCCTTACTAGACCCTCTGACCCCTTTTATATCCGGAAGGTTGTTTGTATCCTCCTTAGTGAATACCGAACCAAAGTACTTGTTCAATTGGTCTGCCATTTCTTTGTTCCCCGTTATGACTTCCCCTGATTCTGACTGCAGGGGACCTACGTTTGTCTTTACTAACCTTTTTCTCTTTACATACCTATAGAAACTTTTGCAATCCACCTTAATGTTCCCTGCAAGCTTCTTCTCGTACTCCATTTTCCCTGCCCTAATCAAACCCTTTGTCCTCCTCTGCTGAGTTCTAAATTTCTCCCAGTCCCCAGGTTCGCTGCTATTTCTGGCCAATTTGTATGCCACTTCCTTGGCTTTAATACTATCCCTGATTTCCCTTGATAGCCACGGTTGAGCCACCTTCCCTTTTTTATTTTTACGCCAGACAGGAATGTACAATTGTTGTAATTCATCCATGCGGTCTCTAAATGTCTGCCATTGCCCATCCACAGTCAACCCCCTAAGTATCATTCGCCAATCTATCCTAGCCAATTCACGCCTCATACCTTCAAAGTTACCCTTCTTTAAGTTCTGGACCATGGTCTCTGAATTTACTGTTTCATTCTCCATCCTAATGCAGAATTCCACCATATTATGGTCACTCTTCCCCAAGGGGCCTCGCACAATGAGATTGCTAATTAATCCTCTCTCATTACACAACACCCAGTCTAAGATGGTCTCCCCCCTAGTTGGTTCCTCAACATATTGGTCTAGAAAACCATCCCTTATGCACTCCAGGAAATCCTCCTCCACCGTATTGCTTCCAGTTTGGCTAGCCCAATCTATGTGCATATTAAAGTCACCCATTATAACTGCTGCACCTTTATTGCATGCACCCCTAATTTCCTGTTTGATGCCCTCCCCAACATCCCTATTACTGTTTGGAGGTTTGTACACAACTCCTACTAACGTTTTTTGCCCTTTGGTGTTCTGCAGCTCTACCCATATAGATTGCACATCATCCAAGCTAATGTCTTGAAGGGGGAGGGAAGGGGGAGAAGAGGGAGGGAAGGGGGAGAAGAGGGAGGGAAGGGGGAGAAGGGGGCGGGGAGGAGAAGGGGAAGGGGGGGAGAAAGGGAAAGGGGGGGAGGAGAAGGGGAAAGGGGGGGAGAAGAGGAAGGAGAAGGGGGGAAAGGAGAAGGAAAGGAGAAGGGGGGGAAAAGGAGAGGGGGGGGCAAAGGAGAAGGGAGGGGGGGGGGGGCGGGGGAGTCTGAACGGGCCCAAGACTTCAGGCAGGGCCCGTACCCAGCACCAGATTTACAGGTAGGTGGCATTGGGTCAGGTCGGGTCGGGAACGCGGGTCGGGTCGGGGGGGGCGGAGGGGTGGGGCGGGAGGGAGAGGGAGGTCAGGTCGGGTGTGGGGGTTGGGGGGGGGGAAGCGGGAGTCGGGTCGGTGTCGGGTCCGGTCCGGGGGCGGGGGGGAAGCGGGAGTCAAGTCGGGTCGGGAGGAAGCAGGAGCTGGGCGTGGGAGGCAGCCTTATGCACGCAGCCCCAGTGAGGCCATTCGGCCAGGGCTAGGGGCTGCGTGCTTTGGGCCCCTCCCACACAGTTTTGGGCGCCTGAAGCTACTGCACATGTGCGCCCACTGTAGCGCGCATGTGCAGAGGTCCCGGCACTGTTTTCGGCGCAGGGACCTAGCTCCGCCCCCCACAGCTCGTGCTGCGCCGCGCCCGACCCAAGAGGACCAGCAGGGAGCCGGAGAATCTGTAAGTTTTCTTTAGGCGCACTTTGTGGCGCGAAAAACGGGCATCCAGGTCACGGCGCGGCCCGAAACTTGGGCCCAATATTCCTCAGTTTTTGAGGTTAGAAAAGTAGTATAACACATCCATAGATGGAACTACACTCCCTGAACCTGTTGTTTTATTACTTTTTTTGCATCTATGAAGTGATTATGTTGGCAACAGTTTTCTACGCTAGCTCCAAGTAATTCAAGGAGCACAGCACTGTATTTTCCACATGTACCAAAGCAATAATCCTGATAGATTCCATCTCCAGTTCCCAATTGTTTCCAGAACCTCTATTTCAAGTGAAGTTGGGGTGCTCTGGATTTTACAGGTTCCAAATTAATTGCCACCTCTTGGGGTTAAATTTTTAACTTTTGGAGATAGTGGAAATGGGACGATATCAGATCAGCCCCCATTATACACTCTCCCGATTATTGGTTACAGTGAAGTTAATGGAAATGAAAATCGGGAAGGGTGGACAATCGGGAGGAGTGTATAATTGGGCAGCCAATCATTTACACTATTACCAAAAGTTAAAACTCCCCCCCTTCACTTGTGTAAAATTCAGGTCCGAAGACCATCACATGCATCGTTGCCCACATCGCAGTGGTCGGAACGGGATAGGGTTGTAATAGAAGACAGAGATTTGCTAATTCTGTTTTATTGGTCACAGTGAGAGTGATACTGCAAAATTGTTTCTGAAGGAATGAGTTTTTAAATAGCAGGAAGGGGAGCACATCCATTCTTTTAAGCTTTGAGGTTTTGTTAACGTTTGTATGTTTGATTACTTACAGGAAAGTGCACATTTTTTTTTAAAAAGACACATCGGGCTGATTATGTAATCCGACAGTGCAGTCCCACATCTGTCCCTTAATGTCAAATCAGCTCATTAGCACAATTTTAGTGTACTCCCAATGCATGTTGTTATGGGAGCATCGGGGAAATAGGGGCTAGAATCTCGGGTGCCAGCAGCCGGTCAAAAGACTACTAAATCCCCATGGAGCACCAGCAACCTTTTCTAGTTTGGGGCAAGTGGGGACATGGGTTGGTGGGGATTTATTTCCTTTATTCACTGCAGGCCTCCCTTCAGCATCTGTTCCAAGTAGTTGGAAGATTTAAAATAAATGGTAGTGTGGAATGATTGTTCTTTGTTAAATCATATATAATACTTGTATTTTACTTGGAGTGGTATAAATAAAATTATTCTAGTAATATTTCTCTTTTATTGTGCATTATTACAAATTGTACAATAAAATGTCATATATACACAATGTATTTCAGTTCTGCAAACTTGAAATGAAAGCTGCATAGCTCCTCCGAACACTGTATTAAAATTGTTCTGTGCATTTTGTGTTCCACAAGGAAAAGGAAATGGAGAAACAGATGACACTTTATCAACAAGCAAGGCTTCACCAGCGTGCGGCAGCTGAGATGGTTTTACAAATGATCAGTTCAAGCAAAGGTACTGCATTGACATTTTAAATTAAACTGGGCTGGATTATTTGCCCATTGGCTATGAACAGGCAGCAAATGAAGCCCAATTATGTCCAATATTGCTGAATTTGCTAAAGCAATTGTAGGCTTTAATTCTGTTCTGTAGTTGAAATGCGAGGAGTAGATGAGTACCATTTTAGACAACACTGTTCTGTTATAGGTGTGTTCATTTTGCTACTCGACTTTACTTTAGTCTTGGTTTTGACCTTCATAATAATATTTTAACTGTTTAACAGGTGTATTAGGCCACATGGTGATGACAACCTTGAAGCTTGGTATTGCCATTCTGAATGGTGGCAACCCTGATGTCCAGCGGGTAAAGTACACCTTGTGTGGATTTGCTATTAAAAGATCTGCATCACCCATTCTTCACTGACTAGTGCATTTAAAATACTGCTCTACTTTCAAATATACTGTTTACTTATATTTGTTAAGATCGTCTTGAACTGTAAGCCCCGTATTCTAACTTATAAAGAAAATTAAGTTGTGAAATTGGTTTGAAACAAATCATTGTAATGATAGGAATGATGAAAGATGGAAGGAAACTACTAATACCATTTGTTAAGCATATTCCATGGAGATTAACAAAACTTATTTGTTTAATTGCCAATATTTATTTAGAAATGTAAACACTTGCAAATGCAGAAATAACACAGCTTCTATTCTTTAGATAATGTTGGACTATTTGAAGGCGAAGAAAGAAAGTGGTTTTTTCAGAAGTCTGTCTGGACTAATGCGTTTCTGCAGGTAAAAGAACAAAATGAACAATAACCATATGTCATTGTGCCAAGTTTTTAAGCTCCTGCCTATTGGTATTTCAGTCATGTAAAGTCAAGCTTATTTATACATTTCCTGAGTCTTCGTCGCTTAAACTAAAGATAAGATGACACCTGGCTTGCATTAACGCTTCTTTTATTCATTCGCTGGTTGACGTAAAAAGATGGTAGTGGACCTTCTTGAACTGCTGCGTGGCAGTTTGATCCTCCTTCTTCTTAGGCAGTCCCTCAGAGTCGAGGATGACTTGCTTCCACACTGATATGAATTCTCAGGTGACTGGTGAGTCCAATGCAGGACCTACAGTCTCTGTCACAGGTGGGGCAGACGGTGGTTGAAGGGACGAGTGGGTGGGGTGCTTGGGTTGTCATGCGCTCCTTCTGCTGTTTGTGCTTGGTTTCCCGGTGAACAGACTCGAGGTGTTCGGCCCCTTCCTGGATGCTTCTCTTTAACTTTGAGTGGTCTTGGGCCAGGGATTCCTAGGTGTCGGTGAGGATGTTGCACTTTTTCAAGGAGGCTTTGAGGGTGTCCTAGAAGTGTTTCCTCTGCCCACCTGGGGCTCGCTTGTGGTGTCGTAGCTCTGAGTAGAGCGCTTGTTTTGGGAGTCTAGTATCAGGCTTGCGGACGATGTGGCTCGTCTATCGGAGCTGATCGAGCGTGGTCAATGCTTCGATGCTGGGGATGTTGGCCTGAGCAAGAACATTGACATTGGTGCGCCTATCCTGCTAATGAATTTGCAGAATCTTGTGGAGGCAGCATTGGTGCTTTGAGGTGCCTGCTGTACATAGTCCATGTCTCTGAGGCATATAGGAGGGCAGGTATCACTACTGCTCTGTAGACCATGAGCTTGGTACTGTGTTTGAGGTCCTGGTCTTCAAACACTCTCTTCCTCAGACGACCGAAGGCTGCACTGGCACACTGAGGTGGTGTTGGACTTCATCATCGACAGTAGGCTCCTGAGGTATAGAAAATATACCCAAGGCCTAGTCATGGATTTGATAATCAGGGGGCAGTACTGTGTGGCGGGGGCAGGTTGGTAGAGGACATTTGTCTTACGGATGTTTAATGTAAGGCCCATTCTCTCGTACATTTCGGTGAAGGTGTTGACGATGGTTTGGAGTTTGACCTCTGAGTGTGCGCAAATGCAAGCGTCGTAATTCAATGACAGAGGATGGGACAACCTTGGATCTGGACTGGAGGCGATAGAGGTTGAACAGTTTAACATTTGTTCTGTAGATTAGCTCCAGTCCAGCATGGATTATTGAGAGTGAGATGGAGCATTGCAGCAAGGAAGATCGAGAAGAGTGTTGGTGCGATGACATAGCCTTGGTTGACCCTGGTCCGTACGTGAATTGGGTCTGTGGTGGATCCGTTGGTCACGATCACGGCTTGCATGTCGTCGTGGAGCAGGCGGAGGATGACAAACTTTTGAGGGCAGCCGAATTTGAGGAGTATACTCCATAATCCCTCACAGTTGATAGTGTCGAAGGCCTTTGTGAGGTCAAAGAAGGCCATGTACAGAGGTTGGTGCTGCTCCCTGCATTTCTCTTGGATTTGTCGCACGGTGAAGATCATGTCCATTGTGCCCCTTAGTGGGCGAAATCTGCATTGCAACTCTGGGAGGAACACTTCAGCCACAGAAGGCAATTGAGGAGCATTTTTGCAATGAGTTTCCCTGTGGCAGACAGCAGGGAAACTCCTCAGTAGTTACCGCAATCGGACTTGTCACCTTTCTCGAAGATGGTTACAATTACAGCATCTCTGAGATGCCCTGGCATGCTTTCCTCCTTCCAGATAAGAGAAATGAGTTCATGGATTCGTGCCAATAGTGCTTGTCCGCTATGCTTTAATGCTTCGGCGGTGATTCCATCTGCTCCTGAGGCCTTGTTGTTGTCAGATGGCCTTTTCAACCTCATGCCGGGCTGGGGTTGTCTGAGATGGTGGTGGCTAGCATTCTGCGGGATGGAGTCGAGGACACTCATGTCGAAGACAGAGTCTCGGTTAAGGAGATCTTCGAAGTGCTCCTTCCAGCGGGCACTGACTGCCTTTCTATCCTTGATGAGTATATCTCCGTTCTTGGCCAGCAGTGGGGTAGGACCTTGGATGCTTGGGCCGTAGGTGGTCTTGATTGCACTAAAAAATCCACACATGTCGTGGTTGTCGGCTAGTGGCTGTATCCCCTGCGCTTTCTCCACTCACCATCTGTTCTTTAGGTCGCGATTTTTATGTTGGACCTTGGCCTTCAGACATCTATAGAGAGATGAGATCACTAATTGTATAGTACCAGAATTATCCATCATGTTCCTAGGTAAAACAAGACTTTCAAATAGACTACAACTTCATATTTCTTTGGAATTCAAATATAATTATAGTTCACAAATTATATCACCTGTTTTGCATATCCGTGGTGTAAATCGCAAGTTATTCTACTTTAATCGTACTATCAGTCCTTACATTTCTCACATTACCACAGTGAATAGACTCCAAAAGTACTTCATTGGCTGTAAAGCGCTGTGAGATGCCCGGTGGTCGTGAAAAGCACTATATAAATGCAAGTCTTTCTTTATTACTAATATGGGTACGGTAATGTAATGATTATGTTACTGGACCAATAATCCAGAGGCCTGGACGAATAATTTGGAGAACTTGAGTTCAAATCCCACTTTAATCTTAACCCTAACCCTAAACCCGAACCAGTTTGAGAATTTGAATTTAGTTTAATAAAGTCTGGAAATGGTGTAAAAAGCTTGCATCAGTAAATGTGACCATGAAGCTGTTGGATTGTTGTAAAAGCCCAACTGGTTTATTAATGCCCTTCAGGGAAGGAAACTTTCCATTGACCTATGTGTGTCACCAATGTGGTTGACTCTGAACTGCCCTCTGAAGTGGCCACCCAGTTGCAGCAATTCAAGAAGATGGCCCATCACCTTCTCAGGGCAATCAGGGATGGGCAATAAAAGTGATGCCCACATCCCAAGAATGAATGATACAAATCTTCAAGACAGCCAGGTCTTATGTGACAAAGACCTGTAAAACATGAGTTCAAGTAACAGAATGTCCACAGGATTTTGTGGGTGGCACATTCCTGTACTAAATCAGTTATAATTCCTTTTTATATGATGATAAATTGACTTTAATATGATGAGAAATTGATCGTCACTGAAGGAGCAATCAAATCTACTGATTTCACAATCTATCAATTATGAGAGCGGCAAATTTTGTACTGTTTTGTTTCTTCTCTTTATTCAATTTCAGTGTTCTTGACTTGAATGCTTTTGAGAGACAAAACAAAGCAGAAGGTTTGGGAATGGTGACTGAAGATGGAACACGTAAGAACTGCATCTTTCATCTTTTCATCAGAACAATAATAGTTTATCTTGCAGAAATACACAATTGTTAATACATTATTTCCTTGAAATTGTTGCTCTTTAATTGTTCCTTCATTATTTTATAATTATTGTGTTCCCATTGTTGAGTTTAACTTGTAGTATTACAAGTTCATCATATTTTTATGGCTAATGTCTCACTATTTTTTTCTTTAAATGTTTTATTAATAAACCATTTACTCGCATTTTTTTCTCCTCTCCCTTGAACCCTAAAACCATTGATCCACAGTCATTGTTCGTGAACATGGTAAATACATGGTTTGGATATTTATTTTTGAATGGCAAAACTGACGGAGTGTGGACTAGAAAAAAATACTAACACATGGTTTCTATTTTAAATATGGGCATAATCATTCTATAATGGGTCAATGGATGTTACAATGCAGTTTTTTTTCTGGTCCATTAAAACTGCTTATTGTGTGGCTTGCATTGAGGATAACATTTGAAAATGTTTTGCAAATTAGAATTCTTGGATTGCAAGTTATTGATGTCTGTCAATGAAAAATGCACTTTAAAATAAGGTTGAATACAAAGATTATGTTTTCTTTAAATATGTTTGGTTTCAATTTTAAATTATTTTTTAATGCACTATGGTGCATTTTAGAGCTTTGTGTGTTTTTTTTAAAAAGCATCAAAATTCAAAATCCATGTTTGCAATAACATTGATTTTGTATTTATTGTCATCTAAACAATTACTCCATAAAAAATAAGTTAAGCCTGTGCGAAAGTGTGCAAGAAACTCAATTGTGATACAAATTTTATATGTCAAAAATCTAAAATTCGTCTGATCACAAAATGTTCTGACATAAAACTATTTTTGTACAGTTAATTAACTAAAGAATTTTAAAATAAAATCAATACACAGCCTTAAAATGATGTAATGTGGCATTTTATTTTACAGTGCTGTGTGAAGTTGTTAACTTCCATGATGCTTAAGTACTGATTACAATTGGTTTCTATTGTGGTGTGCCAAGTGCTGGGATTTCTTTCACTATTAGACTATCACTTTTCTTTACCTTTCCAGCTGAAAAGGTATTGCAGAATGATGAATTTACTCGGGATTTGTTTCGGTTTTTGCAACTGCTGTGTGAGGGACATAACGATGGTGAGTTCAGTTCAGTCATCTGCTGATGTACGTCACAACAACCTCAATGACACAAGTGAGAAAGATTAAAGCAGAAGACACACATTCAATTTACATGTTATTTTTATTTAGTAAAGGTGAAAATGGTTTTCAGGCTTGGTGCAGTCTGCAGACTTAATAGTAATATTCTCTTCTCAGAGTTGTACTGATATCAAAACATACAATTTTCTTGATATCTCTTGATTCAGTTTGAGTAATAATGTGTATATGTCCTATATATGACACTATGTAACACTAAGTAGCTTATCATGCACTACAATAATGTACTAAGATTCTGCAGTGCGATGCGATTTAGTTTCGCCCACTCTGAAACAACCCTGTCTGGGAGACACATGTTCTGGGTCCCTGGCTGTTGACAGTATTAATTAGTGACTTGAAGGAGAGTATTTCTTGCTGTGTTATAAAATCTACTAATTATAGCACACCTTGTGGCTAGGTGACAAATGAGAGAAAAAACGAATTAGACTACTGAGGAATTGCCACTGGATTTTAATGTATATAATAAATATAACGCCACTCCCCCAATGGCCAGTTTAACCAGTAGGTAGCTGAACCACAATGATTAGAACGTTCCCAGGTTTACTCTAAATTAGTTAACACCAGCCATGTTGGTAGTATAGATGCTGCATTTGGTCTTAGCACCCTTAGGAAGAAAATAAATCATCCAAGGTTCCTGGTGCTGTGATCCCTAAATGCAGATATTTCTCTCATGCTCCACACTTCGGATCACTTCTGAAAATGAATGTATACCCTCTGAGGACAGGATCATGTTATGCCTCACATGGTTGGGTAGCCTGCAGATACTCCCTGTCAAGGCATAAGCATGAATAATAGCCACTTGGGCAAAATACCAACGGGCATCCAACTCTTGTGGAATGGACCCAGCAAAGAATCAATGCCTTCAGGAGAGATGGGGAGGAGAACATATTTAAAATGAGGAATAAAAATAATGTACAATGCATGTGTATGCATGCAAAGTGTTTATTATCGAAGGCAGAGAAACAGAAGATTTTGCGTGTGATTATTAATCATTCACTGAAAGTTTCTAATCAATGTGAGACTATTATCAAAGAAGCTATTCAAATGTTAGGATCCATTTTGTGAGCATTTAAGGTAGTTATAAGAAGTTATTCTAATCGAATGTGGAACACTGGTCAAGCTGTATCGGGAATGTTACCTGCAATTTTAGAAACCGCACTTTCAAAAGGACATTGGTTTATTAGTTAGAAGACTGACAAGGATTATACTGAGACATAGAATTCACAGTTCTAAAGAAAGATTCCTGGAACTGAACTTGTTTTCATTGGAGAAAAAAAGATTGAAAAACACATGATGCAAGTCTGTAAAATGCTGTGAAGCATAAATGCTTTAGCTGCAAGCAGGTCATTTAGCTTCAACTGTAAGCACAGACTTAAAGGTTTAAACAAGCTTCAAGCAAAGCTCAATCTTAGAAGATTGTTTCCTCCACAGAGTAGTATACCTGTGGAACAGTAAAATTATCTAATACCGCATTGATTAACTCCTTAAAAAATATACTGTATAAATACTTGGTAGTTGGATTGGAGATTATAAGGCTACGTATAGATTGCGATAATTAAAACCACAGGAAGAATGAGGTTCCTGGCTAGTGTCAGTGGAAGAGTGCAGAACAAGAGGGCAATGTGTAATACTGAGGATGTGGAATGGATGAATATTCAGGTGATTGTCTTTGGAGATCAGATATATTTATGCAATACTTTCAAATGCAAAAGCAAAAAAAAACTGCATCAAAGACTACTCCCATAAATAACCCCTTCCTCCCTTTGAACCAGAGGGTGACTTTATACAGGCATCATCGGCTAATTTAGCAAGCCCAAGGGTGAAAAAAAAGACTTACTGTATTTCTTCTTCTCTTAGACAGTCCCTCGGAGTGGAGGATGACTAGCTTCCTCACTAAAAATGAGTCCTCAGGTGACTGAATAGACCAATGCGGGACCTACAGTCTCTGTCACAGATGGGGCAGATAGTGGTTGGAGCAACGTGTGGGTGGGGTGCCTGGGTTGCCGCGCGCTCCTTCCGCTGTCGACCCTTGGCTTCAGCTTGCTCTTGGCGAAGAGACTCAAGGTATTCAGTGCCTTCCCGGATGCTTTTCCTCCACTTTGGGCAGCCTTGGGCCAGGGAGTTCCAGGTGTATATATACTACTGGATATGACATGAGCCCTAGTCTTTGGAAAATGATAGAATATACACACATCAGATTGATGTTTAGACTATCAACTACAGGACAGTTACCTTAAAAATGACAGAAAAGCAGTAGCAACAGACAGTGCAGTAGATCACAGTACTTTACAGAACATTAATAACTACACCACCTCAAAGCAAAAATAACAAACGACACAACTCTTTGTTAATTCTTTCAGTAATAGTGAACCTGGATAGACGTGGGGTTTGTTCAGACCCATAGGCTCCGATATGTACAGGGAAGCAGCAGGGGAGCAGTTTAGCGGTCAGTGTAATGTATTTACTTCATGGGTTCTTATTGCTATTGTTATTAAGAACTAGTTGGTTTATTAATTAAGGTTTTATAATCATACTACATGTTATCAGTTCATCCATGAAGCTCACAACCACATACCTCATTTTGGATCCTGGAAACCCAAATGACTGGGGTTTTATTGAGTCTTGTGAACATCATGTAACTGGCTAAGCCACTCAATTCAACAGCTCTACAACTCTTTCGGTTCAACAGCTCTACAAACCTATGTGCATATTCACAGGTGCATACATTATACTGCTTCCCCTTTTTTTAGAAGCATGGTATTTATACAATATTTCAAAAGATTATTTATCATGATTACAATTTTACAAATTCGACTACTAAGTCTGAGTATCTTGTTGTAAGCTTTTAGAATCCTCCTGTTCCGACCTCCATTTCTTTGCAGTTGGCTGGCTATGCCCATGTTCTATATTCTTATTTGACTCCAGAGACCGTCTTGGGAATTTTTGTTTTCAGGGCGTGTGGCCCAGGATTCCTGACCTCTATCTTCCTGTGTCCTCTTGAGTTTCCTTAAGACCCTTACATCAATCCTGGTGTTAGCTTTCTTCCTAAGATCTTGATATTCCCAGTTATCAATATCCTGTCTAGTTGGTTTGCATTTCCTTGCTGATCTGAACCCCAACTCCACTTTCTCCCCCGCTGCCCCCCCGAAGATACAATGTCTCTGAGATTGTCCCATACCACAAAACCGCCTTCAGTTGGCTGCATCTGAGTTGGTGGGGATATGGATGTTGTGACTGTTGAAGTACTTGGGCCTGCTAACTCACTTTGATCATCATCCAAGTCAGGCTCGTAATCATCTACTCGTGGTACCGAAGGTGCATCACTCGCTAGAAACATTTGATCCACAAGAACCTTGTTGATATATTCACCAATTTTGACCAAGTACTGCTTGGTGCCACATACCCGAATAATTGTACCAATGTCCCATTCGCATAGACTTGCCCTTTTCGACGGACTGAGAACTCTGACCTGATTACCCTTCTGAAAGCACTGCTCTTTAATACTGGAATGATAATGATGTTTCTGCATCGATTGTGCCTTCTCTTCCTTATCAGACAAATTCGGTTCCAATAAACTGAGATGCGTCCTCAGCCTATGCTTTATCAATAATTCAGCAGGTGTGTACCCTGTTGTAGAATGGGGCGTAGCTCTATATTTTAAAAGAAAATTCGCTAACCTGGGCTTCATGCTCACCAATGATCCAGTCTGTAGAACTTGTTTCAGCAAAGTCTCCTTGACAATCCTGACGACCTTTCAGCTGCATCATTTGAAGCAGGATGATGTGGTGCTACCAATGTGTGTTTTGATACCGTTGTGTCTGGCAAAATTCACAAATTGCATGTACCGAAATTGCGGCCCATTATCTGACATCATTTCATCGGACAGGCCATGGCATGCAAAAATATCCTGCAATTCATCAAATGTATGCTCTGTAGTTGTAGATGACCCCATATGCCGTACCTCCAGCCATTTCGAATGGCTATCAATTGGAACCAGAAAATTATCACTGCCCCTCTCGCAAAAATCAATATGTATTCTTTGGAATGGTTCTGGCCAAGTCCATGTTTGCAGCAGCGTTTTAGCTGTCAAGGTCCTGCAGTCTTGACAGATAGTACACTTACTTACTAATACTTCCAAGTTTTTATCCAACCCAGGCCAATAAACAAAACTTTAGGCCACCGCTTTCATGCCTACGATGTCAGTATGCTCACTGTGAAGTTCTGTCAAGACTTTGGCTTGTAGTGTACTAGGAATGACTACTCTCAGGCCCCATTTTAAACATCCCTGCTCACATGATAATTCATGCCGATGCTGTTAAAAGAGCTTTATCCCCTCGTCTAAATGCATCTGATCTTCAGACCATCCTCGCAGGGTGTGCTCATATGCTCAGTGTAATATGGCATCTGTCTGTGTGTGCTCTACAATAACAAGCGATGATCAGAAAATCCTCATCAACGACATCTAGAGTGAATATTGACTGTTCGGGGCCAGTTTCAGAATCTTCATGAGGTAACCTTGAAAGGGCATCCACCACTGCATTCTACTTCGACGTGCGATACTCAATTTTGTAATCGTACTGAGACAATAAAATAGCCCATCGTTGCCTCCTGGAAGCCGCCATAGATGGAATTGCCGCCTTTGGGCCTAGGATAGCTAGTAACAGTTTGTGATCGGTTACTAGCGTGAATTGCTGTCCCAAAAGAAACTGGTGAAATTTTTTAATACCAAATATAATTGACAAAGCCTCTTTCTCAATCTGGGCATAATTTTTCCTGCCCATCATTCATAACATGGCTGATCGCTGCTCCCACATCATACCCAGAGGCATCACATGCTAGTCTTCGTTCATGAATCAGATTATAACGGATAAGAAGAGCACTACTGCTTAAGCGTTGCTTGCATGTGTCATGTGCATTGCTCTTTGTCCCATATCCAATGCACCCCTTTCTTAAATAATGGAGTGACGCGAGCACCATTGCTGGTCCAGGAAGAAAATCAACATAATATTGGATCATGCCTAAAAAGGATCGTAATTCAGTAACGTTTTTCGGTTCCGGAACCATCATGATGGCTTGCACTTTCTCCTTAACTGGTTGGAGCCCATTTTCATCTACTCACAATCCTAGATAGACCACCTCATGCTGTATGAATGCACATTTACTCCTCTTCAGCTTCAGATTATGGTCATTGAACCATCTGATACTGCTAAGATTTCCAGGTTTTCCTTCTCTGTGCCGATGGCTATCAACACATCATCTTGATTGCACAAACAGTGATTTATTCCCTGTAAGATCTGATCCATGGTAGCCTGAAATATCTTTGGTGAGGACTTGCTACCATAGGGCAACTTGGTGTATGAATATAAACCTTTGTGTGTGTTGACTGTCAGATACTGCTGATTATCCTTTTCAACGTTGAGTTGAACATGGGCGTGAGAGAGATCCAGTTTTGTGAAGACTTTGGTTCCCGCCAGTTCTGCATACAGGTCCTGTGATGTTGGTTCATCATCAACTGCTCGATTCAGGTAATTTTATAATTCCCACAGAGCCATACAGTTTTGCCTTCAGAACTACAACTAACTGGGTGGCCCAGTGACTCCTATCAGTCTTTACTACATTTTTCTCCAAATTATCAAGCGCTTACTCAACCTGTGATCTTAATGCATATGGTACTGGCCTTGGTCTACAAAAAATATGTTTGACATCTGACCTAATGTAAATATGCGCATTGTATCCCTTGATGCCCTCGTATGAGTCCTCAAACATGTTGGCATATTTCTCCCGCAGAATATCTAGCCGACGCTTAACCATTTCTGTACTACAGACCCTGTACCAATCCAAACAAAGCACTCTTAGCACAAAACATAAAAACAGATAGCAAGAGTTTCTGTAGGTATATAAAAAGGAAAAGAGTGGCTAAAGTAAATGTTGGTCCCTTAGAGGACAAGACCGGGGAATTAGTAATGGGGAACATGGTGATGGCAGAAACTCTGAACAAATATTTTGCATCAGTCTTTACGGTAGAGGACACTAACAATATTCCAACAGTGGATAGTCAAAGGGCTATAGGGGGGAGGAACTTAACACAATCACAATCACTAAGGAGCTGGTACTCAGTAAGATAATGGGACCAAAGGCAGATAAATCCCCTGGATCTGATGGCTTGCATCCTAGGGTCTTAAGAGAAGTAGCGGCAGGGATTGTGGATGCATTGGTTGTAATTTACCAAAATTCCCTGGATTCTGGGAGGTCCCAGCAGATTGAAAAACTGCAAATGTAATGCCCTTATTTAAAAAAGGAGGTAGAAAAAAAGCAGGAAATTATAGACCAGTTAGTCTAACATCTGTGGTTGGGAAAATGTTGGAGTCCATTATTAAAGAAGCAGTAGCAGGACATTTGGAAAAGCAAAATTCGGTCAGCAGAGTCAGCATGGATTTATGAAGGGGAAGTCATGTTTGACAAATTTGCTGGAGTTCTTTGAGGATGTAATGAACAGGGTGGATAAAGGGGAACCAGTGGATGTGGTGTATTTGGACTTCCAGAAGGTATTTGACAAGGTGCCACATAAAAGGTTACTGTACAAGATAAAAGTTCACGGGGTTGGGGGTAATATATTAGCATGGATAGGGGATTGGCTAACTAACAGAGAACAGAGAGTCGGGATAAATGGTTGGCAAACAGTAACAAGTGGGATGCCGCAGGGATCAGTGCTGGGACCCCAACTATTTACAATATATAGTAACGATTTGGAAGACGGGACTGAGTGTAACATAGCCAAGTTTGCTGACGATACAAAGATGGGAGGAAAAGCAATGTGTGAGGAGGACACAAAAAATTAGCAAAAGGACATAGACAGGCTAAGTGAGTGGGCAAAAATTTGGCAGATGGAGTATAATGTCGGAACGTGTGAGGTCATGCACTTTGGCAGAAAAAAATCAAAGAGCAAGTTATTATTTAAATGGAGAAAGATTGCAAAGTACCACAGTACAGTGGGACCTGGGGGTACTTGTGCATGAAACACAAAAGGATAGTATGCAAGTACAGTAAGTGATCAGGAAGGCCAATGGTATCTTGGCCTTTATTGCAAAGGGGATATAGTATAAAAGCAGGTAAGTCTTGCTACAACTATATAAGGTATTGGTGAGGCCACACCTGGAATACTGCATGCAGTTTTGGTTTCCATATTTACGAAAGGATATACTTGCTTTGGAGGCAGTTCAGAGAAGGTTCACTAGGTTGATTCCGGGGATGAGGGGGTTGACTTATGAGGAAAGGATGAGTAGGTTGGGCCTCTAAACATTGGAATTCAGAAGAATGAGAGGTGATCTTATCGAAACATATAAGATTATGAGGAGGCTTGACAAGGTGGATGCAGAGAGGATGTTTCCACTGATGGGGGAGACTAGAATAGAGGGTATGATCTTAGAATAAGGGGCCGCCCATTTAAAACAGAGATGAGGAGAAATTTCTTCTCTCAGAGGGTTGTAAATCTGTGGAATTCACTGCCTCAGAGAGCTGTGGAAGCTGGGACATTGAATAAATTTAAGACAGAAGTAGACAGTTTCTTAAACAATAGGGGGATAAGGGGTTATGGTGAGTGGGCAGGGGAGTGGAACTGAGTCCATGATCAGATCAGCCATGATCTTATTGAATGGCGGAGCAGACTCGAGGGGCCATTTGGCCTACTCCTGTTCCTATTTCTTATGGGTAAAGATTGGCTAATAAGAACATAAGTGTCAGCCGATTGGCGTATTTCGCTACAATAATAGGTAATCTTGCTTGTTGCCCTTGGTATTGTACTATACACTCCATTTATCCAAGCGTCTGCAGTTTTTTCCCCGAATATGTTTTCAGCTTTGCTGAGCTCGCCTTCAGTGGTATGCCCCCGAAATTCTTGTAATACACATCCTGATTCATTATTGAGCAATCAGCCACTGTATCTATTGTCATATTAATCTATTGATTATTAATCAGTACCAACGTTCTGAAACCCTGGCATAAGGAATATACAGCCTTGCCCTTCACTGCTTATACATCAAAACCTGCACTGTTCTGATTGGTTTCCACCCAGTGAAGTCTTTGATTATCGTTGGGCCTGTCCTTGGATTTACATGCGGCTGCAATGTGTCTCTTTACTTGGCATGGGTAGCATCTTGCCTACTTGAACCAACACTGTTGTGCAGTATGGTTGCCATTACACATATGACATCTATTCTTCTTAGTTTATAACACTCCCTCCAACCAGGGCTGACCCTCTTCTGCGTTTCTACAGCCTGGTCACTGTGAACTGCTACCACTGCCAGTAATGAGTGAAATCCCATAATATTTTTCTCTGACATCTCCATGGAGGTGGCTATCTTGCAAGCTTTCTCAAAATCATCCATACCTAACAATTTTGATTGGATGTGTTCATCCACATACAAATTTATTTCATAGAGCCCTATTTAGGAATCCTCCAAAATTGTAGTGTAGAGATAATTTTCTTATGGCAACAATGTATTCACTGATGGTTTCATCAGGTCTTTGGTTTCTCATTGTGAACTTATAGCTCTCTGCTATTTCTAAAAGCTGTAGATCAAAATGATTCTCCAATATATGTAGTATGTCTGAGAATGAATCTTTCTCGGGGTTAATAAATTCACTAAAATACTATAATTCTCTGCACCAATCATGACTGACAGAATAGCTTTCATCTTCTCCTGAACTGCTTGATTGCTTAATTGTGAATCTGCCACACCTGCTGAGACTTCATTGGTGTCATTAGCTTTAAAAAAACATTTGCAATCTTTCACTGTAGGACCTAAACCATTCCTTATTCTTGTCAAAAGCTCCCAAATTACTGACATGACTCATTGTCACATCAATATTGCCTTCTTAGCTTAATAGCCGTTAATCACTCTCAATAATCTTGAATTGCTTTTCAATGTCTCTAAATGGCTTTCCACAAGCTCTTTTTGTCAGTTCAACATTGTCCAGTACTCACAAAAAATAATGCTACTACCAGACTCTCATTCGAGAATCACGCTGCCGGTATATCTCCTTGCTGTGCTCCACTTGCATTTGTCTTCTCATAAAAGGAAATTCCATCAAAATTTCTTCATGAAGAAAATCCCATCCTCGTCACCATTTTGTAATTTATTTGCTTCATGGGTTCTTTGCTTAAGCATTCATAGCAACACATTGCTATTAAGAATGAATGAATAAGCAAAATACTATGGATGCTGGAATCTGAAATAAAAACAGAAAATGCTAGTAATCTCAGCAGGTCAGGCAGCATCCGTGGAGAGAGAGAGTTAATGTTTCAGGTCAATGACCCTTTGTCAGAGCTATTAAGAACTAGTTGGTATATTAACAAAGGTTTAACAATCACATAACACATTACACATTACCAGTTCATCCACTAGGCTCACAACTGCATGCCTCATCGTGGACCCCCTAAACCCAACTGACTGAGGTTTTATTGAGTCTTGTGAACATCATGTGACTACTTACAGGTACTTACATTACAGTTGGGAAACCCGGAAGAACCATTTTTGGAATCTGTTTCCTGGCCCAGCAAACCAGATCGAGAGGCTGGTAGGCGGGTAGGCCTGCGACACCAGGCTGTAGCCAGGGAGCAGGAGGGTGGGGATCGGGGACATCATTTCTGGAGATGGAGCCGGGAGAGATCAGGGGGGATATCGTTGGAGGAGCTGGGTGGCCTGGAGAGATCGGGGGAGCCGTGGAGAAGATTAAAGGGGGAACGTGGGTAGAGGGCAGGGAGGAGATCGCGGGCCGTGAAGGACATTGTGAGGGCATCAGATTGCTGGAAGGTTAACACTTACCTGTTCCACACAGCAGTCCTCGCCTCCTTTCAACTGCCGGGTCTCCCGAGGCCTGGGAAACCCAGCTGGCCCTTGTTAAAGCTGTTACAGAGAAAAAAACCTTAAACACACAGCCTCATTACAATATTTAATGAGGGACCCGCCTCCTGAGAGTGTGTTGGTCGCCTTCTCCCAGTTCCGCCTTTGTAAAAAAACGGAAGTTGGCTGGTTTGAGGCAGGTTGGCTACTGGTTTGAAATGTTTTAAATTTTAACTTCCCACTCGACCCAAACCCACTAGTTTTTGTGAGTTAAAATTGCCCTTATAAATCCTGAAGCTTCTACCTTAATGATTTTAACTGCTGTAAGGCTGTCCAAGATATATTTTCCATCACCTTTTGAAGTTCAATCAGGTAAAACTACCAATCTCACATAGAATTAAAAACATAGAGAAGCCGAACTTCAGGGTCCGTATAAGGCCCGTTACTGCCATTTTGCGGCGGCCATGCAGCGTAATCAAGTGGCCGCCACGTTCCAGTCCATTGGCCACCCCGACCCAAATTCAGCTCGGGGATTTTTTGGCCTGTCCCCACTTCTGCCCCGCTGCTGCAGACCGCTGCAAGTGCATCATCAAAGCGTGCACCGGCATTATCCTGCACCTCCATTTGTTGGAAAAAATCCACAAGCCGCTGAACGTCAGTTTTTTCTGTCGGTGCACCTTGTCTGCTCTCTCTGTGCCCTGGTGGTGCGGTGGCCATTAAGGGCGAGGGCCAAATGCCACGGCTGCCATCTTATTTTTTTTGCCGGCCAACTTTCATGTCGGCTGAAACATTGTTCCCCGAATTGCGCCGGGCCACCAACAGGCAGCCTGGCACCCCAGATCCTGCTACAACTGTACAGGGTATTGGTGGGACCACACCTAGAGTACTGCATACAGTTTTGGTCTCCGTATTTAAGAAGGATATACTTGCATGGGAGGCTGATCAGAGAAAGTTGATTCCAGAGATGAGGGGGTTGACTTATGAGAATAGGTTGAGTAGGTTGGTCCTATACACATTGGAGTTCAGAAGAATGAGACGTGATCTTATCGAAACAAATAAGATAATGAGGGGGCTCGACAAGGTGGATGCAGAGAGGATATTTCCATTCATAGGGGAAACTAAAACTAGGGGGCATAGTCTCAGAATAAGAGCCGCCCATTTAAAACTAGGATAAGGAATAATTTCTTCTCTGAGGGTTGTAAATCTGTGGAATTCTCTGCCCCAGAGAGCTATGGCGGCTGGGTCATTGAATATATTTAAGGCGGAGATGGACAGATTTTTGAGCAATAAAGGGAATAAAGGGTTATGTGGAGCGGGCAGGAAAGTGGAGCTGAGTCCATGATCAGATCAGCCATGATCTTATTAAATGGCGGAGCAGGCTCGAGGGGCCAAATGGCCTACTCCTACTTCTATTTCTTATGTTCTTGCGTGCCAGGCCGCTGGCCCGGCCGAAACGTCCCTAACGCCCAATGGCCGAAGCTGAAAAATCCCCAATTCTCTCCCCTTTAACGGAGGGGGGAGAGCGTGGTGGCTTCACCACTGCTCCGCCACTGAGTGACTGTGGCGGAGACTCGGTCCCGCCCCAACTTCCGCCCCTCAGCATGGCTTACCGCCGCACTGCCGCACCCATTATGACCGACTTCTGGTCCAATGTTAAAAAATCTTCTTAGTCCTGAAGATCAATAGGACGGCCGCCTCATCGCTCCCGGCGGAAAAAACAGGTAAAAAAATCATAGGTGCGCCAGCTTTCTGGCATGTCTGAATTTCAGCCCCAGAGAATCTAAGGACTAATGCCTGGAGTGTCTGCAAATCCCATTGGCCATTCCCAGAATAAAGCAAGCAGTTATCAGAAAATGTTGCTGGTGAGATCAACCTAAATAGCTTTGCAAATAACACTTTAAACCCAATTGGTGTTATCCAATCTCGGAGAGTGTATACATAGGCTAATTGAAATTGAAATGTGCAGGTCTCAAACAGCATTGTTTATTTGAAGTGAATCTGATTTTAACCCCCAAAATGCTGCAGAGAAAAAGGCAGAACAAAAATAGACCATTAATAATAAAGGAATTTTGTCATATTGAGGTATAAAGGAATACCTCATGCCAAGTGTATTCCCATTCATGACGTCAGTTTGATAACTTACTTATTTGTGGGAATATTCCTAGTATTGTAGTGAAGGGCATGTTGAACCCTCGTGTCTAACTCAATCTTTGGTAACCCTCATGTTCTTGTACTTTTGCTGCTGGCTTGGCCTCAAAATTTAAATTGAACACAAATTCTCTTACTTCCTTCCATACAATATTTCACAGCGTAATTGTGTATTCTCCAATATTTTAAATACTTTTCTTTTAAATTGTAGATTTCCAGAATTATCTGAGAACTCAAACAGGAAACACTACAACAGTGAATATCATTATCAGCACTGTTGACTATCTGCTGCGCCTTCAGGTAATCCCTAAATATGCAATGATGTTTTGTGAAATTCACAGCAAAATGATTAAGATTTATGAACTATTTGTAACTACTGGGGAAGAATAATTTTTTGAAATTTATTTTGTATCTCATCATCTTCTGTCTACAACTAGTGCACAAACATCTTTCAAACTGGCCATTATAGACAAGAAGTCATCACTGTATTTGCAGAACACATTGTGGATCTCTGTATTAAGGGTTGTTAATAACTATTCAAGAATAGAGTCTAGTAGAAAAATGTAGAACTCAATGTAAGAGATTTTGATATTGTCAGTTCATTGTGCAGCACTAAAGTTGTAAATCAGCTGCACTATTACTAATATTTGATTCTATTCAAATGTTTTCCTACTCCCAGGACTTGTAGGAAAATTGGACATCTTTGCACCCATTCCTGTGATTGTTCTGTGTTTGGTCATTCTCATGAAATGAGAAGTTGGATTTTTTAGAACCTGTCGACAGGCATTGTTGATGTTTCACAAAAAAATGAATTTTTAGGACCACAAGCCTGCTGTTAAAGTGATAATCATTGGTTTTTATGTACTATTTTTGTGCATTACCTGAAGCAACATGAATTATAAAAGTGCACCATTAAAAAAAGTGCTGAGCAAACCGAGTAGTGGCCGGATTTTTTTTATTACGCGGAATTTCTCCGAACACTCATAATTTATTTTTTACGAATACACACACACAGCAGATGGAAGTCTCTGTAGCTCTCTAAGTGGGCAATGAGATCAAAATCTCCAAAAATAACACAGCACCTCAATGGTTTCCGTAAAGTGAGATAACTTTATTTTGCAAAAAATAAACAGTTCACTTGAATGTTTTGAGAGGAGATCTACATCATTTTCAGGGTGAAATTGTGCTAATGTAATATTATACATATTGGAAATTTGTGGCAGCAGAACGGAGAGAAACAATGGCCTGGAAAATGGTAGTCTTAATAACAGCGAACTGTCAGCATTTGTCGTCATTTCGGCTTTGAAACTGATGCAACTTCAGGATTTAGCGCATGCGCAGCCTAATGCGGAAATCCTGAAGTTGTGTTCTGTCATTCACTACTCTTCCACAGACTGCGCGAATCTTACTTTGAGGCCAGCAGCAAATACCTTTGCTCTGCTGTTGACTGCAAATTACAGACCATTAATAAGAAAGCACAGAATGCTGAGCATGTTAAATCTACTAAATCCATAATAAGTGGATGCAGAAATGTTATATATAGTCATTTATAATCCATTAAAAAAATTAATGCAACTCGTCTCTTATTCCAGGAGTCAATCAGTGATTTCTATTGGTATTACTCAGGAAAAGATGTAATGGATGGACAAGGCCAGCGCAACTTCTCAAAAGCATTAGCTGTAGCCAAACAAATCTTCAACTCACTTACTGAGTATATCCAGGTAACGCCAGAGCTTCCTTACTGAATATATCCACGTAGCGCTACTGTTTCATTACATGTCTCCTGTAAAAAAATACAGACTCATTATGTATCAGACCAATTCCATATTTTAAACTAAAGGATGTGGAATGTCCTAACTTTTCATACGTTATACATAATTAGAAGAATCATAAGCATGAACAAGTATTCAGGTGGATATAATAGATCCCATGGCACTATTTAAGAAACATCAAGAAAAATAGATAATCTGGGCATTCATTCATTTGATGTTTGTTGGTTTTTACTGCAGTTCATTGTAGCATTTGTCTATATAAATACAATGCCTACATTTCAAATGTATGTTAGTTAGGAAGCAGTTTTGGACATCCTGAAGACATGGTCAGCATTATATAAATATTCCGTTTTTGTCTTTTTTTGATTCAAACATAAAAATTGAATGAATATAATCCTCTTCAGAAACCAAAATTCAGATGTGTTTTAGGCGTAAAGATGTGCATTTTGGTAACAAAATAACAACAATTATACTCTGAATGGAATAGGCTCTGTATTGTGGAAAAACAGAGGCATTTGGTGGTACAGGTTCACAGGACATTATAGATTTGATCATGGGGTATAGAATCTGAAAGGCAAGAACCTATGTAAAACCGTTTTAAAGACCTCAGTTAGAGTACGGTGCACAGCATGGTGCCGTACAATGTAGGAAGGATATTGAAGCTTTACAGAAGGCATAATAGATTCACTAGGTGCTGCCTGATATGAGGAAATATAAATACAAAGAAAAGTTGGCTTGTTTCATCAGAAAATTGCACATTACAGAGATGATTGTGATAGATATGTTTAAAGTTATGAAAGGAGGGTACAGAATAGGTAGAAGTAGACTGTTTCTCGTAGGAACAAGGCGCCTTAGATACAAGATTAAATGTAAGAGATTTAGGACAGAGGACAGGAGAAACTTCTTTACAGAGAGTTCATTCAAATGTATCTTATAGATTTATTTCAGAAAATAATGTTTTGAGTAATTTGAGACATGACGTGGTAAGAAAGACTTGCATTTATAGAGCGCTTTTCATGATCTCAGGACATCCCAAAGCACCTTACAGCTAGTGAAGGGCAGCCAATTTGCACACAGCAAGGTTCCACAAACAGCAATGTGACTGTAGTGTATGGAGAAAGAGTCAGACTGAACACTGTGAGCTCAAAGTAAAATGTGACCTTAGTCTTTTATTGCAGGTCTCCAGAGTGCCTCTTCAACCTGTGAAGCCTTCTTAAATACCTGTGCTCCCAAGGGATTATGGGATCCCTTGGGACTCCGAGGAATGAGCCCTCTGGTGGCAGTACAGAGTAAATACAAGCCCACATATATAACAGTGACAATGACCAGATAATCTGTTTTTTAGTGATATTGATTGAGGGGTACATATTTGCCAGGACACCGGGGAGAACTCCCTTCGGAATAGTGCCATGAGATCTTTTACATCCACCTGAGAGGGCAGACGGACCTTAGTTAAATGTCCTATCCAAATGACAGCACCTCCGATAGTGCAGCAGTCCCTCAGTACTGAGTCAGCCTAGATTTAGTGCTTAAGTCGCTGGAGTGGGACAGGAACCCATAACATTTTGACTCATCGGTGAGAGTATTACCACTGAGCCACAGCCAACACAACCTCACAACTAACACACATCTGAGTTTTGGTTTCTGAAGAAGGAATATATTAAGATTAATTTCTTATATTTGAATTTTAAAAAGAAGAAATAAAAAGGAACATTTTTATAATGCTTATCACATCTTCAAGACATCCCAATATGCTTCCCAACAAACAGATTACTTTTGAAGTGTAGTAATTAATAATTAGTAAGTGTAGCATGCTTGGGAGGAACAGGTGGCCTTGAACCTAATGGTTCCCAAAGTTTTCCACCACTGGGAGTTTCCTCACCTATCTGGGTCTGGATCTGTTCTGGACAACTTGATAGAAAATGATTGCCATGATTAGTCAACAATTCCATTATTGTTGTATTATGCGACTAGCAGGATGGTAGAAGGCAAACTAGATGGACCTCAGCCTACTTGCATCTAGCAATTCCTATATTTCTATGAGAAAAGGGGTTGAAGTGATTCGGGTAACGGGGTGGGTAAATGTGATTAAAACTATTTGAAAAGAAAGACTTGCATTTATATATCGTCTTTCACAACCACCAGACGTCTCAAAGTGCTTTACAGCCAATGAAGTACTTTTGGACTGTAGTAATGTGGCAGCCAATTTGCACACAACAAGCTCCCACAAACAGCAATGTGATAACGATCAGATAATCTATTTTTGTTATGTTGATTGAGGGATAAATATTGGCCAGGACACTGGCCTGCTCTTTGAAATAATGCCATGTGATCTTTTACGTCCACCTGAGAGGGCAGAGGGGGCCTCGGTTTAACTGAAAGATGGCACCTCCAACAGTGCAGCATTCTCTCAGCACTGCATTGGAGTGTCAGCCTAGATTTGTGTGTTCAAGTCCCTGGTGTGGGACTTGAACCCACAACCTTCTAACTCGGAGGCGAGTGTGCTACCAACTGAGCCACAGCTGACTCATTTGCTTGCATTAATTGATCAGTGAAATGTCTGGACTAAATGACCTGCTTCTGAGTTGTAACTTCTATGTTTTCAATGTATTGCTATGATTTTAAAAATATGAATTTGTACCTTGCAGTCAACAGAAACCAACATTCACCACGTGTGTACTGTAATCAATGAACTAACATACAAAAATGCTGAAAGGTATCTGGTCTGATGTTGTTTGTTTAGGGCCCTTGCATTGGTAACCAGCAGAGTTTAGCCCACAGCAGGCTCTGGGATGCAGTGGTTGGTTTCCTTCATGTTTTTGCTAATATGCAAATGAAGCTTTCTCAGGTACGTCCCCCACTACAATGCTGACAATTACAGGTCTCTTCAATAATAATGTTGTTTATAAAAAAGACTGAGGTTGCATGCATCCCCCAAGGAAAGCTCTTAATTAAGAGTCAGTGCTGCACACACAAATTCCTTGTTCCAGACTATATCTATTGGGTATTTGAAACAGGACACTGATCTGTCCTGAAATGAATCCCATGGTCTGTGTTTTTTTTTAATTGGGAACGAAAAAATACTAATAAGTGCTAAGAGCTATTCTGTTACTGAATACTAATGTAGACCTTGGTGTTGCTATTAATAACTCTTTAATCAGTACAAACAAAAGTACAAACACTGGCTGTGCTACAATATCATTTCAGAGAGCCTAAAATAAACAGATATGGAATAAGAGGGCTGCAGAGAAGCCAGCTGACATCAGCTAATGCAGCGGGGGGCAGGGATCAAACCTGGGTCCTTCCTGTTCAGCATGGCTTGATGTGGTACCATGCCGTACAGATCAAGAAGGGACCATTGTTAATTATGTTGGCAAGTCATTTATGATCCAATTTTTTTTCATTTACCACAGCAATGCAGAATGCAGCCAATGATACATATGTTTAAATATATTTTAACAGTAAAAGATTTTTGAGGAGGAATGTTATACCATGGATTTTCCTGGGTTTAGCGCCCAATTTCTTGAGTCCAGCATAAAAGAAAAGTTGGTGCTTTTACAGCACTTACGTGGTGCCTTAGTAGCATTGCCACCTTGTTCCTATTGCCTTTTTGTATTAGGAACATTACTATTTAAATCCTATGTCACTGAGATTCAGATACTGTCATTGTGACCTGGGCCCCATTTCCCTGTATTTACCCCGGGTGAAGGACAAGTGCTCCTTGCCTTTATAACTTGAATACTACCAGCCAGGTTCTCTTACCAATATTGTTTAATGTTAGTTGTGTAACTTCGCATGTTTATGTACAAAGTTAAAAAGGAACTGAAGTGGGAAGATTTTTACTATGAGAAGGCCCAATGACTTTTCAGTATTTAAATCAAGCCATAATGAACCCGATGGGGGAAAATTCACTGGGTTAGTGATGTGCCTGTCAGGCAGGCAGAATTCCCACTCCGCCTGGCCATCAAAATGGAACTTTTCAGCATATTGTTATTGGGCCAGAATTTGCTGTCAAAATAACGATGAGGATAATGATACTCTCCATTATTCATGCGCAAATGGCACAAACTTCAGGTGAGGGGCGGATGCACGGTTAAACACGGAAATTCAAAAGTTGCTGTCTGAGTTGCGCCATTCCACCATTAGCTTCGCAAAAATGGCATCTCGTTGAGTGCCTCAACATTGAAATGCATTGAATGGCGTGAGATTGTTGTATTTCCACAATAGATACAAACTAACCCACCACAGAAAGTTAAAAGTATTGTCCATTCCATTCTAACTATCCGTTTGACAAAGTGAAACGTTAATCAAACTCTGGCATTGAAAATTAACAAATACAAGTGTGGAGTCTCATTTCTTCAGGTATTGTTGAAGATTTTAAAAATGTTACATTTTTAATTAAAACCTTTATTTTACTTTTATTTTATTTCTCTCTTTGCCTTCCCTCTCTTTGGGCCCAAGTTTCCACACGATAAAAAACGGGCGCCCCTCCGAGCTGGGCGCCCGTTTTTCGCGCCTAAAAAAAACCTCGCGATTCTGGAGCGTTCTGCAGTTCCTTGTCTGCCTGGCGCGGCGCCCAGGGGGCGGAGCCTACACTCGCGCCGATTTTGTAAATGGGAGGGGCCGGGTACTATTTAAATTAGTTTTTTTCCTGCCGGCAACGCTGCGCGTGCGCGTTGCAGCGTTCGCGCATGCTCAGTGTGAAAAAAACATTGGCACTCGGCCATTTTTGTAGTTCTTTGTAGCTGTTTAATTTTTGAATTTTTTTTTTATAAAAGCACATTGCTATCAGCACTTGCAGCCTTCTCACTGTCTCCTTCCCCCCCCCCCCCCCCCACGGGAAAGAACGGGCGCCTCCTCTCCCCCCCCACGGGCAGAACGGGCACCTCCCCCCCCCCCCCCCGCGGGAAAGAACGGGCGCCTCCCCCCCTCCCCCCCCGCGGGAAAGAACGGGCGCCTCCCCCCCTCCCCCCCCGCGGGAAAGAACGGGCGCCTCCTCTCCCCTCCCCCCCCCCCCCCGCGGGCAAAACGGGCACCTCCCTCCCCCCCCCCCCCCCGCGGGAAAGAACGAGCGCCTCCCCCCCCCCCCCCCGCGGGAAAGAACGGGCGCCTCCTCTCCCCTCCCCCCCCCCCGCGGGCAAAACGGGCACCTCCCCCCCCCCCCCCCCCGTGGGAAAGAACGGGCGCCTCCTCTTCCCCCCCCCTGCGGGCAGAACGGGCGCCCCCCCACGGGAAAGAACGGACGCCTCCCCCCCCCCCCCCGCGGGAGAGAACGGGCGCCTCCTCTCCCCTCCCCCTCCCCCCCCGCGGGCAGAACGGGCGCCTCAGGCTGACTGCAGAATTCTCTGTGCCTGAAGCACTTTCACACAGGTAGGAAGATGGTTTATTTAATCTTTTCTTTGCTTATAAATGTTTATTCAGGTTGGATTTATTTGTATAATATTTGTAGAAGTATAAATAAGGATTTATTGTAGAATTTAATGAGTTCCCTTCCCCCCCCCTCCCCGTTCTGGACGCCTAATTTGTAACCTGCGCCTGATTTTTTAATGTGTAGAACAGGTTTTTTCAGTTCTACAAAAATCTTCACTTGCTCCATTCTAACTTAGTTTGGAGTACGTTTTCACTGTGGAAACTTTGAAATCAGGCGTCAGTGGCCGGACACGCCCCCTTTTGAAGAAAAAATACTGTTCCAAAGTAGAACTATTCTACCTGACTAGAACTGCAGAGAAAAAATGTGGAGAATTGCGATTTCTAAGATAGTCCGTTCTCCACCAGTTGCTCCTAAAAATCAGGCGCAAATTATGTGGAAACTTGGGCCCTTTATTTCTCTTTCTGCATCTGACGCTCCTTAAAACCTACCTCTTTGACCAAGCTTTTGGTCATCTGCCCTAATTTATCCTTATGTGGCTCAGTGTCAACATTTTTGTCTTATAACACTCCCGTGAAGCTCCTTGGGACATTTTACTACGTTAAAGGCACTATATAAATACAAGTGATTGTTGTTGTTTCTGATTTGACATTGAATTTACCCGCTCTAAGTTACACTTCCTTCATTGTCCTTGCGCTGTTAATTTCACAATCCTTCAATCTGATTAATTAAGGAGATACACAGTTGCTTTTCCTGTTCACTCAGGTCCCAGATTCCCAGATTCCCAGTTTCCCTCTCTACGACGACGCGCACTTTCGGCAACTTGCCATGCAAAAAATGTTAAAACTTAAATGTGTAAGGGCAAGTCTAACTAATGGCAAATGCCGTTAGATGCCCGGCTACAGCAAATTATGGCCAATTATTTCAATAACAATAAAATGCTGTAGAGTGCACTAATTGTTTAAGATATGTAAAATGGTGTGGATATGTATGCTGTGCAAGATCAGTTGACAGCTGAAGTACAATATTGTCAAATAATTCATCAGAAGTACTCCATAGGCAGTTTATCATTTCTGACGGCACAAGACAACATAGATGAGACTGGTTAACTTGCCCACTGGAAACATTGTAATTTTAACTCTGCCCCTGGGTTATCTGAGCCATGGGTTCTTTCAATTGGCGCAATACTAGGTTACTTCAGGATAACAAGGCAAGAGATTCTCCTAGCACAGCGTTCAGATTCTTTTCTACTAATTTGATATTTTAAAGAGAGAAATGAATGAATCCATATTTATATTCTTCTAAAGTTGCAACTGTCAAAGCTGTTTTGACTTCTCTTGCTGGAAGCCTTTACAGTGACAGTATTTAACATGATGTGCATCCAGAGTTTGAGTGTTTATGTATGTTAAAAGACTGATATTGAAATATTTTGATAGATTTTAGTTTCCAAGCTATTCTCCTCTTTTGACCTTTCTAAGTGTCAATTCAGATTATGAAAGATCATTAAACAGCTGAAGGCTTGTTTCTTTTCCATTATATGAAAATGAACTAATAAAAACTTGAAATGTTTGCTTTTTTTTTTAAGGATTCCAGCCAGATTGAGTTGCTGAAGGAGCTGTTGGATCTGCAGAAAGATATGGTGGTGATGCTATTGTCGCTGTTGGAAGGTTAACATTTCTTACATGCTGTGCAGCTTTAGAAGATCAGTTAGCATCTGGTCTAATAATGGTAGCATGTTTAGCTAATGTTGTGAATGTTCCCATCTGTCAAAATACTATTTTTTTGTCAAGACATTTGCATCACTTAGCCTTTACACATAATTTTTAATAACAATATTGTCCAGTTACTAATGTCCAGTTCAGCATCATTTTAAAATGCTTCACTAAAGTTAATCAAGTCAGTAAAAATATTTTGAAGGTTGGTTTTAATTGTATCTTACTCACTGGAGTGTGTGTGTATATTTATATATATGTTTTTTATAATATCTCCTTAAACTATTTTTTGTTTCAGTTTTACAATTTTTTGGCTAATGATTTGAATGCAGATGTGCGATACCTTGTTTAAAAAAAAACCCAGACAATTGCATTTATTTTTGTTTAATTTTTTATGCAGTGACACTTTCTTGTAAATTGGCTTATTGGTTTCAAAATTTGAAGTATCTGGATTCAGGAATTTGTGTTTTAAAACTCTCTTTGTGTTTGTGTTAATTTAAATTTACTCTGTTCTTCTCTACAATCTTAGGTAATGTTGTAAATGGAACTATAGGCAAACAGATGGTAGACACGTTGATTGAATCTTCCAGCAATGTGGAAATGATACTGAAGTTCTTTGATATGTTTCTTAAATTAAAAGAGATAACCACTTCTGATACCTTCAAAGACCATGACCCAGATGGTAAAGGAGTGATCTCAAAAAAAGAATTCCAAAAAGCTTTAGAGAGTCAAAAGAAATACACACAATCAGAAATTGAGTTCCTACTGTCTTGCGTTGAAGCAGATGAAAATGATATGTTTAACTATATAGAATTTATTGACCGATTCCATGAACCAGCCAAGGACATTGGTTTTAATGTAGCTGTATTACTGACCAACTTATCTGAACACATGCCCAATGATAGCCGTCTGCAGACCTTTTTGGAACCAGCACAAAGCGTTCTCACATACTTTGAACCCTATTTAGGACGCATTGAGATTATGGGTGGTGCAAAACGCATAGAAAGGGTCTACTTTGAAATCAGTGAATCAAGTAGGACACAATGGGAAAAACCTCAAGTCAAGGAATCCAAAAGGCAGTTCATCTTTGATGTTGTGAATGAAGGGGGAGAATCAGAAAAAATGGAACTTTTTGTTAATTTTTGTGAGGACACCATATTTGAAATGCAACTAGCATCTCAAATCTCTGAACCTGATGCAGCTGATAGAGCGGACGATGATGAAGAGGAGCCTACTCCAATTGAAGAAGAGGAGGAAGAGGGGGAGGTGCTTCAGTCCTCCAATGCATTTGCATCAGCTTGTCATGATTTCAAAGCTAGTTTGTTGACATTTTTCAGCATCTTCACATTTAAAAATATCAGAAGACAATACAAGAAAATTAAGAGGATGACAACTATGGAGTTATTAAAGGCATTTTTTTCCTTCTTCTGGATGCTGTTCATTGGCCTTGTCTTCTTTATTTTCAATGTAGTACAAGGACTTTTCCAGATTGTGTGGAATGCCATGTTTGGGGGAGGCTTGGTTGAAGGTGCTAAAAACATCACCGTCACAGACCTTTTAGCTAGCATGCCTGATCCAACACAACTTGGAATTCATGGAGATGCGACTGAGTCAGAAAGAGCAGAAATTCCTGAGACAGATGTTACAGCAGAGCTCGAGTCCATAGTACAAGGTGAGAAAAGTGAAACAGAGATAATGCCCGATGTATTTGGTTCAGGTTTGAAAAAAGGAGGCGGCAAAGCAGCGGGAGATATTCATGGAGGTCTTGGTGATGTCTCAGAAATTATAGGAGCAGAGAGCCCTCCTAGTATTGAAAAAGCATTACGTCAAAAAAAGAAATCAGAGGTAGGTTTTTTTAAAATTTTCCATTTTTCAAACCTTCAACTTCAGTATTTTAATTCTCATAAAGTTTACAGTCTAAATATTGTATTGTCCTTTACATTGACTTTCAAGGTTGAGCAAAAGAATAAAGCTGAAAATAAAACAGAGTCTGAGAAAGCTGAGTAAGTTCCTCTCGCAACAAATTGGTGCAAAGAATTTCAGTTAAAATTGTGAGTTATTGCCAGGTAAGTGACTTCTGTTTTCTGGTTGCTCTTGCCTTGATAGCACAGAGGATGGCGAGAAGAAGGACAAAGCCAAAGAGGAACAGCCAATTGAAAGTGAGGAAAAAGAGCAAAAGAAAAAGAGACGACGTGGACAGAACAAAAAGGAGCCAGAGGCGTTCTTGGCAAACTTCTGGGAGGGACTGGAAATTTACCAAACCAAAATTGTGGTATGTGACTAGGTTTTGTATTTACATTGTGTGTTTGATGTTATAATTATATATATATATTATATAAAATAAGTTTGGTCTTAAATTTTGACCCATTTCTCTTTAGTAAATGCAGCAGTATTACATACAAGGATGTAACACTGGAGTTGTGCCATGACTTGATATTCCCTGGAAATGATTTTGCTTTCAGCTGCTGAATTTAGTTACATGTCTTATTATAGGACAAGGGTTTTTAATATCATGTTGGAAAACTTGTTACCTCCAGACTCCATATTCCAATGCTCTTCTGACCGGCCTCCCGTCTTTCACTCACCATAAACTTAAGCTCATCCAAAACTCTGCTGCCTGTGTCCCAACACACATCAATACCTGTTCATCCATCACACCTGTGCTTACTGACTTACATTGGCTCCCAGTCCCTTAACACCTCCAATTATAAATCTCATCCTCGTGTTTAAATTTCTTCAAGATCTCACTCTTCCCTATCTCGGTAAACTCTTCCAGTTCTATACCTCCCCCTCCCTTCGCAAACTCGGCCATCCTGAGTGTGGCTTTTTGTCCATCCTCCACCTGTCTTTGGCCTACAATTAGCAGGCATACTTTCAGCTATTTCGGCCACTCTCTTTGGAACTCCCTTCCTAAACCTTTCTGCTTTTCCCCATCCCTCTCCTCCTTTAAACCTACCTCTTTAACCAAGCATTTTGGTCACCACTCCTAATATATCCATCTTTGTCTTTGCATCCATTTTTGGCTGATTATGCCTCGGTGAACTACCATGGGCCATTTTTCTGTGTTAAAAGCGCTGTATTTATTGAAGCACCTGTGAACTCATCCCTTTTTGATCAGGACGGAGGAGTGGTGAGAGATCGGAGCCCACGAGAGGCAAGGGTTCGGGGCCCAGAAGGGGCGAGGGCCCAGGGGCAGCACGGGCCAGCCCACACTGCGAATGTGGAAGCGGGTGACCCTCGATACAAGGGACTGCTTAATACTACTAAATGCCAATTGTTGTTCAGCACAGATTGCAGATGCAGAATTCCATTCTGCTTAAATCTCAACTGCTGAAGAGCACAACTACTGATTGAAAATATTTCTACTTTCCAGCTAATCGTTGTTAAGTAAGATTGCAAATTTAGATAGAACGTGTCCAGTACTCCATTCCTACTGGGACCAGGGCTGGAACGTCACAATCACTGGCACAACAATACTAACTTTTCACCTCTGGAAATGGAATTTAAATCCAGCCAGGAATAATTTGATAAAATTATTTTCCGTCTGCTGGTTGTTTGGGTCCTCTGCTATAATTAATTTAAACAATCCACAACCCAGCTCCTCGGGCCAAAAGGACCGCTGGTGTCAAAAATAGTGCAGTAGGGAGTTTGAATGTACGTATTACCAACATATGGAACCAGGGCATCTGTGATTTGGCTAATTTTACAACAAATAACAAATGGACAAGTCTTTGCCAAGTCTCCTGCATTTCTGTGACAAAAATAAAGTTGAGTGTCTTCATCATTTTTGCTGCTACTGTTACTGGCAGCATGGTCCCAATTTGCTCCTTAGTTGTAGTTTTGGTTCCACAAGATGGAACTATTGATCTATGGCCCCCTTGGTAAGCAATACCCATATATTGTTTTTCGATGAAGTCAAAGTAGCTTTGTTGCCAATACAGTAGACCAGTAAAGTGAGACTTATTGATGAATCTGAGCCTTGCTGATGCATTCATACTTTAGTGTGGGCTGAAATGCCTGAGCTAATGCTAACAATGTATCCCGGTTCACTCTCCTAACTGCCTTAATGTTTTTATAACCGACGTTATTAATGTTATGTGGGCTGGAAGAAAAAAAAGAGCAAATTTGCATGTTCATCTTCATTTGTTGATTAATAAATCAAAAAAAAGTTAACACTTGCATCAACATGCGTTGATCCAGTTTAATTCCCAGAGGAATTTCGGGACTAGGCGAAAACATACTAATATTCCATTAATACTAACTCGCCAACATACTATAAATAATTGTACACCTATCAAAAATGTCACTTCCACTGCCCCCGCCGCACCACCCCACCCCACCCCAACCGACTCTCACCCATCACCTCTGTCCTTGCTCGGAATATTTGTTAAAATTAATTTATGTCACAAAATCAATTTTGAACATAAATTAGGAATTCCAATTTATTGACTTAGTAACAAAAATGTACTCCTAAGTGCATATATTTGAGAAGTTTGCTGCAACACTGACTGCACTTTGCTTTCCATAATGCCAAAGCAATCACTGGTGTAGCAAATCTTGCAATTTACACACTTTGTCATTCTTTATTGCCTCATCTGTGGACATGAGTGATAATTTAATCAAGATATCCAAATGATATAAAATGCACAATAAAGCATAATAAATAATCGGCTCGAATTTGATCCAGGCCTCCGCCCACCCACGTGCCGCCCAAAGTGCCGCTGATGGCCGCCGAGGTACCTGACGGTACGTTCGGCAGGATATTCATGAAGAAGGTCCCTTGAAGGTCGGCGGGCGTCAAATGATGGACCTAAGCCGCCAATCTGGGCAGCAGCTCTCATTCTCGGTGGCAGAGGCACTTGCCGTCCAAGTGCCGCCGAGGATGGAGTCGGGCCCACGGAGGGTCGAAGACCTAAAAATAAAAATCAGTAACAAAAAATAAAAAAACTATCTGAAGACCTTTAGGTGACCCCATCAAGGTAAGTCGCTGTGGTAAAACCAATTTAAAAATGTTCACTAACCATTTTTCAACAATCTTCATACTTACCGTCGGGGACAAACCAGCCTCCTCGCAGCAGTCCACCCCTGTTCTGGCACCGACTCCTGCCCGCATCAATATGGGAGCACGGTGGGCGGGAGCTCAGTTGTGCCACTCTGCCGTCCACTGATGTCAGCGGGCGGTTCCTGGCGGCTCTCCCCTCCCGCCTATTCCAGGCCACCTCAAAAGTGGCACTGCGCGGATCTGCAAGAGCAATGTCGGCGGTGAGTTGATCATTTTCGGCCCCAATGTAAAACTCAATGTTGATTGACCATCCTTTTCTCTGTCATCAGTGTATATATTTATAAAATATTGTTACCTCAATAAATTTGTACAACCCAGGGCTGAAATTACTTTGAATTAAGGCTATGATATCATCAATGCAGAACTATCCTGCTATGTGATTGATGGGCAGGGCTATAATGGCAATTCTTTGGTAGCTGAAGTACAAAATTGAAAGAGTATAAATATGACAGTATTTATTAGAAAGTCCTTTTATATAAATGCACTCAAACATTCTATAAAGGTTCATTGTTAGCTTCTACTTTTCAGTTTTGATGTATTTAAACCATTTTTAATTTGTTACAAGAAAGGATTGATGGAGTCAGGACTGAATTCTAACCTCAGCTGATAAATGCACTTGGATTCTTTTGTGACGGGTTATCTATTTAGAGTCACATTGATTGAAGTCATGGTTTTTTACTGATTGAAGGGAATCAAATTAGCTGCTGCTCCAGCTTCAGTAACTTTTTAGCAACTTTCACCAGACAGCTGCAGAATATAGATACAGGATGTGAATCCATCCACTTTCAACCACCCGTCCTATTTTGTCAGTGAAAATCCAGAGACTGCCATGATTTTAAGTTGCTGTGGCTGCTGCAGAAGTTACACTTCAAGACAAATGTTTCTACAGCAAACAAAAGAAGTTCTTCCATATAAATATAAGAATGTGATAAAATAGGAGGCACATGTAAAATATCAAATTAAATTGGTCTGTGATTCTGTTTAAATGTTGGTACATTACAAGTGAATTATTTTTGTTTCAGAATTATCTAGCCAGGAATTTCTACAACCTGAGATTTCTAGCTCTCTTTGTGGCATTTGCTATCAACTTCATTCTGCTCTTCTACAAGGTACTGAAAATAGCATGAACATTTATTTTTTGCTTTTTATTATTGCAGTTTTGCATTACATACTAATATACTCACAACAAGCAACACTACAAGTAATCTTATCGAAACATATAAGATAATGAGGGGGCTCGACAAGGTGGAGAGAAGATATTTCCACTCATAGTGGAAGCTAAAACTTAGGGGTATAGTCTCAGAATAAGGGGCCGCCCATTTAAAACTGAGATGAGGAGAAATTTCTTCTCACAAAGGGCTGTAAATCTGTGGAATTTTCTGCCCCGGAGAGCTGTGGAGGCTGGATCATTGAATATATTTAAGTCGGAGATAGACAGATTTTAGAATGATAAGGGAATAAAGGGTTATGGGGAGCGGGCAGGGAAGTGAAACTGAGTCCATGATCAGATCAACCATGATCTTATTAAATGGCGGAGCAGGCTCGAGAGGCCAAATGGCCTATACCTGCTCCTATTTCTTATGTTCTTATGTTAAAGAATAAGAAAAAGAGAACAGTGTCATACTGTATACAACAGAAAAACAAGAGTGCAGCAGTAACGTTCCTAACCATCAAACACCGAAAATTAAATCAACCAACAGATCATATAAGCTAAGACAAATTGTATTTGTGGTGAGAGTTTCAATGAGAATTCAATCAAAAAGAACCGTAAGATGCTTATTCGGGCCCAATGTTAGCAGGTAGGACTAGGACTAGTGCAGTAAGTCGCAAAATTTACACTGCAAAAGATTTTTAATGATGTTGAGGCCTCCAAAGGATCAGTCCAAGAAGAGGGGACCAGTAGTTGGAGCAGAGAAATGGGCATCCTACTTCCAGGTATCACAGGAAAATGGGAAAACAGTAGCATGGGGAGGTGAAGGGACAGGTGCATCAGGGCAGTGTTTGAGGCAGCATCTTCACCCAATTGCTTTTAATGCTTTGAACTAAAGGGAAATTAGTATATACTAAGTCATCCTTAACTCCGAGGGACTATCTAAGAGAAGAGTATATACAGTCTATTCCTGATCATTTGAAGTTGATTAATTCAAATAACTAGATATGAATTCAAATTACTACATAATATGAATTCACACTACACTTAAAAAAAAATCTCCAATACTGTTTTATTTCATTAGGCATAATTTAAATTTTTTTATGTAAAGAATGAAGTATCAGGAGTGTACTGTTACCTTTTTTCTAAATAGCATGTTAGCCAGAGTATATGAAAAAATGTCAATTTGAATTTTTCATGAAGAATGCAGTCGTTAATTACTTTCCTGTGTGCATGTGAGTAATTTGAGACATAACGTGGTAAGTGTAGCATTCTTGGGAGCAACAGGTGACTTTGGACCTATGGTTCCCAAAGTTCTCCGCCACTGGGGATTTCATCGCATCATGTCTGCATCTGTTGTAGACTAACTGATAGAGATTGATTGCTCTGATTAGTCAACAACTCCCTTATCGTTGTATCATGCCACTACCAGGATGGTAGAGGGTGAATTAGATGGACCTTGGGCTTTCTTCAACTAGCAATTCTTATGTTCCTATGAATCAAGGGTGAGGCTAGTTCTGGGATATGGTGGGCAGCTTTGGTCACTCTACGGCCAAACAACACACATGATTTGGAAAGGATTCAGAGAAGATGGAACAAAATGATTCCCATCCTTAGGATATTAAGTTGTAAAGCTGCTCAAGTGATTGAGCTTATTTTTGCTGGAGAAAAGAAGACTGACTGGAGAAATGGTAGAGGTCATTAAAGACCTAAGATAATGTAAGATATGATTGAAGGAAGCAAGCTTTTTATGTTGGGTCATAACAATAGAATGGTACGAAGTTCACAAGTAGTAAACAAGATCAGAGATTAGAAAGAACTTTTCCCACTGTATAGCATCCAGATTATCAGAGATGGTAGTGGCTTCAGAGTCCATTTTTAAAAGATTGATATCTGTTGAGAAGAGGGTTTTAAGGAGATAGGGAGCACCACTTGATTTTGTTTCCAGGAACAATGGAAGACAGAAGTTGATGCTACTTAAAAAAGAAATCAGCAGGTGGTGTGGAAAGGAGGTCCATGACCAAATAATCATTTCATGGGCTCTGGATGAGTGGGCTGATGCCCTTTTCTCACACTGGACTTTATGTTCTTATGAATTGAAAGTTACAATAAGTTGGCACAGTCAGTTGGATGATTTAACCTTAGGAAATCATACATAATTAGGTTATAGTTAAAAAAAGACAGTAAATTGATCTTAATTAAAATGCTTTAATAACATGCTGAATCTTCCATTCAGTCCCGGCAACAATGGCATCGCCGAGATCAGGAATCATAGCTATGAATCTATGTTCCGGTGTTACAACTCGGTATTCTATGCCACCCCTGAACATTAGGGGTTGAAATTGCCCTCAAACGGGGCGCACTTACCATTTTGTAATTGTTTTGTCCGCCCCAAATGCATGGCAATCAGCCGACAATTAAAATTAAATGGTGGCCGCGGCAGTGCGCCCTCCCCTTTAAGGGTGGAAGAGCCGCCCAGCCACAAGAAGCTTCCCACCGGGGAAAGTTGTCGGGGGCACCGATCGGCGGCTGATCTGCTCCCATGGGGCAATTTCCCATGCGGGGCAGAAAGGGGGTCGCCACAGACCCAGCGGGGGCCGTAGACCGCTGCAAAAATAATGTAGGGCAATTTTCAAAATGTCAGCCCCTCCGCGCCGACTGAGCGGTGAGTCCTTTCCGACCATAGAAAGGGGCAATTTCGGCCCCTAAACCTTTTAACAAGGCTCTACTAAGTCAGAATTAAATTTAAACATAAATTAAAACAGAACGATGGAAAAACATTTCAACTGATAAAAGAATAAAAAGATGCAAATGTTTCTAAGAATGTGGAGTGATCTACTGTTTTCTTATAGCATTTTATGCTTTTATTTCTGAAACAGTTTATCTTGATTAAAAATAGAAACTTTACAAAGTTGAAAATATACTTTTAAATGTTTGCTTTAGCATGAAATACATTTTATATAATTTCAGAAGCATTTTGTTTTTATTTTTTCCCTTTAAGGTGACTGACCCTCCAGCTGATGATGAGGATGGTGATTTTAGTTTCTGGAATGATGATAATATAGATTACTACGTGTTACAGGAGACTACTGGATACATGGCCCCAATGCTGACATTTCTTGCAATTATTCACACTATCATCTCAATCATTTGTGTCATAGGGTACTACATATTGAAGGTACAGTACAGCATCGTTCAAACTCTCTCACTTTGAAAAGCCTGAAGTGATTTTTCACTTCATGCCACTTCAGGAAATGATTCTGCCAACCAGATTTTCAGCCCTGCTAACTGATAAAATCACCCCATTTACATTGCAAGGAGCTTCTGAAAGGAGCCAGGAAGAAGGGGAAGCAAGAAGCAGGCTGAATGATTGAAGTGCTCTGAATGTCCTCTGTAGTGGCAGCAAAATATGAGCATCACTCATATGTACAGAGCCTCCTCTCTCCGTCAAACACAACAGCAAGTGCAATCTCTCATATGCTGGGGTGCAATAGGGCTAGTACCCAAAGAAGTCCAATAATTATTTCAGAGCACTGCCACCAGTGATCTGTGTACATGGATCCCTAAATCTCTTTGGACCTCCACTGTTCCTAACTTTTCACTATTAAAAAAAATACTGTCACTATTTAAAAATATGCAAAGCAGAAGGTCCTAGTAGTTTGCACGGTTGACCACAGCATCCTTTTTACAACACCTCATTTCCATTGCCCAGCGGAGTGGGACTGCCCTGGAATGTTTCTATTCTTGCCTATCCAGTCATAGCAAGAGATTCTCCTGCAAAGGCTTCTCTTCCCACTCCTGCATTGTGACCTCTGGACTCCCTCAACAATCTATTCTTGGTCCCTTCTTATTTCTCATCTACATGCTACTCCTCGGTGACATAATCCAAAAACATAATGTCCGGTTCCATCTGTATGCTGACTACACCTAGCTCTACCTCACCAATACCTCTCTTGACCCTTCCATTACCTCTGTGTTGTTGAACTGCTTGTCCAACATCCAGTCCCGAATGAGATGAAATGTAATCCAATTAAGCATTGGGAAGGCCGAAGCCATTGTCTTCAGTCCCCGCCACAAACTCGGTTCCCTAGCCATCGATTCCATCCCCTCCCTAGCCACTGTCTCAGGCTGAATCAGACTGCTTGTAAACTTGACATCCTTTTTGACTGAGCTGAGCTTCTGACCCCATATCCTCTCCATTACAAAGACCACCTACTTCAACCTTCGTAATATCACCTGTCTCCACTCCTGCCTCATTTCACCTGCTGCTGAAACCCTCTTATGTACTTTTCTTACCTCAAGACTTGAATATTCCAATGCTCTCCTGGTTGGCCTCCCATCTGCAAGCCTGTATAAACTTGATCTTGTTCAAAACTCTGCTGCCCGTATCCTAATTCGCACCAAGTCCCATACACCCATCACCTCTCTCTGCTCGCTGACTTAAATTGGCTCCCAATCCACCAATGCCTCAATTTTAAAAATCTTGTCCTCGTGTTCAAATCTCTCCATGGTCTCACCCTTCCCTAACTCTGTAACCCCATCCAGCACTACAACCCTCCGAGAAATCTGCATTCCTCCAATTCAGGCCTTTTTATGCATTCACGTTTACATATGAACATAAGAAATAGGAGTAGGAATAGGCCATACAGACCGTCGAGCCTGCTCCACCGTTCAATAAGATCATGGCTGATCTTCGACCTCAACTCCACTTTCCTGCCCTATCCCCATTTCCCTTAATTCCTCTGGAATCCAAAAATCTGTTTATCTCAGCCTTGAATTTGCACTATGACGGAGCATCCACAGCAGAGGGGCAGAGAATTCCAAAGCTTCACAACTCTCTGAAGAAGAAATTCCTCTCAACTCAGATCTAAATGGCTTATCCTGAGACGATGCCCAGTAGATCTAGACTCTCTAGCCAGGGGAAACAATCTACCCTGTGAATCCCTCTCAGAATCGTATATTTTTCAATGAGATCACCTCTCATTCTTCTAAACTAGAGAGTATAGGCCCAATCTACTCAATCTCTCCTCGTAGATCAACCCTCTCATCCCAGGAATCAATCTAGTGAACTTTCGTTGTAGTACCTCTAAGGCAACTATATCCTTCCTTAAATAAGGAGTCCAAAACTTGTGCACAGTATGCCAGGTGTGGTCACACCAGAGCCCTGTACAATTGTAGCAAGACTTCCTTACTCTTGTACTCCAAACCTCTAGCAATAAAGGCCAACATGCCATTTGCCTTCCTAATTGCTTGCTGTACCTACATGCTAACTCTTGTACTAGTACATCCAAATCTCTTTGAACAACAACATTTAATAGTTTCTCACCATTTAAAATATATTCTGTTTTTCTATTCTTCCTACAAAAGTGAATAACCTCACATTTCCCCGCGTTATACTCCATCCTTAATGCCCACTCACTTAACCTGTCTATGGTCTAGAACCTCCATTTTTTTACATGCTTAATGTCCACTTAATGCCCATTTTACTGCTGAAATGACGTATAACGCCTAGATAGTGCCCATTTTGGCACAAAATGGAAACTGACGGGCTTTTTTAGGAGACTTATTGCCGAGCGTTATTTTCCCAATGGGCTTAATGACGAGAAAAAATACTACTGCCCACCCACTTTTTTTTGGGCGGAATCAGCAGAATGGGCGAATTCAACGGCCATAATATTGCCCAGCGTTACTTTCCGCACGGAATGAACGCCGAGATTCAATATTAATGCCCGCCCAATGTTTTTTGTCGTAAAGAGCATATTTACCCAAACTAGCGGCCATGGAGATCGTCCATCGTCCTCGCACACATATCGCCCAGAATATCGCTCACTCAAAAAACTGCCCACAAAAAGTGGAACTAACCAGGTCGAACGCCAGCGGTGTGGCTGGCATTTGTTAAATCCTACTCTTATGTGAGGAGCTGATTTCAGAAAGATTTGCCTGAAAGAGCGCTGATGTGAGTGACAACGCTGACACACTGCTGTATGTGTGCAGCTCAGACTTCAATGGTGCCCAGCATCTTGGTGCCAGTTAAAGTTTACGTTGATTGATGTTAAGTTGTATTTAACCCTTTCATGGTAAGGAATCCAGCTATCTGAGACAATGCGCAACAAGGTTATGTTCGATATTAAAAGTTTAATACCAACATTGGTCTGAAATCGTAAGTATCACAGCCAATAACACCCAACCCCCGCCCACGCCCCACTTTTTCCACCATTGACATAAACCACATGTTCAACACGTCCAGCAACACAAAATACAAAGGCAAAGCAGGAGAGTGGTCCCCAACCCCCGTACATTGCAACAAATTGCATAAACCCAGATGGAGATATAACTCAGCCATCACCTGCACACATGCACCTCACTTTCCTTCCCCCCTCTCCTTCTCCCCACCTCTACCCCTTCCCCTCCTTGCTCCACGGCGCCTGGCCGAGTTCCTCAGGCAATGCCTCATTGTGGGGGGGGGGGTTGAAGGCAGATGCGTTGGTTACACGGGTGCAGGAGTGGGGGGGTGCCGAGAGGAGAATATTCGCTGATGCAGAAGCAGGATCTTGGTCCTTGCTCTCATCTGTCGTTCGCAGTGGTGGTGCGGAACCTAGGGGTGGAGTGCCATGCTCTGGGACCACTGGGAGGCCTGTGGCAGCAGTGTTCCTGGCTATCGCATCCAGGGACTCCGCCATATGCGGAATTAACTCGGTCATGGTGGCCAGGTTTCGGGATATGCCCCCCAATGCTTCGATGAGCTGGTCACCAATGTCTGCAGTTCTCCTGGACAACTGTACCATCTTTCCGCTCTCGTTGCGCTCGTGGAACAGACCTACCATGTCCACGAGGCCTCCACGGGGTCGGCGCCGTCCTGGGGACACATGGGATGCCAAGTGGAGAGATGCTTAGGGCCGGCACCTCCAGAGTGGAGGCGGGAATGACCGGAGGAGCACTAGATGGCCTTGGGGTGGAATAGGTTCTGGAGCGTGGCGATGCAGGTTCTTCGAAGTCCGCGCTCTCATCCGTCGCGAACAGAGCCAGCGGATTGACGAGCGACAATCGGAGCTCCTCAGCACCAGATGTAGTAGGATCGTCCACCGACTCCTGCCCCACGCCCCCACCTTCTGGCCTCTGTGGCCTTGCCTGGGGCCGCGCTGCTGGCTGAGCTGCAAGACACAAATGAGGTTATTAGAGGAGAATGGGGTGCTAAGGTGACAAGGTGAGTCCAGCGCTATATACAGAATATACACGACAAAAGCACCACCGCTCTCAAAATCATTGCAGACATCACATTTCATGACCACCAAGACATTGTGCATTGCAATGATTTTCATTAGGCCAGCATTATTTCTATGACACTTTTAGAAATCATCTATTATATATAATTGTTCGGATGTGAGTTGATGTGACATCTATTGACTTTATATCACGCAATGGTGTAAGCTTTACTCACGTGGCATCATGTCAGGGTCTGCAGATGCGTTTGTGGCTGTCTGGGCGTGCTTCCCCACGAGTGGTCGCTCCTCCATCTCAGTGATGTCGCTGGGGACTGGTGGCCCCCACCCGTTCGCCTCTGCACCGACCTCATCGTCGATAGCTTCTTCTGTAAAAGGTGACAGGACGACATTGCGTGATATCATTGCTAGGTACTGTCACAGACACTGATACAACACATAACCGACAGATCTAATCATGATTATTATCATTCTTTACCTAAAGGCGTACACCGTGACCACAGGCTTTGAGTAAAACATTCCCGGTAAAAGTGCAAGACCGCACATCTGCTGAGTCACTCATGACTATTACAAATCAAATTATATAAATACATAAGTACATGTAAATTAATGTAATACTTACTCTTGTGGATCCAACAACGTTGTTCCATCGTTTGCGGCATTGGTTGCCCTCACGCACCTCATTGGTCACTGACGAGACCACCTTTGCTATCTCAGTCCATATCCTCTGGTAGGCCTTTGGGGTGGGCTTCCCACACTCTCCCTGTGTCATATCACCCCAGCGTAACTTGACCTCCTGCTGGAGGGAGGAATTTACCTCGTCCGAGAACCTCCTGGCTCTTTTGTGGCCTCCAATGTGCTCCTCTCCCACCTAACTGCTCTCTCCAGCGTCAGTCTCTACAGCGTGCTCTGATGCCTCCTCCTCTCTCTCCATTATAGGGCAATTCGGTCAAATATGTGGCTGGTAACAGCTAATTTTTGTTTGCCTACTTGCTGTGAAGCTCTAAAGTCTCCCTCCTTCCTCCCAAAGCAGCCACACCACACCCAGCCACGCCTTCAGTCCCTCTGAGCTCCCCCTCTCTCTGTCTCCTCTTCTACACATCATGGTGACCCTTAACCTCCTGAATCGTGGGAATCGAGCGTTGCCATGCCATTGCTAAGGACGGCCACACTTTATGGCAAAAGGTCAAAAAAATTTAACACTACGGCCCATTTGATATTGCTTGCGGGTAACGCCCATTTTCAAAAATGTAAACTAGGTGTTTTGAGCGAGAAGCCGGTGATCTGAAAAGCCTTTTTTACCGCCCACACCGGAAATAACGCTCATTTTGGGGTGATAAGCCCAAAAGTGGAGGTTCTAGCCCTATATCCTTTGCAGGCTCTTTGCGTCCTCCTCACATCTTACTTTTCCACCTAGATTTGTATCATCAGCAAACTTGGGTACATTGCATTCGGTTCCTTCATCTAAGTCATTACTATAGATTGTAAATAGCTGAGGCCCAAGCACTGATCCTTGCAGCACCCCACTAGTTACAGCCTGCCAATCTGAAATGGCCCGTTTATCCTATTTCCTGTTTTCTGTCAGTTTACATATCCTTTATCCATGTTAAGACCTTAACCCCAACCCCATGTGTTGAACAAACTTTTATGTGACACCTTATCGAATGCTTTTTGGAAATACAAATATACTGCATCCACTGGTTGCCATTTATCTACCCTGCTAGTTACATCCTCAAAAAACCCTAATAAATTTGTCAAACACGATTTCCCTTTCATAAAAGCATGTTGACTCTGCCTAATCATATTCTAAGTATCGTGTTACCATTTCTTTAATAATGAATTCTAGCAGTTTCCTGATGACTGACGTCAGGTTAACTGACCTGTAGTTCCCGGTTTTCTCTCTCCCTCCTTTCTTGTATAGCGGGGTTACAACTGCTACCTTCCAATCTGTTGGGATCTTTCCTGAATCTAGGAAATTTTGGAAGATCACAACCAATGCATCTACTATCTCTGCAGGCAGTTCTTTTAGAACCCTATGATGTAGGGCATCGGGTCCAGGGGATTTGTTGGCTTTTAGTTCTTTCATTAACCCCTTGGTTCCCCTCTATTTTGATAAAAAAAATTTGTGTCTTCTACTATGAAGACAGATACAAAATATTTGTTTAAAGCCTCTGCCATTTCCTTGTTCCCCAATATAATTTCTCCTGTCTCAGCCTCTAAGGGACCAGCACTACTCTCTTCCTCTTTACATACTTGTAGAAGCTCTTATAATCTGTTTTTATATTTCTTGCTATTTACTCTCGTATTCTATTTTTTTCCCTTTTATCAATTTGTTGGTCATCCTTTGCTGGTTTCTAAAGCTCTCCCAATTCTCAAGCTTACTACTATTATTTGCATCATTATAAGCCTCTTTTAATCTAATACTATCTTTAACTTCTTTAATTAGCCACAGATGGCTCACTTTTCCCATTGAGTTTTTATTTCCCAATGGAATGTATATTCCTTCGCCCCACCATTGGCGATGTGCCTTCAGCCGTCGAGGCACTAAGCTCTGGAATTCTTTCCCAAAACCACTTTGCCTCTCTACCTCTCTCTTTAAGATGCTCCTTAAAACTTATCTCTTTGGTCAAATTTTTGGTCACCTGTCTTAATGTTTCCTTCTTTGGCTCGGGTCATTATTTGTCTGATTATGCTCTTGTGAAGTGCTTTATTTAACTATGTTAAAGGCGCCATATAATTGCAAGTTGTTGTTGCAGTAACATCAATTCTAATTGATGACTAAGAATGCCTTTATCTAAGTGTTAAAAATAGTAGGTTATGCGGTCAACAAGTAATGTTTGAAGCTTACACTGAAGCATTCTTTTCAGAAGTACTGAAGCACAATTTTCTTTACATGCACCAAAATGCCAGAAGCTAATTTTATTAATTTAATTTGTTCAAAGGTCCCCCTTGTAGTCTTCAAGCGTGAAAAGGAGATTGCCAGAAAGCTGGAGTTCGATGGTCTGTACATTACCGAGCAGCCATCTGATGATGACATTAAAGGACAGTGGGATCGTCTTGTCATCAACACACCGTATGTAAAAAAAAAAAAATCAGTTCAAATAATACATTTGTATTTGTGCACAAAATCACAAACACATTTTAGTTCTATAGATTTGAAGATAGTTTGTTCTGAAACATGTTAATTTTGTTTTGTCATTGTGTATTTCAATTCATCAGCAGCTATATGATAAAAGGACTATGGTTAAGAGGCTTTTATTACTTTTTTTAAGGTAAACTCTCTTTATTTTTGGTCTCTTTGGATCGAACAGCAATTTCAAGAGAGTGGATAGGCAACCTGCTTCCGAGTCTCCACCAGTGGCACACTGAACAGATGCAAAAGAGTAACTTGAGAATGATGCTCTCTCTCATTTTTTTCTCCTCCCCCCCGCCCCCCGACCTCTCCTTGTCACCTCCCCACAGCAGTGCAGAGCAGGAAGAGCTATCTGCATCGCGTGACTCCATGATATCATCATTTCTGGTTGAACACCACATTACCGCATTGCTAGTTATACGTGCAATTTAATGTCTTCTGCATGCAGTTATGGTAAATATATCCTCCCCATGCAATGCCAACTATATCATTTTGAGAGAATAAATCATCATAGCTGTGAGCAAACTCCAAAACTAGGTTCTAGAATCCATATTCAGTTTTGATTGTACTGTACTCTGTTCCACTTCACTGTTATAATAATTATCTTTACACTGATGTGACGATATTAAATCCAGAGATATTTCCACCAAAAAGAAGTCATATTTGCAATGTCCATCTGCATATTCAAAAGGCTAGTTTTTGAAATACTGGGGAATATTTCACTGTCACTGATAGCTGTCTCCTACTTTGCCCCCATGATTATTCTTCATGTGTGAACCTAGATAGCAAATGTCTGCCAAGAGGGCAAACTACAAGATTAGAAGGCCTGGTTTTTTTCTCTGAATAACCACCCATTTTGGAAGGAGTTGGGGCAGTATACAGAGTTAAATGCAGGTTATATGGCACATTTTCCTTTGACGGGAGAGAAAACAATCTTACAAGCCTGTGAGTGTTAGGCAGAAGCCCCTTATGAGGCCATGCATGTCATAATAATGCCTTGTGGATGCCTTGTCCCTATAAATTTTCTGTCCTTGAAGAATAGTGGAAGTTTTTGTGGAAGGTAAAGTGATTTAAGAGAATGATTTTGAGTAAAGAGGGTGTTTGGAGAGGTTGCCCTTTGCACAAGTGACTTCCAATGACACCCAGGTGCGGAGATAAATTGAATATGATAGATAATGACCTGAGTGAAGGTCCTAAGGGGTAATATTAATTTTCGCCAATGGTGTAAAAAGATGCTATCAGATCGGCCACCCATTATACACCCCGCCCAATATTCCTTGCCATTGACTTCAGTGGGGGTATAATAGGTGGCCAATCTGATACTGCTTGTTTGATACCATCAACGAAAGTTAAAATTACTCCTGATGAGCTGTAGATGATGAATAGTTGAACTACACGTTTTACAATAAACTAACAATTTTCCTACAACTATTACAGATCCTTCCCTAACAATTATTGGGACAAGTTTGTCAAAAGAAAGGTAAGCTTTTGTAGTGTTAACTGTGGTCATGTATAATACTTCCAGCCATATAGAAAGAGTTGTATTTATATAGTGCCTTATCACAGCTTTCAAATGTCCCAAAGCACCTTACATGGTTACAGTGTACAATCTTCTTTGTTATGGGAGTAAACACAGCAGTCATTTTGTGCACAGTGGGGTCCCACAAACAGCAATGAGATGAATTACCAAATAATCATTTTTTGGAGGTATTTGTTGAGGGAGAAATGGTGGTCAAGACACCAGGAGGACTCCCTGCTCCTCTTCAAATAGTTCCATGAAATCCTTAACATCCATCTGGCTCATGGGAACAGGCAGACGATGCCTCAATTTCACGTCTCATATGAAAAGAGGCAGCATTCCAATGCGCTGAAATACCAGTCAAGAATATAAGAGCCAATATTTCTGATCTTACCGACCTGTACTTGAGTGTTGGATAGACACAGCACCCCAGAAGTGTGTTGCACCAATCCAGGCCTCAGTAAACCCACATTTGGTGGAGTGAAATTGCAAAGGCCCGGCACAAGTCCACCCCCTGGAGGGCAAAGTTCAAAAGGCTTGTGGCAGTGACCATTGCAGTTGGATCCTTCTAGTACTTGTCCAAAAGCAGTTGCCAAAGGTCTCCAACTGATCCCAATCTCCCTGAAGGAAGGAAAAGGACACCTGCTCCACCCCAACTGGAGAGGGCCTAGGCTCAAGGCCTCATTACCATCTTCTCTGGGCACCCCTCCAAATGAGTGCCATGTGGGGAAGGTAAAAGGAAAAGGAGATGGGAGCTGGGATTGCCACCACATTTAAATGACTGTCCCAGCCCACAATTGCAGGCAGACAGTCCATGTCCCCTTGTAGGAAGCCCTGGAAATCCCAGGGCAACATCAAGGTGCTAGATACCCAATGACCTGGGTCTCCATCCCTATTTCCTGTGCTTAGCATCCAGGGAATAAGTGTTCCCCAAGCACTAGTCAGTAGAAAATCGGCACGTATATATTCCAAGTCCTGGAATGGGGTTTGAACTCACCAATTATCGTTGCCTCTGAGTCAAAGGTGTAAGTAAATGTGAAATATAACCAATATTTTCATGTGTTAATTTTCCTACTAACTGTAGCATCATAAACAGTGCTTGGATATCACACTAGTGAAGCTATTTCATACGTATTAAAAACTGTTTAAAAATAATTTTGTTTTCCAATTGTCTTTCACATCCATTGTGTTCTATATACTGTGGCAGAAACATCACAATATTTGATTGAATTTTAAGGTAAAAATTGAAAATATTTTCAATTATGACAGCCCATGTGTATGATGAGCTATATATAATTTCACGACATGCAAGACTCTGCATTATGAAAGATAATTCCTACTCATTTAGAATTGACATGCTATTCAATACATTTCTTTCAATAATATATCATTTTCTGGTAATTATAAATTATTTCTCCAGAAAATTGTAATTATGTCTCTATATGTTCTGTATTTTAAATATCCTAGCGACCTCTTGATTAAATTACTGATTTAGATTACTGATTACACGATCCCAAGATCAATCTGTTTAAATAGCAAAAATCATCTTATTTAATTAGTGTAGGGGCAATAAATACTGCTTAAAGGAACACGCAACTCGGAGGCTTGTCAAGTAACACAAGTTTATTATACAATGTCAGAAAAATTCCTTCAGATCACTACAGACAAGTATCATTATATCGTTGTGAAAAACAGCTTCCATTGTATTTACCTATTTAGATGAAAAACAAATATAAACAGGATTTATGTGCACTTTAAGGGTCTTGTTTAAGGAAGATGAGGATAACAAATTCCTCTTCTCCACAACATAATGCCTCATTCAATATCTCTCTCTCATCCACCCTCACCTGCGATCATCTTAAACATTATCCATTCCATTGCCACATCCTCCTTTCTTCAACTCTGACCCCAGAAAAATCTTCAGGCTCTCCCCATCTTCTCCCTCCCCCTCCCCCCAAATCAGTAAATGAAGCTCCTCCATAAGACCAACTAATTCTTCCTCTAATCCCTGTACTGCCCCTCCTGCCACCCAGCCAACTATCGCTCCGGTCCAGTATTTGCACACAGTTAGTTAACCAGACCCTTTCCTCAGGAATGATTCTCCCCACCATCAAAAATTCTAGTATCACCCTGCCTCTTAAAAAGCCCATCTTCATTGCCTCCAATTCTGACCCCATTTCTAACTTCCCATTCACTTGTTAGGGAACCTATCATCAGCTAACACCCACCACTCCTGATTTTAGTGTGCTTTCTGACTCATCAATGACACTGAAAGTCAGCAATAATGGCCTGGATTTTGTGGTCAGTGGTGAACGAATGGCATCAGCCATTCATTACACTTGCCCACATATGTTCTATGTGGTTTTCACTAACTTGCTGTGATTAGAAAGCCACTTTGGAGCAGCGCCCTCTACAGGGGATCTGGAAACTGTGTGATCAGGGCATGTAACTCTATATCTCCTTAATCAATCAGATTGAAGAAGTGTTAATGAGATACACATGAGCCGAAATTGACCCTTACCTTAAGGCCTGTTAACACCGGAAATCAGCAGCCATGCTGCGGAGTGCAATGGCCGCCGATTTTTCATGTAATGGCCGGCATTATCAAAATTCCACTCATGTGGTATTTCTCTTGGGTGCTAGGCCGCTGGCCTGGCCGAAATCCTCCCTGGTGGCTCGGTGGATCGAACTTTAAAAATCACGCAGGTTCTCCCCTTTAAGTAAAGGGGGGAAGCCGAGGTGATGCGGCGCCGTGATGACATCATCAGCGCTACGCGGATATTCTGCATGCACCCTCCAACTTCCGCCGCTCTAGTGTGCTCACCGCACTACCGCCCCCATTATGAGTGACTTCCGGTCCGCCGGAAAAAAAAGCCTAAGAATGAAATTTCACTCGAGGCCACCTCATCCACCGCGCCGGTGAAAACAACAGAAACGGGGGCGCAATTTCGGCCGCACAGTGTCTGAACCAGGAAGTGTCAGCTAGAAGAGTGAATTCAATGTCAAATCAGGTACAGAAAGGAAAATAGAGGGAAAGAAAGATGGGTTTGACAGAGGGAGATAAAAGGGACAGAAAGAAATGTAAAAAAAATTGTTTGTATTTTATTAAATCTCCAATAATTAAAATCTGAAGGATTGAGACTCCACATCTGTAAAAATTAATATTCAGTGCCAGGGAGGTTGTTTGGCAGTAATTAAGACTAATTAATTTACTTACACTGGAATGGACACACACTAACTTTTTCTGGAGAGTTTAGTGTGTATCTATTATGTGAGTACAGCAACTTCACGCCGTTCCATGAATGCTGAGTCTCTTGGAGGAGCAGGAAAAATTGGACAGCAACTTCCTGATTTCCGCTTATAACTGCGATTGTGCGGTCACCGGAAGTAATTGTTCTATTTACACTTTAATAACGATGACGTTGATGACCTCACCGTTTTTTTATCGCAAACTCCAATTTCCTTTGTCCTCGACCTCACCATGTCCTTCAATATGCTTGACCACTTCAGTCTGCTCCCTTGGCTCCCTTTGATTCTTATTTTACATGCCGTTCATCAATGACATATTATGCACCTTCTCCATATTTTTGCTTTGTGTCCAATACACATCGCTCTCCCCAATGTGAAGTACTGTGGGACATTTTTATGTTATTAATATTTGTAGAATTTAACCTGAGCTTGTTTGCGCATTGCTATATGACCTTTGTTTTCTATTAGGTTATTAATAAGTATGGAGACCTTTATGGAGTTGAGCGTATTGCTGAGCTCTTGGGTGTGGACAGAAGTGCTTTAGATTTTAGTCCCATTGAAAAGGCCCCAGAAGAAGAAGCAACACTTGTATCCTGGTAAGTGATGTTTGCCTCTATTGTTTCACTCCTTTTCACAGATTAGAAATCTAAAAAGTGGTTTAATATGCAGAATAAATATACTTTTTGTCTTAATTTATTTTTCAGATATCATGCAAAACTATACAAAGGTGATAAATTTAATAAGGACATAGCTTATTTTCAGTTTGGAAGTCTGGTTTGCCATGTGCTAAAATACAATTGTGTAAAAGGAGAATAGATTTTATTGAATCATTCCATAATCCTATTTTAAAGGGAAATATAAAAGCAAAATATTGTGGATGCTGGAATCTGAAATAAAAACAGCAAATGCTGGAAATCTCAGCGGGTCAGGCAGCATTTGTGGAGAGGGAAACAGAGTTAACATCTGATGAATGGTCATCGACCTGAAATGTTAACTCTGTTTCTCTCTCCACAGATGTTGCCTGAGATTTTCAGCATTTTCTATTTTTATTTAAAGGGAAGTACATGGGCTAGTGTGTCCCTTGTTACTGTATTGGACATTTCCATAGGCAGCCTGGGATCAAACATTATGGGCTGGATTTTGCTGTGTGGCAAAGTTATAGTTGCATTTGCTCATCAACTTTCCATGGGCTTTTGCACGACAAGTTGCTATCAGCGATACTGCCAAACAGCTCAGCGCATCTGGGACTTGTGTGAACAGGGCAAGCAACTGTAATCAGATTGAAGAATCGTCAATGGGCAGCACAGAGTCTGAACCAGGAAGTGTAAGTTAGAACAGTGAATTCAATGTCAAATCAGGTGCAGAAAGTAAAATAGAGAAGGAATGAAAGATTGGATTAAGAGACAGAAATAAAACATTTTGAAAAAAGTTTTTAAAATGTCCAACAATAATTAAAAGCTGAAGGAATGACACTCCACACTTGTAAAAGTTAACCCAGTTCCAGAGATATTATTTGGCAGTAATAAGACTAATGATGCCGTTAACAATTTACTTATACTGGACCAACCATGCCATTAAATTGATACTTAGACTGAAATGGACGAGCCCTAACTTTTTGTGGTGAGTTTATTCCGTATCTACAACATAAGTACAGCAACTTCACACTGTTCATACATTTGAATGGGGAACCAGATGGTGAGATGCCGTTTTCGCTCAGCTTACAGAGGAGCAGCGCATCTCAGACAGCAACTTCTGGCCCATTGTGACATCAAGAATGGGCAAGGTCGCCTTCTATTCCTGCTCCCAGGCAGCCTTCAAGCAGCAGTTCTACTGTAATCACGCTAGGCATTAATTTTAATGGACAGAAAATCGGATGTGACTGTGCTGACATCTTATGGTCGATTTCCTGATATGCGCATCCATTGCATGAAGCTTTGTGCCAGATGATCTAAATCGTAAATTTACTCCAGTAACTGTATAGATAACATTTAGTATTATGGATTCACGATCAAAAATGGATGTTTGAGTGGGGGACCAGAGGGATACCAGCACTCATGGAGCTACCCCAACACCTTCTGCTCCCCCCGCCTCCCCCCCCCCCACCCCAACCAAAGAAAGACCATTATTTCCCAGGAAGAAAACTGAGGAAAAATATTGAAATAAAAAAACTTTTGAACGTTAAAAAGTTTTTTTGTTTTTTGTAGGTTAAGTTCCATTGATTTAAAATACCACGTCTGGACGCTTGGAGTTGTGTTCACTGACAACGTAAGTACAATTAAATGCAATTACTCATATGACTTAATGTGTGCTCATCTTCCCCATTTAATAAAATCAAGCCTGTTACATGCAAGTCTGTTTATAAGGATCTATTTGATTTCCCTTTACTGAATAAATGTATTTAACATCATTGTTGCTGCTCTGTATAATTTTACAACAATTTCCTACTTAAAACATAAAATTGGCACGGTTGGATTCTGACACTACTTTCTGCGTTGGTCAACTTTGTTTTTAAAAAAAATTCAGTGCACAAGATGGTGCTGAAAATCCACTATTAGTTTTGTGATGCCAGTAGTTTAATTACTGTAATAGTTAGATGAAAAGAAAGACTTGGATTTATGTAGCACCTTTCACAATCACCGGAGGTCTCAAAGCGTGTTACAGTTAATGAAGTACTTTTGGAGTGTAGTCACTGTTGTAATGTGGGAAACACGGCGGCCAATTTGCGCACAAACAAACTCCCACAAACAGCAATGTGATAATGATCAGATCATCTGTTTTTTTCGTTACGTTGATTGAGGGATAAATATTGGCCAAGAGACCAGAGATAAATCCCCTGCACTTTTTCGAAATAGTGCCATGGGATCTTTTACATCCACCCAAGAGAGCAGAAGGGGCCTCGGTTTAACGTCTCATCCGAAAGACGGCACCTCCGACAGTGCAGCGCTCCCTTAGCATTGCACTGGAGCGTCAACTTAGATTTTTTTTGTGCTCAAGTACCTGGAGTGGAACTTGAACCTGACTCAAAGGCTCTCATGTTTCTATGAAAGTGTTGCCCACTGAGCCACAGCTGACAGGTGATGTTAATAAAATATACACTTTGAAACTTTTTAATTTAGAATTCTAAAACTTCTGCTCTTTTGCTTCCCTTTACTATCTTACTTACCTATTCTCTTTTCTCCCATACTTTGAGCTTTATTTTACATTTCTTCTTATTCGTGTAAATACGGAATATTCCTGTTCTCGTGTGCTTTGGTGTCAATTCTAGATGTGAGATAAACATGGCTTCTGATAGGCTGAAGTACAGTTGCTAGTTTCTTTCATAAAAACTGAAAATGCTGGAAATATTCAGCAGGTCAGGGAGCATCTGTTGGGAGAGAAATTGAGTTAACGTTTCAGGTCGCTGACCTTTCATCAGAACTGGAAAAAGATTAGAGATGTACCTGGTTTTAAGTAAGTACAGAGGCAGGGTAGAGGGGAGGGGTAGAAGGCAGGAGAGGTTAAATGACAAAAGGGATCTTTTGTTCCTTTACTTGTCTCATTACCATCCCCTTTTGCCTTGCATCATCTTCCCTTCCGTCATTTACTTTTTCCATTTCTGATGAACACAACATCACATCATTCACAGTATCAGGAAAGGGATACTGAGGTTGAATGATCAGCCATGATCTTATTGAATGGGGGTGCAGGCTTGAAGGGCTGAATGGCCTACTCCTGCATCTAATTTCTATGTTTCTATCAATATTATATTAAACAGCTATTCTAGTCTTGTAAGTTGCAGGATTTTTTCTTTAAAATAAGTTGAAACATTTTAGTTGTAGGAATCTACTGTTTGTTAATAGTTTTTAATGCAACTAATACTTAACTTCATAATTTCTATTTGTAGTCATTCTTGTACCTGGCTTGGTACACAACCATGTCCATTTTGGGTCACTACAACAACTTCTTCTTCGCTGCCCACTTGCTGGATATTGCTATGGGATTTAAAACACTGCGTACCATACTGTCATCTGTAACTCACAATGGCAAGCAGGTGAGAACTGTAAAACATAAAACGTGATTTGTTCCAAATCGCAGATGAGAAAGCATTTGGTCCATCTTAGTCCATCCATCCGGAAAGATCCTGGACTTCGACGTATTACAGAATCTAATTTTTACTTAAATTATTCAAGTGTATTCATCTCCACCACTCTATCTGGAAGTCAATTCCATATTTTGATCATTCTTTATATGAATACGAACTTCCTGATATGAAGCTTAAATTTACCATAGTTTGAACTTATATCCTGTTAATCATAGAAACTAACAACAACAACTTGTATTTATATAGCGTCTTTAACATAGTGGAGCTTCACAGAAGCATTATGAGATAAAACAGCTTGGCACCGATCCGCATAAGTAGAAATTAGCGCAGGTGACCAAAAGCTTGGTCAAAGAGGTAGGTTTTAAGGAGAGTCTTGAAGGAGAAAAGAGAGGTAGAGAGGTTCAGGCAGGGAGTTCCAGAATTTGGGGCCTAGGCAACAAATGGTTGAGTGATTATAATCAGGGATGCTCAAGAGGGCAGAATTAGAGGAGCGGAGACATCTCGGGGGGGGGGGGGGGGGGTTGTGGGGCTGAAGAAGATTAGGGGCGAGGCCGTGGAGGGATTTGGAAATCGAGGCGTTGCTTAACCGGAAGCCAATGTAGGTCAGCGAGCACAGGGGTGACCGGTGAGTGGAACTTGGTGCTTGTTAGCACACAGGCAGCTGAGTTTTGGATCACCTCTAGTTTACATAGGGTAGAATGTGGGAGGCTAACCAGGAGTGTGTTGGAATAGTCAAGTTTAGAGGTAACAAAGGCATGGATGAGGGTTTCAGCAGCGGATGAGCTGAGGCAAGGGTGGAGATGGGCGATGTTACAGAGGTGGAAATAGGTCGTCTTAGTTGTGTATGGAGAAAGAGTCAGACTGAACACTGTGAGCTCAAAGTAAAATGTGACCATAGTCTTTTATTGCAGGTCTCCAGAGTGCCTCTCCAACCTGTGAAGCCTCCTTAAATACCTGTGTTCCCAAGGGATTAATCATATGGGCTTCAATTTTGCTAATATCTATTATGTGGTACTTTTATCAAATGCCTTTTGAAAGCCCATATACACATTAACCGTACTACCCTTATCAAACCTCGCCGTTACTTCGTCAAATCAATACATTCAAAGAGGTGCAGGCTCTAAAGGTCTCCCCATCACCGGCATTAGGCTGACTGGCCTGTACTTGCCGCGTTTATCCTTTTCCTCTTTTATGAACAGGGGTGTAACATTTGGATTCCTCCAGTACTCGACCACCACTCCCCTGTCTAAGGAGGATTGGAAGATTGTGGCCAGAGCCTAGTGTCCTAAATAGTCCAGATTTACTTATTCCATGCCATTACCTATTGTGTATAACCCTAAAAGATCATCTCTCAGGTCCCTTCTTTCAACAACAACAACTTGTATTTATATAGCGCCTTTAACGTAGTGAAACGTCCTAAGGCGCTTCACAGGAGTATTATGAGATTGAAAAATTTGACACCGAGCTGCATAAGTAGAAATTAGCGCCGGTAACCAAAAGCTTGGTCAAAGAGGTATGTTTTAAGGAGCGTCTTGAAGGAGGAAAGAGAGGTAGCGAGGCGGAGAGGTTTAGGTAGGGAGATCCAGAGCTTAGGGCCGAGGTAACAGAAGGCACGGCCACCAATGGTTGAGCGATTATAATCAGGGATGCTCAAGAGGGCAGAATTAGAGGAGCGCAGACATCCTGTGGGGGTTGCAGGGGTGGAGGAGATTACAGACATAGGGAGGGGCGAGATCATGGAGGGATTTGAAAATAAGGATGAGAATTTTGAAACTGAGGCGTTGCTTAACTGGAAGCCAATGTAGGTCAGCGAGCACAGGGGTGATGGGTGAGCAGGACTTGGTGCAAGTTAGGACATGGGCAGCTAAGTTTTAGATCACCTCTAGTTTACATAGGATAGCATGTGAGAGGCCAGCCAGGAGTGCATTGGAACAGTCAAGTCTAGAAGTAAGAAAGGCATGGATGAAGGCTTCAGCAGCGAGTGAGCTGAGGCATGGGTGGAGACGGGCAATGTTACAGAGGTGAAAATAGACAGTCTGCGGTCGTACGCTCATTTCAGGGTCAAATATGACACCAAGGTTGCGAACACTCTGATTCAGCCTCAGATAGGAGTTGGGGAGAGGGATGGAGTCAGTGGCTAGGGAACAAAGTTTGTGGCAGGGACCAAAAACATTGGCTTCGGTCTTCCCAATATTCAATTGGAGAAAATTTCTGCTCATCCGGAACTGTCGGACAAGCAGGCTGAAATTTAGAGACCTTGGAGCGGTCAAGAGAAGTGGTAGTGAGGTAGATCTGGGTGTCATAAGGGTACATGTGGAAACTGCTGCAGTGTTTTCAGATGATGTTGCCAAGGGGCAACATGTAGATGAGAATAGGAGGGGGCCATGGATAGATCCTTGGGGGAATCCAGAGGCAATGTTGCGGGGGCGGGAAGAGAAGCCGTTGCAGGTGATTCTCTGGCTATGATTAGATAAATGGAACCAGGCAAGTGCAGACCAACCCAGCTGGATGAATGTGGAGAGGCGTTGGAGAAGGGTAGAGTAGGGATAGTTTGCCTTTGTCACAGTCACAAAGGAAAAGACCAAGGCCAAAAGATTTGATGGCACTGTGCCCATTTTTCAGGTGCAAAATGCACAAAAAGGCATTCAATATGGCAGACAGGCATTTGTGATCATTAAGCGCTGGAAGTTTACCACCCCATTATATTGGCAAAGGCAGAAAAAGTGGCATCCAAGCTCCGTGACTGAAACAGGTGTTAAGTCTTTTGCATATGGGCACATTTATTTGCAACAGAAAAATGCTCTGATTGGGTCCCATTAATCACATGAACTGATTGGTCCCCTTGGAGAATAAGACACACCCAGCAGTTTCTCTGAAATGTGTAATTAGAACCACCCTGCCTATGTAATCAGTGACTTTGCAAAGTGTAATTCAAGCCACTCTGCCTGCCGATTCCAGACAGGAGAGAGCTCACTACCACAGGTTAAGATACCCCCCTCTCCACTCTACCCCCAACCAAGTTCCTGTCCTTACACCCCCCACACCATAGATGGGGCATTGTGTGTGGATCACAGATTGGAAGAACATGATCCGTCTTCCCGGCATACCCTCTCTCTCCCCAGTATCTCTCTTTCTTTCCCCCCCCCCCGTCTCTCTCTTTCTTAACCCCAGTCTCTCTCTCTCTCTCTCTCTCTCTCTCCACCTCCGATTGTGAAAATGTCCACCGCGAAAATGTTCGTGTAGATAATCACAGCGATATTTTAGACAAAAGTCTAAATCAGCAAAGCAACATGGTCACGATACAGACACCACTTCCGGTTTTGGATTTGAGGAGTCTGTGCATGTGTGGGAGGTGGGGGGAGGCGGAGTCCAGGGCAGTCGTGCGCACATGTAGCACGTCGGGGGCGGAGTCCAGGGCACACATGCGCAGGACACACAAAAAACTATTGCAAATAATCACTCCGATTGCATAATGCAAGTAAGGGGCTTAACGCCTGTTTGAACCATTCTTTGCAAAATTGAGCTGCTGTGAATGCCGCTGATGCAGGGACAGCAGTATTCAGGAAAATGTGGTCTACATGCTAAATAGACCACTGAGGCCACCACTGTAAAAGTAAGCTTAAAAAAATAATTACCTGAATGTGAAGCTGGGAAGAGCAAAAGTAACATGTGAACTACAATTTAAATTTCCCCAAGTAATTTATACTTTAAGTTCTGCCTTATCAAGTTCTGCCTTTCCTTTTGGTTCAACTAAGTACCTTGAAAGAGTTAATTCAGTGAATGTCCTTTAACTGGCATTGCATCATGTTAAAACTTAGCTTTTTATCTTGTGCAGCTTGCATTGACCGTTGGTCTCCTAGCTGTTGTCGTGTACCTATACACAGTGGTTGCTTTCAATTTCTTCCGCAAATTCTACAACAAAAGTGAAGATGAAGATGAACCAGACATGAAATGCGATGATATGATGACGGTATTTATTCATCTATTATTAACCCTGCGTAATGGACATAAGAACATAAGAAATAGGAGCAGGAGTAGGCCATTTGGCCCCTCGAACCTGCTCCGCCATTCAATGAGATCATGGCTGATCTGATCATGGACTCAGCTCCACTTCCCTGCCCGCTCCCCATAAACCTTTACTCCCTTATCGCTCAAAAATCTGTCTATTTCCGTCTTAAATATATTCAATGACCCAGCCTCCACAGCCCTCTGGGGCCGAGAATTCCACAGGTTTACAACCCTCAAAGAAGAAATTCCTCCTCATCTCAGCTTTAAATGGGCGGCCCCTTATTCTAAGCCTATGTCCCCTAGTTTTAGTTTCCCCTATGAGTGGAAATATCCTTACTGCATCCACCTTGTTGAGCCCCCTCATTATCTTATAAGTTTCAATAAGATCACCCCTCATTCTTCTGAACTCCAATGTGTATAGGCCCAACCTACTCAACCTATCTTCATGAATCAACCTAGTGAACCGTCTCTGAACAGCTTCCAATGCAAGTATATCCTTCCTTAAATGCGGAGACCAAATCTGCATGCAGTACTCCAGTTGTGGCCTCAATAATACCCTGTACAGGTGTAGCAGGACTTCTCTGCTTTTATACTCTATCCCTCTTGCAATAAAGGCCAGCATTCCATTTGCCTTCCTGATTGCTTGCTGTACCTACACACTAACATTTTGTGTTTCATGCACAAGGACACCCAGGTCTCTCTGTACTGCAGCACTTTGCAACTTTTCTCCATTTAAATTATAATTTGCTTTTCTATTATTTCTGCCAAAGTGGATAATCTCACATTTTCCCACATTATACTCCATCTGCCAAATTTTTGCCCATTCAATTAGCCTTTGCAGAATTTTTGTGTTCTCCTCACAATTTGCTTTCCTACCCATCTTTGTATCATCAGCAAACTTGGCTACATTACACTCGGTCCCTTCATTCAAGTCATTAATATAGATTGTAAATAGTTCAGGACCCAGCACTGATTCCTACGGCATCCCACTAGTCACTATTTGCCAACCAGAAAACGACCCATTTATCCTGACTCTCTGTTTTCTGTTAGTTAGCCAATCCTCTATCCATGCTCATATATTTCCCCCAACCCCGTGAACTTTTATCTTGTGCATTCACTCCATAGGTGTGATGAAAATGCTACAGAAATCCAATTCCAGGATGGTTCAAATCCCAGAAATGTAAACCCGTGTAATAAGTGCAATGTCATGTAACTGAAAGTGTTATAGACATTAGTTCACTTATTTGTAACACTCAGATTAGTATCATGCACTTTGTGCACATAATAAAGAATTCACTTCACATAAGTCTGCCTCAAGCTGTTACTTATTCCTAATTCATTCCTGAGTTATAAAGAATATCTTTATCTATTTCACATAACAGAATCCTCTATTTAACATAATTTATAATCCAAATTTTCTGTTTTCATTCATGTTTATTTCTTGAATTCTATTTATCCTTAAACGAGAAATTTGAAGTCCGCTGTATTATGATTTGCACCATCTGTGTTCAATGTCATATTGGATTTACCTATACTTTTGTTAATCATTGGGACTTGAACGTCATTACTGTATCACTGAATATATTTTTCAATTCTCTCCCCCGCCCCCCGTATGCAGTTTCCTGCGGTGGGGTGTAGTTCCTTAGCCACTAGTAGCCTTCCATTATCTCTGACCTATGTGGCGATTCCTCACTTGTAACCCAGGCATTGAGTGTCAGCATGCCATTAATCATGTGGGGCATGATGGACAGGTCCAATTCTGTCCTCATTCATGCCAACTATTCATCATCATAGGCAATCCCTCAAACGAGGATGACTTGCTTCCATATGGGTTCACATTTGTTTCAATGAAGGACCCGATATTCCAGTCCTGAACTCTAATTGAATGGTGGAAGATGCCTGTGCGTGGATTTTTTTTTAACATGTGGTGACTGTTGCACATTAGCCACCACACGGGCTCGACAGAGCTCGGCCTTTATCCAGTGGCAAGGATTAACCAGGACGACTGGAGACCTGCTCTGCTGCACGGACCCAGTGTGCGCACATATCGCAGTGTGAGCTGGCCTGTACTACCCCTGGGCCCTCGGCCGTTCTGGGCCCCGTACCCTCATTCGCCGCTCCTCCGCCACAAACATTCGTCGCACCTCTGCCAACTATTCAGCAGGTCACTGAATAACAATCAGGGTAGGAACCCTGGCTGATTTCCCATATCTCCAATCCAGCAAGAGTGAAGTCAATTTAGCATGCCAACATCAAGTAACAAGTTAACAAAATATGAATCTTGTAGGTGCAGTACTGATTCAAAGAAGAATGACTCACTTTCTACCTTCGTCACAATTCAATGCTTCCTGCCTTTGTAACATTTCAATCTCTGACAATGTGTGACATATTGTCGTCTTTCATTTTCAGTGCTACTTGTTCCACATGTATGTGGGTGTCAGAGCTGGAGGTGGCATTGGAGATGAAATTGAAGACCCTGCTGGTGATCCTTCTGAAATGTATCGGATTATCTTTGACATCACATTCTTCTTCTTTGTCATTGTCATCCTATTAGCCATTATTCAGGGTATGTTGAGGTTGAATTCAATTTAGTAAATCCTTTCATCCAAAAGATTTAGTACTATTCACTCTTCAGTGTTGAATTTCTGAGAAACATGTCTTGTACCAACAGGTTTCTACCACATACTTTAATCTGCAGTGCCCACTCAGTGCATTCTTTCAGTACCAGCTATATACGTTTCACAATACAAACAATACCAATCTGGTGACATCTGCAAAAAGCTATATGTAATACTAACTAATATAATGGCACAAAAAATACAAATATCCCAAATATGCAAACATCCCAGTGAATCAGTGATTCTACTTGTCATGCAATTATGATAGAGGGAACATGTTAATTAAAATGCTTGATGCACTGTTCTTTCTGGACATTTGTACTGGAACTGCTTAATTCATTGACATGTTTAAAAAAACAGAAACTATAGTGCAGCGGCAGAAAGTACAAAACCAAAAATACAACATTTACATCATAAAGAAATGGTAAATGTAACTTGTTTCCCAAAACATTTGAATGGATTAAAAACCAAGCCAGTATTTGTATAGTCACAAGCAGTTGTGCGAACCAAAGTCAAAATATATAAAAATACCAAATTTGAATCATATTAGCAGGTGCAGCGTCCAGAATCCGGAACTTTTGGGACCGAGACAGTTCCGGATTCCGTGTTTTCCGGACTTTGGAATGTCTTTCTGACATCACGAATCTGGAAACACCCAAGCCCAATTTCGGGTATTTCCGGATTGCGGAACGTCAGAAAGGGGGGTGGGGGGAGGGGGTTGCTCGCCGAGGAGCTGTTCGAGCCGCTGGCCCCGTCGATGAGGTTGTCGGGTGGGGCCCCACCGAGGATGAGCTGTTCAGGTGGTCCTGCTGCCGAGGAAGTGTTCGGGCGGGTCCAGCCGAGGAGGAGCTGGTTTGGCGGGCCCACCGAAGAGAAGCTATTCGGGCGGAGCCCCACCGAGGAGCGGTTCGGGCGGGGCCCTGCCATGGAGGAGCTGTTCGAGCGGGCCCCATCACGGTGGATGTCGGGCGGGCCCCGTCACGGAGGAGGTGTTCGGGCAGGCCGGCAAGGAGACCCCGAGGTAAGGGCAGCGGCGGGACCTTGAAGTCGGTGGATCCGGATTCTGGAATATTTTACGGATTCCGGACGACTCTGCCACCAATCAGTCCGGATTTCGGACGCTGCACGTGTACCATATATTAATAACTAGAGTGAAAATTAATCCTAGGTGTTAAGCAAAAAGCAAATGGGTTTGTTTTATTTTGGCCATAAAATGTTGCCTTTGTACAAGTACACAAGTATGTGCATGAGTGAGACTTTAGTAGCAGTGTAACAGAAACTGTAAGCTGCTCAAATATTGCTTACACTATCACTCACTGTCTTCTACTTAGGTTTGATTATTGATGCTTTTGGTGAGTTGAGAGACCAACAGGAACAAGTGCGAGAAGACATGGAGGTGTGTTTATTTTATAAATGATTTCTTACATTTGTCAGGTCATACCCTTTTTTTAAATTGACAGTAGCTCCCATTTCCTCCCTACTATTTCTAAGCTAAAGATCCCAATCTTAGCGTTACCAGGAGTAAGATTTTGCAAGCATGACAGGTTTCTGAGCCCCCACCACCGCCATTTTCTTATCCCTGCTATGCTGAAGGTAGCAGTTTCATGTGCACTGGCAGATTTGCTCACTATTCTTCATGTTCCCACATTAGTGCTGTACTGATACAAGAACTGGTATTATAAAAATGTGCTTATATACTACCAAATAACTAGTTTCCCCAGAAGCTGAAGAAATACTAAGCATTATTTATGTTGGAAAGGAGGTAAGACAATGATTCAAATCGTTGTTTCAATAAATGGATTGTTCTTTTTTTGAATCCCAGACCAAATGCTTTATTTGTGGAATTGGTAATGATTACTTCGACACTACGCCACATGGTTTTGAGATACATACTTTACAAGAGCACAACCTTGCAAACTACCTGTGAGTATCAAATACTTTGTTCTGTATGTGTAAACTATGTGTCTTAAAGGGTGTGTGAAATTATATAAAGATCATTGTAAAGTTAAATTAAGGAGGTGAGATTGGCTTTAGTCTTCCTTTCAGTGCTGGAAGCATGTCTAAGGAATCAGATTATTTAAAAATGTAATTTGAAGCATGAATTATTTTAAAAAGCAAAGAACTAATTGCTTGAAAATAAGACAGAAAAGTTTAGATAAACATTTATTTTTGCTTAATAGTACACATAGCAACACTGAGCATTTTGTGTAGAATAGTAGTAGTTGTAATAGAAACTTTTAATCCACGTATTTAAGTAAGGAGCTACGATGTAACACAAATCAACATCCACCTCCCCACTCTTTTACTTGACACCCTGACCTAGGGTCATTAAATTAAATTCTACCTGGGTCCCATGCCCACATCCTCAGTCTGCAAGACGTTCCAAGAACCAAAAGCTCTATCCTCCATTCAAGACCCGACCACCCCCCACCGCCCATTCCCTAGTCTTGCTCTCTCTCTTTCCCCACCCCCCTTCTCAACCTCAGTAAATGAGTTTCAGCTTCTAAGAGTTAGAGTAGAGATGTGATAAGCTGCTATATAAATACACAGGCCCCCAAATCTTGCGTCCTGCTCTTCTGTCATAACAGTCCGTCCACTGGTCCAAGGTCCAATGACTCCATCCAAATTCCCAAAGTCAGGGCCATTATCATAAAGTGGATAGGGAGTGGTATAGCTGGAGCACCTGCTTCTAAGAATAATGGTGCAGAAATATTTACTCTGATATCAAATTCAAAGTCACAGCTTTCAGACTGTATATAGGTTTGATCTGTTTACTTCTTTGTGAACTGGATATAACTTTTGTGAGTGATGCTATAAATGAGGTGTCAAAGCAATTTTGGATATTTCACATTCAACCGATAACTACCTTTGGCAGGCTTTACAAGTATAAATTGAAAATGTTTAAACGTGGGAGGAAAGTGGGGGAGGATTTGGCAAGGCACAAGGGAGGTTTGGCCAAAGAGGAAACTAATTTAACTGGAGTTAACAAGTGTTTTCTGTTTTTCAGGTTCTTCATGATGTACCTCATAAATAAAGATGAAACTGAACACACTGGTCAGGTAAATAGAAATATGTTGAATTTGAATAAAAACTCAAATGAATATTTGTTTTGAATGTTGGCATGTTTTCCCATGTTAGTGTTCAATGCTTGCAATTAAGGTACAGGAAGTAAAACAAGAAGTAAGGCCTTGGTAATAGGGCACTTGGAAAATCACAATATGATTAAGCAGAGTCGACACGGATTTATGAAAGGGAAATAGTGCTTGACAAGTCTTAGAGTTTTATGTGGGTTTAACTAGCAGGGTAGGTAAGGGGGAGCCAATGGATGTAATATATTTGGCATTTCAGAAGGCATTCAATAAGGTGCCAGACACAAGGTTGTTACACAAGATTTGGACTCATGGGATTGGGGTAATATATTAGCATGGATTGAGGATTGGTTAACGGACAGAAAACAGGGAGTAGGAATAAACGGGTCATTTTCAGGATGGCAGGATGTAACTATTGGAGTGCGGCAAGGATCAGTGTTTGGGCATCAGCTATTTACAATCTATGTCAATGACTTAGATGAGGGGACTGAGAGTAATATATCCAGGTTTGCTGACAATACAAATCTAGGTGGATAAGCAAGCTGTGTGGATGACATAAAGAGGTTTCATAGGGCAGATGGAGTATAATGTGGGGAAGTATGAAATTACCCACTTTGGTAGGAAGAATAGAAAAGCACATTATTTTTTAAAAGTTAAGAGACTGGTAACTGTTGGTATTCAGAGGTATTTGGGGGTCCTTACACACAAATCATAGAAAGTTAACATGCAGGTACAGCAAGCAATTAGGAAAGCAAATAGTGGTAGCCTTTATTACAAGGGAGTTGGGAGTACAAGAGCACTTTGGTGAGACTACACCAGTGTACAGTTTTGGCTTCCTTAACCAAGGATGAGCTACTTGCCTTACTAAATTGATTCTTGGGATCAGAGGGCTGTCCTATGAGGAGAGATTGAGTAGAATGGGCCTATACTCTCTGGAGTTTAGGAGAGATGACCTCATTGAAATGTACAAGATTCTGAGGGGCTGTTTCCCTTGGTTGGAGAGTCTAGAACTAGGGGTCATAGTATCAGGATAAAGAGTCGGTCATTTAGGACTGATGAGAAATTTCTTCACTCAGAGATTTGGGAATCTTTAGAATTCTCTACCCTAGAGGGCTATGGATGATCCAATGATGAGTATATTCAAGACCGAGATCGATTGATTTTTGGGCCCTAAGTGAATCAAGGAATACAAGGATAGGACGGAAAAGTGGAGTTAATGTAGAAGTTCAGCCATGATCTATCTTATTGAATGGTGGAGCAGACTCAAGGGGCCGTATAGCCTCCTATTTCTTGTGTGCTTCGTGTACTCGGCCCCAACAGTGTGCCTTCCCTCCCTCACCCAGTACTTTTATTTCCTATGTGAGTGAGTTAGATTATCTATTGCCTACCCTGAAAGGTTCTCCATCATTCTTTGAATATGGGCATCCTTCACATAGGAACTTGGCTAACTTTGGTTGGTTCAGGGAAAACATATGCTCAAAAAAAATGCCCAAAAGAACTTTATGTTGTGACATTAATACATTTCCTGATTCCACCTTGTATAAGGTCCCTTGAGTCTGCTCCACCATTCAATAAGATAGATCATGGCTGAACTTCTACATTAACTCCACTTTTCCGTCCTATCCTTGTATTCCTTGATTCACTTAGGGCCCACAGGACCCAACACCGGTTAACTTTTAACTGGGAACTAGTCTCGATTGAGTACCAAAACAAAGATAACAGAGCTTGAGGGAATGGTTAAGAGGATTGATGCTGCGTGAAAGATGTCTTTCATTTGCAAAATGAAGGCGGCCTGAGTTCTTTCTTCATTCATACATACATCATAGCAGCCATACCAAAATAGTGCTAATGTAGATGGAAGAAGGCCGTAGCTATGAATCTCTAACCCCTCTCGTGTCTCCCCCCCCCCCACACACACACACAAAGCACAGCCCCAACAACTGTCAACAGCAAGGTCCCATAAACAGCAATGAGATAAATGACCAATTATCTGTTTTGCTGGTGCTGGTTAAGGAATACATTTTGGCAAGGACAGAAGATGAACACTTCTGCTCTTCAAATAGTGCCATGGCATCTTTAGTATCCACCTGAACAGAGAGTTTATTTTGTCAGGCATAGCACTCCCTCAGTACTGCACTGAACGACCAGTCTAGATTATGTGGAATGGGATGACCTTTCTGACTCACTGGTGAGATTGCTACCATTGAGCCCAGCTGACATTAAGCAGAGAATGAAAGGCCAAAGTAAAACAATACAAAATTGTCTAGCTATGCTGATACGCAGTAAAACTAATTTTGATCATAACTTTCCATCCATTGATTTAAGGAGTCTTTTGTATGGAAGATGTATCAAGAGCGGTGTTGGGATTTTTTCCCTGCTGGAGACTGTTTCCGCAAACAGTATGAGGATCAGCTTGGATAAATGAAAACACTTCTTGAACTTGCCTACTGACTGAACACATGGAGCTTGGCATGAGTATATAATGGAAAATAGAGCGATAAGATATTTACTATTCCGAGACAAAATGAGAATAAATGTGAACGGTGTTGAAAATACAACTGTCTTAAACACAGTGACATCAGCTTTAAGTATCCAAACTGTAATATTTATCAGAATTGAAAGTTTTATGAAGATATTTTAAGTTAACCTTTTCTGTGGCTCTTGGTTAATGGAAAGCAAGGGTTACAAACTGCAAGAAAGCATTGAAACAAATTGTGCCTTACCTGTAGCCAAAGCTATGCAACAATACGTATGTTCTGTTTTCTAGTTTATGCTCTTCAAAAAAGCTATGTTAGAATTTGTTCTGTTTGTTCCCAATGTTGAATCTTATTGTATGCTATACGACCTTAAGCTTGATCCCATTGTGCTTGCCACGGCAGCAGCTGAGCTGTTAATTTATAAAGTTGAGACTGGATATTACATTTAATTTGGTGAAATTCTGTAACACTTAAAATCTTACTTGTGCATTGGCTGTGTGCTTCCCTGTACACCTTTTCTTCAAATTAAAAGTAATCACAACCTAAAAGCTTCAATTTCAAATAATTCAACATTAAGAAAAATGAATTTGTGTTTGCGCTGTGATGCACAGTTTTGAAATAAAGCAATTGAAATTCAATAATGTATCGTTTTTACAAGATTATGCCTGTTTATTCTGGAAATGACAGCACATTAATCTACAATGCCAATATTGTATTTACAGTCAATGTGTTTTTAGTCTTCATTGATATACTTGCATTATGATATCATGCTATCTAACCAGTCTTCCAGTTCCTCCTCGGGGTCAAGCTTCTTAGCTGTTTCTGCTGGTTGTGAATTAGTATTGTCCTTAACTTCTGCACCAGAAGAGTCTGTTTAACAGCAAATAAATAATAATGTCACTGCAACAATAGGAGTATATGTAAAATACAAACTAGCTTCAGTGCTTACAAGTTGAGACTAATATCCACCATAAGAAAATACCATGCAGCATACACCAAGGGTAACTAATCACTCATAGAGGAGGACAGTTGTGATTGAAAAATAATTGGAGAAAATAATAAAATTTTATCATTTTACAAATACTGAATTAAATGTCAGGAGAAAGCAACTCTAACCATAAAGTGCAACAATGACTATGATATGTATATATCATCTGTTACATTAAATTAATGTAATTTACCATATTAGCAAGTGCTGTGGAAAACATACTAAATTGGATCAAATATCATTGCCACTTATGTATATTCAAACAGAAGAAATTAGTGGTATTTTACTAAAAGGTCAACATCAATTATTTCCAGCATTTAAAAAAAAAAGATGAGCTTCAAAAGAATGATTCCTCACCAGTTGAAGTATTAACTGTTACAGGATCACCGAGAACTTCTACATCCTGAGTTCCCTTTAAGAAAATATTACTTTTTCTGACGGGTGTTTCTAATTGAAGTAAAAAGTCCAGCTCCTCGTCTAGCTTGTCCGCTGATTGCTGAGATGCAGGACGAACACTCTCGGGTGCTTGTGTTACAGTGTTCAGCATGAGGTTGAAGGTATCTTTGCCTGGATCCTCAGGCACAGAGCTGACTGGGATGGTGACCACAGCTGTTGTGGGAGCTGTTGCTTGTGCTCTAAATTGACTAAATTTGCTCAGGCCATCATGCATACTCTTCAGTCTCATCTGGGGTAGTTCTGCAGGAGGAGCTATCTAAATTTGAAGGATACCATAAAAAAGGAAAGTTGGTAAATTTAATCACTTCAAGGTAATTCAATGTCTGTGAAGAACTTTGAAAAATGTGCTATATAAATTAAAGTTTTTGATGACTGCAATTTCACAAGCTTTTACTCCGAGTTTCAAATATTTTCCATTTATTTATTTCTGTCTCCTCACAGCAAAGGAGGTAGTAGAGAAATAGTTAGGATAAAAATAGAAAAACAGGAGGTATTAAAATGTTAATAACGCTCAAATTAGTAGAGATACCCAGATCCCATGGAGGACATCCTAGTTTGCTGAGGGAAGTAAAGGTGGACATTGCAGAGGCTCTGGCCACAACCTTCAAATCCTCCTTAGATATAGAAGTGGTGCCGGAGGACTGCAAATCTTACATCCTTGATCAATAAAGGGGAGAGGGATAAACCCAGCAACTATGGGCCAATCAACAACAACTTTTACTTATATAGCACCTGTAATGTTATAAAACGACCCAAGGCGCTTCACAGGATAAAGACACAAAATTTGACACCGAGCCACATAAGGAGAAAATAGGGCAGGGCTTCGTCAAATAGATAGGTTTTAAGGAGCATCCTAAAGGAGGAAAGAGAGGCGGAGAGGAATAGACAGGGAATTCCAGAGCTTAGGACCTAAGCAGCAGCAGGCACAGCCACCAATGGTTGAGCGATTATAATCAGGGATGCTCAAGAGGGCAGAATTAGAGGAGCAGATATCTCAGGGGTCGTGGGGCTGAAGGAAATTACAGAGGTAGGAAGGGGCGATGCCATGGAGGGATGTGAAAACAAGGATGAGAATTTTGAAATTGAGGCATTGCTTAACCGGAAGCCAATGGTCAGTGAGCACAGGGGTGATGGGTGAACGGGATTTGGTGCGAGTCAAGACACAGGATGCCAAGTTTTGGATCACTTCAAGTTTATGTAGCATAGAATTTGGGAGGCCAGCCGGGAGTGCGGCAGAATAGTCAAGTCTAAAGGTAACAAAGGCATGAATGAGGGTTTCAGCAGCAGATGAGCTGAGGCAAGGGAGAAGACGGGCGATGTTACGGAGGTGGAAATAGGTGGTCTTCGTTATACTGCGGATGTGTGGCCGGAAGCTCATTTCAGGTTCAAATATGACACCAAGGTTGTGAACAGTCTTGTTACGCCTCAGACAGATGTTAGGGAAAGGGATGGAGTCAGTGACTAGGGAACAGAATTTGTGGCTTAGGTCTTTCCAATATTTAATTGGAGAAAATTTCTGTTCATCCACATGTCGGACAAACAGTCTGACAATTTAAGAGACCATGGAGGGATCAAGAGAAATTATAGTGAGGTAGAGCTGGGTGTCATTAGCGTACATGTGGAAAGTAATGCTGTGTTTTTGGATGGTGTCCGCCAAGGGACAATATGTAGAGGAGAAATAGGAGGGAGACACCAGAGATAACGATACGGGAGTGGAAAGAGAAGCCATTGCAGGTGATTCTCTGGCTACGATTAGATAGATAAGAATGGAACCAGGCGAGTGCAGTACCATCCAGCTGGACAATGGTGGCGAGGCGTTGGAGAAGGATGGAGTGGTCAACTGTGCCAAAGGCTGCAGACAGGTTGAGGAGGGATAGTTTGCCTTTGTCACAGTCACAAAGGATGTCATTTGTGACTTTGAAGAGAGCCGTTTCTATACTGTGGCAGGGACAGAAAGCTGAATGGAAGGATTCAAACATGGGAGTTGCGGGAAAGATGGGCACGGATTTGGGAGGCAACAACACGTTCAAGGCTTTTGGAGAAGAAAGGGAGGTGGAATTGGGATGGTAGTTTGCAAGGACAGAGAGGTCAAGGGTTGGTTTCTTGAGAGGGGTGATGATGGCAGATTTGAAGGAGAGGGGGACAGTACCTGAAATAGAACCATTAACAATGTCAGCTAACATGGGAGCCAGAAAAGAAAGTTGGGTGGTCAGCAGTTTGGTGGGAATAGGATCGAGGGAGCAGGAAGTGGGTCTAATGGACAAGATGAGCACGGAGAGCTCACGAGGGGAGATCGGAGATAAACTGGAGAAAGATGTGAGTTCAGGGCCAGGGCAGGGAGGGATCCTTAGAGGAAGTTTGGCTCAGTCGGCTAGGGGAGAGTAGGGAAGTGGCAGAGGCTGCTGAATGTCTCTAAGATTGAAACCATCCAAAGAAGTCCATGAGCGCCTCACACTTGTTGTCAGAGGTGAGTGTGGAGGAGTTTGGGGAGAGGGGTTTAAGAAGACAGTTAGCATAGAAGCCGGGGTCTATCTTTCCATTCCAAAATGATTCTGGAATAGTGTGCAATTTTGGCAGACGGGAGCAAGACCAGATAGTGCTTTATGTGGTCCAGTCAGATCTGGCGGTGATTGGCTTAACCAGTTGTCCGCCATATCCGTTCAAGTCTGCGTCCCTTGGACTTAAGAGAGCGAAGATAAGGACTGTACCAGGAGGAACGGCCAGGGTGAGAGAGAGTAACTGTTTTAACAGGGACTAGGGCATCAAAGGTGGTAGTGAGAGTGTGGTTGAGCAGATAAGTAGCTGCAGAAATATCATGGTGAATGGAGGGCCAATGGCTGGACAGTTGGGATTTCATCAGCTAACCTGGGGAGACTTTGCTACAATAGTCCGGGACAAAATTAATTGGCACTTGGTTAATAAATGAAAACGAGCACGGATTTGTTAAGGCAAATCATGTTCGACCAACTTAATTGAGTTCTTTGATAAAGTAACTCAGAGGGTTAATGAGGATAGTGCAGCAGGAACAGAGAGACCTGGGAGTGTACGTACACAACTCTTTGAAGGTGGTATGACAATTTGAGGAGGATATTAAAAAGGTATACGGGATCCTTGGCTTCATAAATAGAGGCATAGAGTACAAAAGCAAGTAGTTATGCTAAACTTTAATAAACCACGGGCTAGGAGTATTGTAACCAATTCTGCACACCACACTTAGGAAGGCCTTGGAGAGGGTGCAGAGGAGATTTACTAGAATGGTACCAGTGAAGAGGGACTTCAGTTATGTGGAGAGACTAAAGAAGCTGGGATTGTTTTCCTTAGTGCAGAGAAGTTTAAGGGGGATTGAGGTATTTAAAATCATAAAGTGTTTTGATAAAATAAATTGGAGAAACTGTTTCCAATAGCAGTAGGGTCGGTAACCAGAGGACACAGATTTAAGGTAATTGACAAAAGGACCAGAGATGCCATGAGGAAAACAAATTTACACAACGAGTTATGATGATCTGGAATGCGCTGCCTGAAAGGGTGGTGGAAACTGATTCAATAGTAATTTTCCAAATGGGAATTGGATAAATACTTGAAGAATGAACATTTGCAGGGCTTTGGGGAAAGAATAGGGAGAGGAATTAATTGGGTAGTTCCTTCTGTGCTGTATCATTCTATGATTCTCCTTCAGTCACCTAATTACAGGTCATTTCTTCTCCAACCAAAAAATCTGACTTAAACTGAAAGGTACAAACTATTCAGCTTCACACCATTTGATACACAAAAACTGAGGGGGACACCAGACATAATGATACGGGGGTGGGAAGAGAAGCCATTGCAGGTGATTCTCTGGCTACGATTAGATAGATAAGAATGGAACTAGGCGAGCGCAGTACTACCCAGCTGGACAATGGTGGCGAGGCGTTGGAGAAGGATGGAGAAAATGGTGAACTACAGTACGAACAGTTTAAAAATTACATGTAGAATATGTCACTTTTTTATATGCAGATTATTTTTGTGTTCTCTAAATCAAAAAAAAACATTGGTTTTGTTTTATTTTGGTAATGTCATTTGATGACCCAAGAATATAATTAAAACGATCTTCACAGTAATGATCCAATTCAGCAACATTTTGTAAAGCTCCATATAGCAATAAAGCACCATAAGATGAACCATTCAACCAAATACAAAATCCTACTCCTGTACCATTTGAACACATACACGTCCCTCCCCCACAGTGCAGTGGAATGTAAGTTTAATCTATCACATGGCTGAGTTGCTGATCTCAGCTTCATTGCTTGTGGGGGGATGGCTAGGAGGACACTTATCACTGCTCTTCAGTATCTCCTAGCAACTGACTTAAATGTGACACTGGCAAAGAACTAAAAGTAGGTAGTATAACTGCCCATCCTGCTTCAGCAGGCACGTGCTGCAGAAAGGAGGGATAAATAGGTGCTGGTAGAGGGAACTAAGGGCATAATGCACTCTCAAAAATCAAATAAAAGTATAGGTACAAACAATGCAGTTCTTTATTTTCAACAAATACATCCACCAGGTCAGTCTGAAAGATAAACTAATGATTTAAATGCTTGAAATCTGCCGACAAGCACAATGCTCAGTAAACCTTTTAATAAAGGAATCCTACCTGTACCAACTCAGCTTCCACATTCAGTCTAAGGTAGAGGGGGAGTTCCTGAAGAGACTGAGCCAAGGACTGACAGTCTACAAACAAAGGTGATATCTGAAATACACAACAGCACATTGGTGCATAATTAACCGAACAGGTAGCAAATGTGCATTACAATATTGCCAAGGCATTATTTGAATAGAAATTAAATTCAACTCTATGAAAGAAACAGTACAATATTGTTTCGCAGTTGAGACAATTTAACTCTCAAAATCTTTTAATTTTGAACATACTAAGACATAATTGAAAGACCATGAAAAATTACTTACAAATAAGCAAGATAGGTTGACATTTATAATCAACTTAAATACCAGAATTTATAATTCTACTATGTCCCCAAAATTAATAGCCTAACATCTGTGGTTGGGAAAATGTTGGAGTCCATTATTAAAGAAGCAGTAGCAGGACATTTGGATAAGCAAAATTCGGTCAGGCAGAGTCACCATAGATTTATGAAGGGGAAATCGTGTTTGACAAATTTGCTGGAATTCTTTGAGGATGTAACGAACAGGGTGGATAAAGGGGAACCAGTGGATGTGGTGTATTTGGACTTCCAGAAGGCATTTGACATCCTCAAAGCCGCCCTGGTAAAGTGTGACATCATCACTGACACATGTGAGACCCTGGCCGAAGTCCACCCGAGGTGGAGAAAGTGCACCCGGGAGAGCGTTGAGTTCTTCGCGTCTCAACGTAAAGAGCGGGAAGAGGTCAGACGCAGACAGTGGAAGGAGCGCGTGGCAAACCAGCCCCACCCACCCCTTCCCTCGACGAATGTCTGTCCCATCTGTGACAGAGTCTGTGGCTCTTGTATTGGACTGTTTAGCCACCAGAGAACTCACTTTGGGAGTGGAAGCAAGTCTTCCTCGATTCCGAGGGACTGCCTATGCTGATGATAATGACATAAAAGGTTACTGCACAAGATAAAAGATCACGGGGTTGGGGGTAATATATTAACATGGATAGAGGATTGGCTAACTAACAGAGACCAGAGAGTCGGGATAAATGGTTCATTCTTTGGTTGGAAACCAGTAACTAGTGGGGTGCTGCAGGGATCAGTGCTGGGACCCCAACTATTTACAATCTACATTAACGACTTGGAAGAAGGGACTGAGTGTAACGTAGCCAAGTCTGCTGACGATACAAAGATGGGAGAAAAAGCAATGTGTGAGGAGGACACAAAAAATCTGCAAGAGGACATAGACAGGCTAAGTGATTGGGCAAAAATTTGGCAGATGGATATAATGTTGGAAAGAGTGAGGTCATGCACTTTGGCAGAAAAAAATCAAAGAGCAAGTTATTATTTAAATGGAGAAAGATTGCAAAGTGCCGCAGTATAGCGGGACCTGGGGGTACTTGTGCATGAAACACAAAAGGATGGTATGCAGGTACAGCATGTGATCCGAAAGACGAATGGTATCTTGGCCTTTATTGCGAAGGGGATGGAGTATAAAAGCAGTGAAGTCTTGCTACAGCTATACAAGGTATTGATGAGGCCACACCTGGAATACTGCATGCAGTTTTGGTTTCCATATTTACGAAAAGATAAACTTGCTTTGGAGGCAGTTCAGAGAAGGTTCAATAGGTTGATTCTGGGGACGAGGGGATTGACTTATGAGGAAAGGTTGAGTAGGTTGGGCCTCTACTCATTGGAATTCAGAAGAATGAGAGGTGATCTTATCGAAGCGTATAAGATTATGAGGGGGCTTGACAAGGTGGATGCAAAGAGGATGTTTCCACTGATGGGGGGAGACTAGAACTACAGGGCATGACCTTAGAATAAGGGACCGCCCATTTAAAACAGAGATGAGGAGAAATTTCTTCTCTCAGAGGGTTGTAAATCTGTGGAATTCGTTGCCTCAGAGAGCTGTGGAAGCTACTGAATACATTTAAGACAGAAGTATACAGTTTATTAAAAGATAGGGGGATAAGGGGTTATGGGGAGCTGGGTAGCAGGTGGGGAAGAGGAGCTGAGTCCATGATCAGATCAGCCATGATCTTATTGAATGGCGGAGCAGGCTCGAGGGGCCGTATGGCCTACTCCTGTTCCTATTTCTTATGTTCTTATAACTCAGTGGGTAGATACAGCATGTAGTGTAGCACTAAGTTCTCCAGCCCAGGAAGTGCCTAAATTGTGTGCTTAATGAGCTTTCAGCCAGGGCAGTAATCAGGACCCTACAATTGATCCCATTGTTCATCAGTGCGTGAGCAGAAAACGGAGACAGGATGCACTGCTCTTGAAGATTCGTGGGCCCTACTGGAAAGTCCACACATGGATGTCAACTGAAGACACAGACAGGCTTGAACCCAGCACTGTCTGGTTTGGCAACAGCCAAGGTATAAAAGCTATTGCTGTCCGTGGAACCATATCGCAGCACAAGTCATTAATCTTCAAGAGAAACAGAAACAAATCAGGCTGGAGGGAGACAGGATGGAAAATGTTACATAAGTCGTTCAATTATAGAATTTGATTCTCAAATAGCCTTCCTTGTCCTACACTTATCTTAATGTTTGTCAATTCAAGAGTAAATTCTTTAAAATTTCTGAATTTCCGGTTGTAAATGCCTACTGATTGCTGTAAACCATCATCTGATATAGAGTGAAAATATAAAACTTTAAGGCCACATATTCCAAAAGACTTCATTATATAAACTCACCCAAAGCATTTACAAAAGATATTAGACTGCACACAGGAAAGCACCAATATTTGCATTCCTTAATATTTACTCCAACTTATGCAGACTTGAGCACAGATCTGCAGCATGCTGAAATACATCACTACTGCTGGTCTCTCCAAGTTTCCAAAATTGTTTATTAAATCCATGGATAAAGTCTATCAAGCCACAAACAACCATATCCTGTCCATCTTCAAAATGAAAAATTGAATGTCAATGCTGTAGTTTTTGTGAAAAGCTGTCAATCTTAAAAGGAGATGCTTATGTTTGCTCAGTGATTAACTTTTAATTAAAGAATGCATTTGCTATATATTAATGTTTTAGAATAAACAGCATCATTTTTATTTAATTGTTTTTATAGTTTTTTTTATTGGTAATGGGAGCAGGTTGTATCTCTAATTGCTTGTCATCAAAGTTTGACAGGAAATTGTCTTTCTTAATTTGTTATCCTCTAAACTCAAATACCGAGGAGAAGTCAAGCAATCAAACAAGAACATCACAAGAGACACATGGGCTTAGAATTGGGGCATGATCCCGGTGCAGCACATGCATCATGTGCCTGATGACACCAGTGATAAGACCACGGCAAGTTTGGATAGTACTGGCAAACTCCAGTCACCATCCTTGGCCCCAGAGAGTGCTCAAAGGGGGTGCCAGCAAGACTAGCCAGCTCAGGCACCGGCCGAGAGCCTCAGGAGAGTACAGAGGAGGTGGCAATCGGGATGGGGGGGGTTGGGGGAGGGGAGCGGTGGCCAGCAGCAGCCCACGGTTTTAATGTGGAACTGCACAATAAGGCAAGTAAAATACGTTAAATTTACTTTTGGGTGTCAGCCTCCAGTGGTCCCTCTAAGGTCCGCACCTTTGGCTGCTGAGTGCCTGAACAAACTGACCATAGCATGCCTGGCACAACAGTTTCACAAAGCAGCCTGCAATGGGCCCAACGGCAGTTTCAGGTGCATGCCCTGTAAGGCCACAGAGCTGCCCGATCCAATATGGCGGGCGGCATACTTCCAGTGTGGAACAAGTGCCACACACTACCCACCATCTTAGGTGCCCATTTTACAACTGAAGTTCTAGGCCCAGTCCTTTTGAACCTTCCTGCACCTTCCCAAATCCTACAATGTATATTTTGCCTTATGTTTAAAAAGCTTCTGATTTTAGGGTTAACTATATCCTAAAAAATGAATTCTGAAATTTGGCTTAAGCCCTATAAAACCAGGAAACATCAGCATCAACAAGCTAAAGCTCTAGTGTGACACAGCCACTCTCCTTCATGATGCAGGGAACATGTCAACTTCACTCTATACCAGTGGGCAGCATCGCCCTAGAGCATACCCTCAGTCACACAGAGACACCGGAAATAAATTCCATGGGGGAGGAGGTGCTGAGGATTCAGTAAATCACCCATATCAACTGCCTTCAACATTGTCTTTACATTGTCAGATGAACAGGACCCCAAGAAAGAATGCAAAAGGCAGGAGGCAACAGAGCAGAGTAGCACTGGGGTAAGTGTAAACCACAAGGTGATAGGAAGGGACAACATGTATGAATATAAAGGGGCTGCAGGAGGGGTCAAAACTAAAAATCATGGTTTAAAAACTAGTATTAAAACACTCTACCTAAATGCGCGCAGCATTCGAAATAAAGTAAATGAGTTGACGGCACAAATCATTACAAATGGGTATGATTTGGTGGCCATTACAGAAACATGGTTGCAGGGTGGCCAAGACTGGGAATTAAACATACAGGGGTATCTGACAATTCGGAAAGATAGACAAGAAGGGAAAGGAGGTGGGGTAGCTCTGTTAATAAAGGATGATATCAGGGCAGTTGTGAGAGACGATATTGGCTCTAATGAACAAAATGTTGAATCATTGTGGGTGGAGATTACATAGTAAGAGGAAAAAGTCACTGGGAGGCATAGTTTATAGGCCCCCAAATAATAACTTCACGGTGGGGCGGATAATAATCAAGGGAATAATGGAGGCATGTGAAAGAGGAACGGCAGTAATCATGGGGGATTTTAACCTACATATCGATTGGTCAAATCAAATCGCACGGGGTAGCCTTGAGGAGGAATTCATAGAATGCATACGGGATTGTTTCTTAGAACAGTATGTTACAGAACCTACAAGGGAGCAAGCTATCTCAGATCTGGTCCTGTGTACTGAGACAGGAATAATAAAGCATCTCCGAGTAAAAGATCCTCTCGGAATGAGTGATCACAGTATGGTTGAATTTGTAATACAGATTGAAGGTGAGGAAGTAGTGTCTCAAACAAGCGTACTATGCTTAAACAAAGGGGACTACAGTGGGATGAGGGCAGAGTTGGCTAAAGTAGACTGGGAACAGAGACTAAACGGTGGCACAATTGAGGAACAGTGGAGGACTTTTAAGGAGCTCTTTCATAGTGCTCAACAAAAATATATTCCAGTGAAAAAGGGCGGTAATAGAAGGGATAACCAGCCGTGGATAACCAAGGAAATAAAGGAGAATATCAAATTTAAAAACCAATGCGTATAAGGTGGCAAAGGTTAGTGGGAAACTAGAAGATTGGGAAAATTTTAAATGACAGCAAAGAATGACTAAGAAAGCAATAAAGAAAGGAAAGATAGATTACGAAAGTAAACTGCGCAAAACATAAAAACAGATAGTAAAAGCTTTTCTAAATATATAAAATGGAAAAGAGTGACTAAAGTAAATGTTGGTCCCTTAGAAGATGAGAAGGGGAATTTAATAATGGGAAAGGTGGAAATGGCTGAGACCTTAAACAATTATTTTGCTTCGGGCTTCACAGTGGAAGACACAAAAACCATGCCAAAAATTGCTGGTCACGGGAATGTGGGAAGGGAGGACCTTGAGATAATCACTATCACTAAGGGGGTAGTGCTGGACAGGTTAGTGGGACCCAAGGTAGACAAGCCCCCTGGTCCTGATGAAATGCATCCCAGAGTATTAAAAGAGATGGCGAAAGTTATAGCAGATGCATTCGTTATAATCTACCAAAATTCTCTGGACTCTGGGGCGGTACCAGCAGATTGGAAGGCAGCTAATGTAGCGCCTCTGTTTAAAAAAGGGGGCAGACAAAAGGCAGGTAACTATAAGCCGGTTTGTTTAACATCTGTAGTGGGGAAAATGCTTGAAGCTATCATTAAGGAAGAAATAGCGGGACATCTAGACAGGAATAGTGCAATCAAGCAGACGCAACATGGATTCATGAAGGGGAAATCATGTTTAACTAATTTAATGGAATTCTTTGAGGATATAATGAGCATGGTGGATAGAGGTGTACCAATGGATGTGGTTTATTTAGATTTCCAAAAGGCATTCGATAAGGTGCTACACAAAAGATTATTGCAGAAGATAAAGGTACGCGGAGTCAGAGGAAATGTATTAGCATGGATAGAGAATTGGCTGGCTAACAGAAAGCAGAGAGTCGGGATAAATGGGTCTTTTTCGGGTTGGAAATCGGTGGTTAGTGGTCTGCCACAGGGATCGGAGCTGGGACCACAACTGTTTACAATATACATAGGTGACCTGGAAGAGGGGACAGAGTGCAGTGTAACAAAATTTGTAGATAACACAAAGATTAGTGGGAAAGCGGGTTGTGTAGAGGACACAGAGAGGCTGCAAAGAGATTTAGATAGGTTAAGCAAATGGGCTAAGGTTTGGCAGATGGAATACAATGTTGGAAAATGTGAGGTCATCCACCTTGGAGGAAAAAAAAGAGTAGAAGGGAATATTATTTGAATGGGGAGAAATTACAACATGCTGCGGTGCAGAGGGACCTGGGGGTCCTTGTGCATGAATCCCAAAAAGTTAGTTTGCAGGTGCAGCAGGTAATCAGGAAGGCAAATGGAATGTTGGCCTTCATTGCGAGAGGGATGGAGTACGAAAGCAGGGAGGTCCTACTGCAACTGTACAGGGTATTGGTGAGGCCGCACCTGGAGTACTGCGTGCAGTTTTGGTCACCTTACTTAAGGAAGGATATACTAGCTTTGGAGGGGGTACAGGGACGATTCACGAGGCTGATTCCGGAGATGAGGGGGTTACCCTATGATGATAGATTGAGTAGACTGGGTCTTTACTCGTTGGAGTTCAGAAGGATGAGGGGTGATCTTATAGAAATATTTAAAATAATGAAAGGGATAGACAAGATAGAGGCAGAGAGGTTGTTTCCACTGGTCGGGGAGACTAGAACTAGGGGGCACAGCCTCAAAATACGGGGCAGCCAATTTAAAACCGAGTTGAGAAGGAATTTCTTCTCCCAGAGGGTCGTGAATCTGTGGAATTCGCTGCCCAAGGAAGCAGTTGAGGCTAGCTCATTGAATGTATTCAAATCACAGATAGACAGATTTTTAACCAATAAGGGAATTAAGGGATATGGGGAGCGGGCGGGTAAGCGGAGCTGAGTCTACAGCCAGATCAGCCATGATCTTGTTGAATGGCGGAGCAGGCTCGAGGGGCTAGATGGCCTACTCCTGTTCCTAATTCTTATGTTCTTATGTTCTAAAGTACAAAATCTGTTCATTTCATGGCCAAATGTTAGTCCCAGAAATTGTCTTCATCCCATCCCTCAAACCTTTTAGAGCCAAATGTCCTTTTTGAAATGCAAAAATGTGCACCTTTAACAATGTTACATTACTAGCAAAAATAGCATTTTCCATGCATAAAGGTCCAACAATAAAAAACAAACCTACCTCTGATCTAGTTTGTGAGCCCCCACTTGACCAAGAGGTAAAGGGAAAGGGAGAAGTAACGGTAAAATTTCAGAACTGACCCCTAACTACTCAATGTAAAGGTGTTGTGTGCCAAAGCTTGATGCATCAACAATGGTTTCAGTATTGCTGCATTAGGGATTGAAAATAAATCCGCCAGGTTTTCTATGTGGTCCCATCAGAAAGCGTGTTTTTGCAGGCATTTTAACATGACGACAGTATTTAGCTTGGCTGTGATGCCTCTCATAGTTGATCAGGCTGGTGACACTCACTCTCAAGCCTCACACATGCCTAACAGTCAATTGATTATAGTAGTAGAGGGGACCATTGCCCATGATGTCAGAATACGCTTAATGGCTTTGGAGAGAGGAGAGGAGGTGGACAAAACGGTGAGAAGTTAAAAAATTATTGTTGTATTTTATCGAATTACGGAAACTGCGGCACATAGTCTCACAGTTGGTAAATGTAGCACCAAGGAATCCACTTCTACACCATTGTGCCACATTCATACTTGATGCAAAAATGTAGTTCTATTTAGTTATCAGCCTTGGCAAAGTAAGAGCCAGAGGTTCAAGCTGCACTCCAGGGACTTGAGCAGATAACCTAGACAGATACTCAGTGCAGTACTGAGTGAGTGTTGCTGAAGTGCTGTTTTTCAAATGAGACTTTAAACTATGGCCCATTCTGCCCTCTCAGGTGGATGTAAAAGATCCTGTGGCACTCTGTGAGAAGAGCATGGGAATTCTCCTGGTGTCCTGGCCAAATTCACCCTTCAACCAACGTCACTAAAATATATTATGTTGTCATTTATCTCATTTCTGTTGTGGGACCTTGCTGTGTGAAAACTGGACTGCAGCAGTTCCCTACATTATAGCAGTGACTACATTTCAAAATTAATTTATTGGCTATAAAGTGCTTTGGAATATCCTGAAGCCATGAAAGGGGTTATATAAAAGGCAAGTTCTTAACATAAGAACATAAGAAATAGGAGCAGGAATAGGCCATCTGGCCCCTCGAACCTGCTCCGCCATTCAATAAGATAATGGCTGATCTGATCTTGGCCTCAACTTCACTTCCCTGACTGCTCCCCATAACCATTGACTCCCTTATTATTCAAAAATCTATCTATCTCTACCTTAAATATATTCGATGACACATTCTCCACGGCTCTCTGGGGCAGAGAATTCCAAAGATTCACCACCCTCAGAAAAGAAATTCCACCGTTTTAAATGGGCGACCCTTTATTCTGAGACTATGGCCCCCAGTTCTAGATTCCCCCAGGAGGAGAAAAATCCTCTCTGCATCTACCCCCTCAGAATCTTATACGTTTCAATAAGATCACCTCTCATTCTTCTAAACTCCAATGAGTATAGGCCCAACCTGCTCAACCTTTCTTCATAAGACAATTCCTTCATCTCAGGAATCAACCTAGTGAACCTTCTCTGAACTGTCTCCAGTGCTTCAATTTAAGACTCACCAAAGCCAGTCACCATGAAGGCTGTCCCAAGCAGAGTCCTCCCCATGGTAATGATGGAAATTTCCTGCAACCCTGCTTGCATTTAATCTTGTACTGTAGTTATACAGTATTGAATAACCAGTCTTTGATGACCCTGAGGTTTAGGATACTAGTCACGGAAGAGAAATACATTTAAATATCTGCATCAGCTGCCACGAAAGCACTAGATTTTTCTGATTCAGTTCATGAATTTAATGCCTATATTATTGAAGCAATATATCTTCAGTTCTCCTCTGGATCAGGGAAAGGAAAATAAAAGGCCAGTAATAACATGATTAAAATTTTAGACGATGTTCCAAGACAAGGGGGGAGAAATTGATTATCACTCCATTTGGGGGCGGTAACTTTTGAGAGGCAGGGTACTTAGCTCAGGCGCTAATGTTTCCCCGTTCTCAAAAAATTGACTTTAGCGCTCTAGGAAGGAAGTGGAGTGCTAATTCAAGTGCTCCACTTCCTTCTTGGAGCGCTAACAGGGCGCACACTTCAGCAATACTGCACACTGGGCTGTGCAGCCCTGCCGCATACAAAGGGCCCTTCCCTCCCTTAAAGGGAAGGTCCGTTGCTGCAGCCTCTGCAAGTTAAAAATCACCTACCTGGACCACCATGGGAGCAGTGGACCTGCGCGATCAGCCCGGCACTGAAGCAGAGTGCTGGGCTGAACAATCGCAGGAAGGACCCCATGAAGAAAACGGAAGAAAACGTCAGCGGCAAAGGTAAATTTTTTTTTTTACTTACCTTGGCCACCTCGCCTGTAATCATCGCCTGGTAGCGACCGGCCACCCGATCCACACCTCCTGCAGCTGCCGGTGCTTTTTGCCTGGCGCTGCTGCTGCAAGGGCGAAAATGAATTTTGGGGCCGGGGCACAATGACGTCACGATCTCCGGGCGCAAGGTATCGGGGCGCAATGTCGCCACTAAACTCTGCACCCAATTTCTAGCCCAAGGTTACTAGAGATATACAGAAAATTTCTGTCAACATTTAATGTACCCCTCTGGATAGCTTCTTCACAGCTGGTTGAGTTTATTATTATGTATATGTTGCTTGCCTACAATTTAAAAGTAGTCAAGCTATTAACCGGTCATAAGGATTTCTGCACATAAAAATTTCCACACCACATGAGCAGATCAAACTGGTATTGTTTAGTGCCACTTGTAGCCATGAAGTCCAGATTTTCAGAAATGATACTGGGGGAAAGCAAAAGAAAACAATGTTACTCTGCTTATCTTCTTGCTAGGTATACAGCTCACCAGTTTGATATTTAACCCCAGATTTATATTTTATCAACTGATTTTGCCAAAATAAAAGGTATAGCTCCAAATTTGAGAGTCTCGTAAATGACACATCAAGGACTAAATGCGACTTGAGCTTTATTTAGGACAAACACAGGATTAAAATCGTGTTTTTTGCTAAGTAGGATCACAATTTGGATGCAATTTAATATTTAATAACTGTCTTTTTTTTTAATACCAGATAAAGGGACATTGAAAAGAAATGGGATTAGAGTACCCATCTCTAACGTGGCATCACACAGACACGATGCGCCAAAAAGCCTCCTCCTGTACTGAGATTTCTATAATTCTGCAATTTCTAATAGGTTAAAAATTTAAAGGATAATAAGAGTACTGGACAAGTTTGCAAGCACTTACCTGTTTACTGGAAGAAATCTCTACTTCCCACTCCTTCTCCTCAGCAAAGCGGAACTGTGCAAATGAATCACCTGGTATGAAACACAAAATTAGTTTATTTGCAGTGAAGTTTGACAGATGGCTAGTTACCTATTTATGAAAATTTTATTATGACAATGGTACATGCCAAACAGAAGTCGTATTCCCTGCGATTCTTACTATTCCACATACAAGAGTAACAGAATTAATGATCTAACACAACAACAACTTTTATTTATATAGCACCTTTAACGTAGTAAAACATCCCAAGGCGTTTCACAGTAGTGTCATAAGACAAATAGATAAATTTGACACTGAGCCACTTAAGAAGAAATTATGGCAGATGACCAAAAGCTTGGTTAAAGAGGTCGGTTTTAAGGAGCGGCTTAAAGGAGGAAAGAGAGGTAGAGAGGCGGAGAGGTTTAGGGAGGGAGTTCCAGAGCTTCGGGCCCATGCAGCTGAAGGCACGGCCACCGATGGTTGAGCAGTTATAATCAGGGATGCTCAAGAGGGCAGAATTTGAGGAGCGCAGACATCTCGTGGGGTTGTGAGGCTGAAAGAGTTTACAGAGATAGGGAGGGTAGAGGCCATGGCGGGATTTGTAAACAAGAATGAGAATTTTTAAATCGAGACGTTGCTTAACTGGGAGCCAATGTAGGTCAGCGAGCACATGGGTGATGGGTGAGTGGGACTTGGTGCGAGTTAGGACACAGGCTGCCAAGTTTCGGATGACCTCAAGTTTACATAGTATAGAATGTGGGAAGCCAGCCAGGAGTGCATTGGAGTAGTCAAGTCTAGAGGTAACAAAGACATGGATGAGGGTTTCAGCAGCAGAAGAGCTGAGGCAGGGGCAGAGACAGACAATGTTACGGAGGTGGAAGGTGGAATAAGGCGGTTTTAGTTAATCTGCGGACATGTGGCCGGAAGCTCCTTTCAGGGTCAAATATGACGCCTGGGATGCGAACAGTCTGGTTTAGCCTCAGATAGATGCTAGGGAGAGAGATGGAGTCAGTAGCTAGGGATGCAATTTTTGGTGGGGACCAAAGACAATGGCTTCAGTCTTCCCAATATTTAATTGGAGAAAATTTCTGCTCATCCAGTACTGGATGTCGGACAAGAAGGCTGACAATTTAGAGACCGTGGAGGGGTCGAGAGAAGTGGTGGAGAGGTAGAGCTGGGTGTTGTCAGCGTACATTTGGAAATTGACTCAAGTGTTTTCAGATGATATCGCCAAGGGGCAGCATGGAGGTGAGAAATAGGAGGGGACCAAGGATAGATCCTTGGGGGACACCAGAGGTAACGATGCGGGAGTGGGAAGAGAAGCCGTTGCAGGAGATTTTCTGGCTACCATTAGATGGATAAGAATGGAACCAGGCGAGCGCAATCCCACCCAGCTGGATAATGGTGGAGAGGCGCTGGAGGAGGATGGAGTGGTCATCTGTGTCAAAGGCTGCAGACAGGTCCAGGAGAACGAGGAGGGATAGTTTACCTTTGTCACACTCAGAATGTCATTTGTAACTTTGATGAGAGCAGTTTCAGTACTGTGGCAGGACGGAAACCAGATTGAAGGGATTCAAACATGGAGTTCTGGGAAAGATGGACACAGATTTAGGAGGTGACAACACAGTCAAAGACTTTGGAGAGCAAAGGGAGGTTGCAGATGGGGCGGTAGTTAGCAAGCACAGTGGGGTCAAGGGTTGTTTTTTGAGGAGAGGGGTGATGTCGACAGATTTGAGGGAGAGGGGAACAGTACCGGAGGAGAGAGAACCGTTAACAATGTCGGCTAACATGGGAGCCAAAAGAGGAAGTTGGGTGGTCAGCAGTTTAGTGGGAATAGGGTCAAGGGAGCAGGAAGTGGGTCTCATGGACAAGATGAGCGTGGCGAGATCAAGAGGGGAGATCAAAGAGAAAGTAGAGAAATATGCGCGTTTAGGGCTCGGGCACGGGGGAGCCTCAGAGGGTGTTTGGCCCGGTGGGTTAGGTGAAGGAAGGGAACTCGCAGAGGCAGCTGATCGGATAGTCTCAATCTTTGAGACAAAGAAGTCCATGAGCTCCTCACACTTGTTGTTGGTGAGTGTGGTGGTGACAGTGGAGAGGGATTTAAGAAGACGGTTAGCAGTAGAGAATAATAGCTGGGTGTTATCTTTGCATTCCAGGATGATCCTGGAATAGTAATCAGCTTTTGCAGACAAGAGTAGGAACCGATAATGCTTTATGTGGTCGAGCCAGATCTGGCGGTGAAAGGTTAAACCAGTTGTCCGCCACATCCGTTCAAGTTTGCAGCCCTTGGACTTGAGGGAGCAAAGATGAGGACTGTACCGGGGGAACGGCCAGGGTGAGAGAGAGTAATAATAGGGACCATGGCATCAAAGGTGGTGGTGAGGGTGTGATTGAGCAGATCGGTGGCTACAGAAATGACATGGTGAAAGGAGGGCCAAAGGTTGGACAGTTTGGAGTTGATAAGTGCAGTTGTCAGAGAATTTGGAGGTTTTTTTCCAGGGGCGGATGCAGAAGGAAGTACGGTTGGATTGGGGAAGGGGATGTGGATCGAGAGCGATACAAGGAAATGGTCAGAGATGGCCTTATCTGTAACACAACTGTATAGAATTAGGATCGAGCTTTCAAAAACTGTAATAGGTAAAAAAAAAGATAATTTTACATCAATTATATAAATTATATTAACCTACAATGTTACGTTCATAGCTTTACCACAAAAGTTCATATTGAAACATTATAATTTTTTATTTGGCCCAGAAAGAAAAAAAAGTCAATACACTTTGAAAAACAGGTTCAAAAATAGTATGTGTAGAAAGAAAAATAAATAATTTGCATTTTGTATAGTACCTTCATATCCTCAAGATGTCCTAAAGTGATTCCTAGTCAATGAAGTACTTTCGAAGTTTAATTATTGTTGTAATGTAAGCAAACACTCAGCCAATTTGTGCAAAACAAGATCAAACAAGCAGAATTGAGATAAATGACCAGGTAATCTGTTTCAGTGGTGTTGATTAAGGGGTGAATGTCAGTCAGGATACTGGGAAAATTCCTCATCTCCTTGAATGGTGTCGTAGGCAATGTTCCCTTTAAGCTGCGCGGCTGTGTAGCTCTCGGATCTCTCACGCAGCCGGCTCTTCAATGTGAGAAAAACGCATGCGTGGTTTTTTGAATGGGTCACATAGCCCCTTAAAGGAGCCGCGTGCCTAAAACGAAAGCGGGAACGTTGGTCATAGGATCTTTTATAGCCACCTGAGAGCAGACACGATCTCAGTTTAACATCTCATCCAAAAGACATCACCCTGACAGTGCAGTACTCCACTCCCACAGTCCTGTCCTGAAATATCAGCCTAGATTATGTGCTGAAGTCTCTGGTGTTGGGCTTGAACCCATGGCCTGATTCACCAGGGAGAGTGCTGAGTTAGCACTGAACTACTATATATAGTTCCTCTGCTTAAAACACTAAACAGACCAGATTGATTATTCATTCAATTTGCCTGCTTGTTCTTTTGAAATATGTATAGCATTAATTCTAAATCATCATGAAGATTGAAATATTTTTCAAATTTAGATGCAGTGGTAAAGATTCAAAAGTTCAGAATAGCCATGAATTAACTGGCAGTCTCAATTTTAATCTGTGTTTGCAGTGGGAGTTCATTACAATTTAAAATACAATTTTTCAATTGTGCTATTATTCTTTTGCTATCTAGGTGTCTCATGGACTGCAGCTCAACTGGTAAGCTTTAAGAATTGCATCAAATTTAAGTTAAGACAAACAATGCAAGTGGAATCAGTATGAGGATATCAAATAGTGAAAGCATGACCACCACTTCAGAGCATTCAACACAGCCATAACTTTCACAGAAACTACACTGGCAAAGAAAGTCAATGCACTATGTACACTTTTTAAATGAATGTACATTTAAAAATGATGAACAACTGTCATTTTTCTTCCTCATTGTGAGTTTTTTTGAAAGGGGTGAGGTGGGGGAAGAGATGGGTAAGCAGTGAGTACTCTCACATTACAATACCCACTAATACCCCCTAAGAGCCCTTCAAATGCCGTTCCAAATGATTTCTGTTCCCCGAGTTCCTGTTATCCTGAGTACTACAGTTGGCAACATTATTATTTAGTAGCAGTACGTTCAACTACACAGCCGGTTTTCACTGCAGACAGCTTTCTTTTGGCGCTGTTTGAATCGGATTCTAAAAAACTGGTGTCTATACACCAGCTTTTGGCATTTATACTGCTAAGTCCAGCTCCCTTATCTCGGCAGCAGCTTTGCAGGCCTAAAATAATCTGGTTCTACCAGGATGCTGCCAGGGCAAGGGAGCCAGATTTAGCAGTTTAAATGCCAGAAGCTGTCTCACATATACCAGTAACCAAGGATCCAAACGACAACATAAAAATATAAACTGCTTTTATCGGCACGTGGTGTGCAAATTCAAAGGCCAGTATTTCACATTGTGCTCTTTCACAAAGGTGGAATGACTCTATTATGGGCAAATGATGCAGCACTTAAATATCGGAACTGGGGAGGCATGAGATTTCATCTCCCATCAGTGCTTAGTTCACTCATTTCATACAGGCAGTACAGGCACCCAGTCTGGATTGTGATGCTTGCTATCCAATTGTTAAGCCAGGATTGGGCACTGGCCGCGTTAACCCACACAGTAAGAGCCCAGTAATACTCAGTGTCCAGGCCCACGTATAAAAATGTGCCACTTCAGTGTGGTAGCAGTGTGCCACCAATGTTAACAAAATCAGCACAACTAATTGTAAGCCTGCTTCTAGCAAAAAATCAATCACAACAGAGTACGTTTCAGTACAAACAAACAATTTAACAAGGACAGAATTAGCAAGCCTCAAATGAGACCAAAGAGTATTGAACAAAAAGCAATTAATGTTGTACCAATTAGCTCCTTTAAAGATTGAAAGTTATAGATTAGCGACATAGGCCACAGCATTATTTTGTTCGATCTTAACTATATAAAAGGTTCTGAAACACATTCAAAGACTTCACATATTCCATAGATGATTTGGAGCAAGCAATATTTCTGAACATTAAAATTTAAATGGATCTAGTGCAGATTTACAGCAATACCTCTGAATGTCACTTTACCAATTATTTATGCACCACTCCATACTGCGAGATGCCAAGGACATTAGCAGAAGAATGATCATGTTCAACACACACAATGCCTGTCATTGACAGCCGGCTGGTCTGCTGTGCAGCGCAGCCCATCCACAAAGATGAGAAAATAAGATGCACCACAGGCCCACTTCCTCCTGCTATTTTCATCCACGGCATGCATGTTTCATTTTTAATATCTGTGTTACCATTATACATAAAAGAAAAGCTTTAATTCTACTTTAAACGAATCATCCTAGCAGTAAATGCATACGAGAAACTCCAAGGACACATGGTGGTGTGCAAAATTTCCTCCAATCTAATTCTCTTTTGATGTCTGTAGAATATTCTAGCATTTTCTACACTCTTAACAAAACAGCAACAAGTTATCATAGCAAGCAGAAATGTTCTTTGGTCCATATCACACAGAAAGGTTAACATGTTAATATTTGGATTCCTATTTAATCCTATTAGTAAAATTGAGATATGTTTATAATTTCAATCCCCGGGTATCTATGTATTTAAAATATATAATTAAAAAATATATAATCTATAAAGACTCAGCTGACGAGAAACGACAATGGATAAGACATGAGAAATCACCCCATTCAAATATAACAAACGATTCAAGGCTCAACCAGCCTCAGATTTCAAATGAAGCAAAACTACCTTCACCAGACATTTCATGTCACATGTCCTCTTGTGTTTGCTCAATCTCTTAATTTTAAAAGTTACTCACATTCTTGAGTGCACAGCATACAAACATTGAACAATGCCCCAGGTTTTACTGGTGTGTGCCCCGTTAGTTAGACTTATTCCCTCACCACTTAGCTCAAAAATGTTTTAATTTTTCGTAGCCAATCTTTCCAATTCTTTGTCAGATCACAAACGCCAGAGGTCACCTTGCACACATCAAGGATCACTCTGCGCCAATGCTCTTAGCCAAAAAGCCTAGAGCCACTGCACCATTCCTGGAAGTACTGCAATACCAGTTTCGTGCCATGGAGGTGGATGGGTCAGCAACCCCACACACCTCCGTGGAGGTGGATGGGTCAACCTGTAGGGCAACGGGGCATCTGGGACTTTAGTGAATGATGAGACCAACAGTTTATCCCCTTAACCAATGAGATTTGATAGAGAAAGAAACAGAGGAACAACGGAGAAGAAAATAGGGTGAATTAGAGTTAAATTAGATGTAGAACGGGAAAGAAAGATTGGGTTATGAGAGAGAAAGAGACAGAAAGGAAAAGTGAGAAAATAATTTTAAAATTTTACATTTAAAATTTATAAAATCTCTAACAACAATTTGCTACCTGTAGGAATGAAACTCTACAGTTTAAATTGCTCCCCTTTTCAGCTGGAGAGGTTAATTGCTACTGCAGGAACATAAATCTCCTCTTAAAAAGGTACTTACGCTGTTAGATAGCCCAAACTTTCTGCGGTGAGTTTAATTGGCAATTAATGCGCAAATGCAGCAACTTCATGAAACTCACAGGGTGGTTGAGGATGAGCTGCTAACGCCAAAACAGCGCAAATCATTCAGCCAGCAACTTGTCGTGATTCACAATTCACAGGGAAATTCTTCCTCATCACAAGTTACTGGAGAATTTACGCATTAGTAGCGACGTGCGCCATTAAACGCAATGTTATTTTGGTGGCAAAATCTCGGCCAATATTTTATACAGAACAAAAACCAGCTTTTTAATTGAGATTAGGAATTCCGGAACTCAGTTCTTAAAAGAGAAATGAGGAATTTCATATTTGCTTTAAGTCAAGCACCTGGAGAAACGCAATGACGGAGTTGCATGTACCAAACCAAAATTATCCTCATCCAATGGACCCAAAAGAAATAATACCTGGATATGAAGGGATATCTCTGCAGACTCAAATTAATTCCCTGTGCATTGAATGGAAGAAAAGTGCACCATTATTACTATACTTTAGCCTGCTTCATGGGCGCATTACAAGAGAATCATTACCAAATTAGCAGCATATAGGACAGAAATTATATTTCGAAGAATCACCAAGACTTCAGCATTTTTAAAGATTATGCTGTACAATTCAACACAGGGCTGTAATTGCAGAGATTAATGCACTGCAGATTTGGAGGCAATTGTCTGCAGGGCTGCCAATAATGAAGTTACATATAGAAGGGGAATGTTAGAATACTCTCCACTTGCCTGGATGGGTGCAGCTGCAACAGCACTCAAGAAGCTCAACACCATGCAGGACAAAGCAGTCTGCTTGATCGGCATCCCATCCACCAGCCTAAACATCCCATTCCCTCCGGTCTTGGAGATTTGTCCATCTTAAATTACATTCTTTGTTCCATTCCCATTATCTTACTTATATTAAATCGAATAAATTCCTCCCTTTGACTTATTTTTAGGTTTCCTTGTGCCACTGGTATTTTGTCCTCTTCCTCTACAATGTATTCATTTAACAAGTTTGTCATTTCCTTATACATTATAGTATCACATGTGTCTATCTATAATCAGCTCACATTCCCCCTTATCACTCACTTTCTCTTAATATATTTATAAAAACTTTTAACATTAACTTTGAATCCCTTGCAAATATTGTTTGTATTCCTTTTTGCAGCTCTTAATATTTTCTAATAGCCTGGAATATTAAGCTGCTCAGCTTGTAGCCTAGTCTCTGTAATGACTACTACATCAAAGCCTGAATTGGTGCTTCTAACTCATTTGTTTTATTTCTTATGCTATGTGCATTCATGTACAGAATTCTTATTTGAGTAACTGTCCCCACCTTGCCCATATGCCCTGATGGTGTATTTCTCTCACTTTTTGACCAATCACACTTCTGGTTGCTGATGCTCTTGTACATTGCTATACAGGCAATTTAATATGTTTTCATTTTTCATCATTCATACCTTTAAATATCTTAATAACTATACTGACCCTCATGTAAAGACAAATATGTGAGCCTTTAGAAGGCAGAGGGAAAAATGAATAGGGTAACAAAGGGGAACAGAAATACTGGGAATGGGGTCAAAAGCATGATTTTAACCTTCATATCGATTGGTCAACTCAAATCGCACGGGGTAGCCTGGAAGAGGAATTCATAGAATGCATACGGGATTGTTTCTTAGAACAGTATGTAACAGAACCTACAAGGGAGCAAGCTATCTTAAATCTGGTCCTGTGTAATGAGACAGGAAAAATAAACGATCTCCTAGTAAAAGATCCTCTCGGAATGAGTGATCACAGTATGGTTGAATTTGTAATACAGATTGAGGATGAGGAAGTTGTGTCAGAAACGAGCGTACTATGCTTAAACAAAGAGGACTACAGTGGGATGAGGGCAGAGTTGGCTAAAGTAGACTGGAAACACAGACTAAACGGTGGCACAATTGAGGAACAGTGGAGGACTTTTAAGGAGCTCTTTCATAGTGCGCAACAAAAATATATTCCAGTGAAAAAGAAAGGCGGTAAGAGAAAAAATAACCAGCCATGGATAACCAAGGAAATAAAGGAGAGTATCAAATCAAAGACCAATGCGTATAAGGTGGCCAAGGTTAGTGGGAAGCTAGAGGATTGGGAAAATTTTAAACAACAGCAAAGAATGACTAAAAAAGCAATAAAGAAAGGAAAGATAGATTTCGAAGGTAAACTTGCGCAAAACATAAAAACAGATAGTAAAAGCTTTTACAAATATATAAAACGGAAAAGAGTGACTAAAGTAAATGTTGGTCCCTTAGAAGATGAGAAGGGGGATTTAATAATGGGAAATGTGGAAATGGCTGAGACCTTAAACAATTATTTTGCTTCGGTCTTCACAGTGGAAGACACAAAAACAATGCCAAAAATTGCTGGTCATGGGAATGTGGGAAAGGAGGACCTTGAGACAATCACTATCACTAGGGGGATAGTGCTGGACAGGCTAATGGGACTCAAGGTAGACAAGTCCCCTGGTCCTGATGAAATGCATCCCAGGGTATTAAAAGAGATGGCGGAAGTTATAACAGATGCATTCGTTATAATCTACCAAAATTCTCTGGACTCTGGGGAGGTACCAGCGGATTGGAAGGCAGCTAATGTAACGCCTCGTTTTAAAAAAGGGGGCAGACAAAAGGCAGGTAACTATAGGCCGGTTAGTTTAACATCTGTAGTGGGGAAAATGCTTGAAACTATTAAGGAAGAAATAGCGGGACATCTAGATAGGAATAGTGCAATCAGGCAGACGTAGCATGGATTCATGAAGGGGAAATCATGTTTAACTAATTTACTAGAATTCTTTGAGGATATAACGAGCATGGTGGATAGAGGTGTACCGATGGATGTGGTGTATTTAGATTTCCAAAAGGCATTCGATAAGGTGCCACACAAAAGGTTACTGCAGAAGATAAAGGTACGCGGAGTCAGAGGAAATGTATTAGCATGGATAGAGAATTGGCTGGTGAACAGAAAGCAGAGAGTCGGGATAAATGGGTCCTTTTCGGGTTGGAAATCGGTGGTTCGTGGTGTGCCACAGGGATCAGTGCTGGGACCACAACTGTTTACAATATATATAGATGACCTGCAAGAGGGGACAGAGTGTAGTGTAACAAAATTTGCAGATGACACTAAGATTAGTGGAAAAGCGGGTTGTGTAGAGGACACAGAGAGGCTGTAAAGAGATTTGGATAGGTTAAGCGAATGGGCAAAGGTTTGGCAGATGGAACACAATGTCGGAAAGTGTGAGGTCATCCACCTTGGGGAAAAAAAACAGTAAAAGGGAATATTATTTGAATGGGGTGAAATTACAACATGCTGAGGTGCAGAGGGACCTGGGGGTCCTTGTGCATGAATACCAAAAAGTTAGTTTGCAGGTGCATCGAAAGGGATGGAGTACAAAAGCAGGGAGGTCCTGCTGCAACTGTATAGGGTATTGGTAAGGCCACACCTGGAATACTGCGTGCAGTTTTGGTCACCTTACTTAAGGAAGGATATACTGGCTTTGGAGGGGGTACAGAGACGATTCACTAGGCTGATTCCGGAGATGAGGGGGTTACCTTATGATGATAGATTGAGTAGACTGGGTCTTTACTCGTTGGAGTTCAGAAGGGTGAGGGGTGATCTTATAGAAACATTTAAAATCATGAAAGGGATAGACAAGATAGAGGCAGAGAGGTTGTTTCCACTGGTAGGAGAGACTAGAACTAGGGGGCACAGCCTCAAAATACGGGGGAGCCAATTTAAAACCGAGTTGAGAAGGAATTTCTTCTCCCAGAGGGTTGTGAATCTGTGGAATTCTCTGCCCAAGGAAGCAGTTGAGGCTAGCTCATTGAATATATTTAAGTCACAGATAGATAGATTTTTAACCAATAAGGGAATTAAGGGTTACGGGGAGAGGGCGGGTAAGTGGAGCTGAGTCCACGGCCAGATCAGCCATGATCTTATTGAATGGCGGAGCAGGCTCGAGGGGCTAGATGGCCTACTCCTGTTCCTAATTCTTATGTTCTTATGATCAAAAGGAAGGATTTCAAAGAGCCTTTCGAAAGTAGAGGAGGTTGTTGCAGGCAAAAAGATTTAGGGAAAGAGCCATAATAAAGATAACTTCAAAAATTTGCTGTAATATAATTGTAATTTACTGCAAGCTCACAATTTGATTAAATCGGCTCTCCATTTGTGGCAGTGTCATTTGTAGAAGGCTTATAATACCTTGATACCTTATCAATTAAACAAAAACAGAAATTTTGGCTTTGAAGTTTCCAAATGGCCACACTGAAGTTCAAATTTTCATCCCCCATTGCAATTCAAGAGAATTCAGAATTGCAGTTTGCAGTGAAATTAAGTGACTGCAGCATTTAGGGTCAAAACTATGACCAGTAGGGACAGGCAGCACAGGTTAAGGGCAATAATCCAATAAACTGACTTTTCTAACTGAGCACCATCTACATAAACACTATTCCAACAAGTGGTCAAAGCTTCAAAATTGTAAGACTGTGCTCCAGCCTCCCCAACTCAAGCATAAAAAAATAACTACTGTAAGAAAGATTTAATTCACATGAAGGAACTCGAAAACAAAATTCTATTAAAATAATTCGATCTGGAATTTCACATGTAACACCACCATAGGCAGTCCCTCGAAATTGAGAAAAACTTGCTTCCACTCTAAAAGTGAGTTCTTGGGTGACTGAACAGTCTAATATGGGAATTACAGTCTCTGTCACAGGTGGGACAGACAGTCATTGAAGGAAAGGGTGAGTGGGACTGGTTTGCCGCACGCTCCTGCCGCTTGTTTAATGCATTCTCTCTGCGACGAGACTCAAGGTGTTCAGCGCCCTCCCGGATGCTCTTCCTCCACTTAGGGCGGTCTTTGGCCAGGGATTCCCAGGTGTTGGTGGGGATGTTGCATTTTATCAAGGAGGCTTTGAGGGTGTCCTTGAAAGGTTTCCTCTGCCCACCTGGGGCTCGCTTGCCGTATCGGAGTTCAGAGTAGAGCGCTTGCTTTGGGAGTGTCGTGTCAGGCATACGAACAATATGGCCCACCCAACAGAGTTGGTCGAATGTGCTCAGCACTTCAATGCTGGGGATGTTGGCCTGATTGAGGACGTAAACTTTGGTGTGTCTGTCCTCCCGGGGGATTTGCAGGATCTTGCGGAGACATCATTGGTGATATTTCTCCAGCGATTTGAGGTGTCTACTGTATATGGTCCACGTCTCTGAGCCATACAGGAGGGCGGGTTTCACTACAGCCATGTAGACCATGAGCTTGGCCAGATTTGAGGGCCTGATCTTCGAACACTCTCTTCCTCAGGCAGCCGAAGGCTGCACTGGTGCACTGGAGACGGTGTTGAACCTTGTCGCCGATGTCTGCCCTTGCTGATAATAGGCTCCCAAGGTATGGAAAGTGGTCCACATTGTTCAGGGCTGCGTCGTGGATCTTGATGACTAGGGGGTAGTGCTGTGTGGCGGGGTCAGGTTGGTGGACGACATTTGTCTTACGGATGTTTAGTGTAAGGCCCATGCTTTCATATGCCTCAGTGAAGATGTTAACTACGACTTCGAATTCCGTCTCTGAATGTGTGCAAACGCAAGTGTCGTCCGCGTACAGTAGTTCGACGAGAGGTTGGGATCGTCTTGGATCTGGTCTGGAGACGGTGAAGGTTGAACAGGTTCCCACTGGTTCTGTAGTTTAGTTCCACTCCAGCGGGGAGCTTGTTGAGTGTGAGGTGGTGCATTGCAGCAAGGAAGATTGAGAAGAGGGTGGCGCGATGACGCAGCCCTGCTTGACCCCGGTCCCGATGTGGATTGGGTCGGTGATGGATCCATTGGTCAGGATCACGGCTTGCATGTCGGCAACAAGCTTTAGGGGGCAGCCGAAACGGAGGACGACGCTCCATTGTGACTCGTGGTTGACAGTGTCAAAGGCCTTTGTAAGGTCAAAGAAGGCCATGTACAAGGGTTGGTGCTGTTCCCTGCACTTTTCTTGCAGTTGTCGCACCATAAAGATCATGCCCGTTGTACCCGTAGTGGCCGAAATCCGCACTATGACTCCGGGAGGAGCTCCTCAGCCACAAGGAGAAGACGATTGAGGAGGATTCTAGCGATGACTTTCCCAGTGGCTGGTAACAGGTAGTTGTCACTGTCAGACTTGTCCCTTTTTTTAAAGATGGTCACAATTACTGCATCTCTGAGATCTCCAGGCATACCCTCCTCCTTCCAGATGAGAGAGGAGGTCATGCATTCATGCCAATATTGCCTCTCCGCCATACTTTAGTGCCTCAAGCGGGCATTCCATCTGCTCCCGTAGCCTTGTTGTTCTTGAGCTGGCGGATGGCCTATTCTACCTCGTGCAGCGCTGGGGTTTTGCTGAGATGGTGGCAGGTAGCATGCTGCGGGATGGAGTCGAGGACACTCGAGTTAAAGACAAAGTCACAGTTAAGGAGATCTTCGAAGTGTTTCTTCCAGCGGGTCCTGACTGCCTCGGTGTTCTTTATGAGTGTCTCCCCGTTCTTGGCCAGCAGTGGGGTGGGGCCTTGGTGCTTGGGCCGTAGGTGGCCTTGACTGCGGTGAAGAATCCTTGCACATCATGGCTGTCGGCCAGCTGCTGAATCTCCTGTGCTTTCTCCTCCCACCATCTATTCTTTAGGTCGCGAGTTTTTTGTTGGACCTCGGCCTTAAGCCATCTATCATGCTGCTTTGCTGCTCCCGAGTTGGATTGCTGTTTTAGGTTCAGAAATGCCCTGTGCTTGCGATTTATTAGCTCTTGGATCTCCTGGTCATTCTCATCAAATCAGTCCTGGTGTTTTCTGGAGAGTCTCTTCGCAGGTACTGGTTATGGTGGCCTGGAGGGCAGACCAAGCAGGCATTATGCATCTCGGGGTCATCAAGGGTCACCAGGTTAGCACTGAGGTGCTGATTGTATATGGTTCTCTTAGCTGGGTCTTTTTTTTGCGGCACTGCTTCTGCTGCCATCGCCGCTTTGGGGCTATATTGATGTTGATGAAGGAACGGATTAGGCGGTGGTCCATCCAGCAGTCGTCAGCTCCTGTCATGGCGCAGATGATGCGCACATCATTGCAATTGCTGGCTCGAATGATGACATAGTCGAGCAGGTGCCAGTGTTTGGAACGAGGGTGTTGCCACGATGTCTTGTACTTGTGCCTCTGGCGGAACAGGGTGTTAATGATGACAAGGTCGTGTTCTAGACATTTTGTCAGGAGCAGGGTACCGCCGAAGTTGGTTTTCCCTACCCCCTCTCTGCCGATCATACCTCCCCAGAGGTCTGTGGCCTTGTCAATCCTGGCGTTTAAGTCGCTGAGGAGGATCAGTTTGTCGTCCGTAGGGACGCGGGACAGGGATTGTTCGCGGCTGGAGTAAAAACCCTCTTTGGTCTCATCCGTTGCATCGAGTGTTGGGGCGTATACACTGATGACTGTGGTGCACCGGTTCTGGAATAGGGTGAGTCGGAGAGTCATGAGGCGTTTGCTAATCCCGCAGGGGGATTCTCTGAGGCGGTCGACCAGCTCGTTCTTGATAGCGAAACCGACTCCGTGGAGGCGGGTTTCTTCATCTAGGTTGCCTTTCCAGAAGAAGGTGTAACCTCCACCTTGTTCCTTGAGCTGGCCTTCCCCTGCCCACCAGGTCTCGCTTAGGGCGACGATGTCGACATCAAAGCGTCTAAGTTCCCGGGCAATTATGGTCTGGTCTGTCGCTGTTGGAGTTGTCCATGAGGGTCCTGACGTTCAAGGTCCCGAACTTCATATTGAAGGGTGGAAGATGCCTGTGCGTGAGTTCTTTTAACGTGGGTTGGCCGTTGCACACTGGCTACCACACGGGCTTAGCAGAGCAAGGTCTTGGTCCAGTGGCAAGGGGCTCCAAGACGACTGGAGACTAGGCACTGCTGCGAGATGTGGGCCGTAAGCTCGGCGTTGAGCAGTGGCCTTCGGTGAGATGGTAAGAGATCCGTGGCCTGGCTGAGGGCAGGCATCGGGAAAGTCAGAGGTCCATTTTGTGGAAGGAGGAGAGGTCAGAGAGATCAGAGTAACCACAGCCATTGTACACACCAGATGTTCGACAGAGACTCCTCCGTTGAGTGGGGCTAGCTGCCGGGGCGAGGCCAGAACGTTGCTGGAGAGAGAGAGAGGCCAGGACATCGTTGATGGATGAAGGGAGGCCCGGAGGGAAGGCTCGCACATGAGGTAGGCCCAAACTTGTTTTTGAAGCTGGTCGAAGGCTCACCACCGCTGAGATCGCCGGGGGGTCACTTGGAGCAGCTGAGTCGTCTGTGAGAAGCGAGTAGCGAGGGTCCAACTGGAGGGACTTGGCAGCAAGGAGGTCGGCCTGGAAGGTCGGCCGCAGTTGGGGGTGGAGCATGGGCAGTGGACCCTTGCAGCACGGTTTAAGGGGTAGGTAGAGTACTTTGAGGTTCGGAGTTAGGACCAGAGGGGGTTTAGACAGTGGGGGGGCGGGGGGTGGGAGGAGGTTTGAGGGAGAGAGAGGTGGAAGATGGCATCAGATGGTCAGATGAAGGCTTGTTCGGGGGAAGCTCCCTAGGGAGCTGCTATCCCATCTGCCATCTTGAACATGTAACAAAATGTCAGGCAAGTGATATTTCTAGCAACCATGAATAGATTTTTCCCACATTATAAATCTGGCAGAAATGGCAGCTTACCAAAGAAAACCATGGTTATTACAGGCTTGATTTAGAGCTAGAGGCTTTGTGAAAACCATGTGAAAAATACGTTATTAATCAGCTGTTGGTTTCAATGACTGCCATATTTAATGCACTTTCAGTGGCAAAGGATGAAAGAACCAAAACAGTGATCCACTAAACTCAGTTTTTATTTATAGTGGAATGAGCTACACTTGTGAATTTTAGGCCTGCAGTAGTCACCTGGTGGAGATAAACATTTATCAGCACTATGTCCTCATAGTCTGCTAAGTCTCCCACTGTGATTCAGTATTTGCAAGTAATTTACTGTATGAAAACAGATGAGGTAGTACAGGTATTGCCCTCCTCATAGCAGCAGGTCACTGAACTCCAGAACCACACTTTTTGTGCACTATCATACTCGCTACCTGACACATTTTAGATCCTCCCAAAATGTAGGTCAGGATTGATTACTGCAGATATGGGCTCCTTCATTCAACCTCAACATATAAATTGGAATTGCCATCATCTGTTGCAAAGGAAAGGAGGAGAGAGAATAACTTAGAAACTTAAAGCCTTTGTGTCACCACATCTCTATTCTAGGGTGTGTACTCACTTCAGGTATAGAGGGAGTAAAAATTAGAACAATTTCATGTGTACAAACTAAATCGGACACAGATTTAGGTTCTAAAGAAAATCAAGCATTAGGTAGATGGAAGCTTTATAAATGGAGCTTGAACTTCCCACAAACATGAGGAACATCATAACTAGAACCCAACTTTCTTCTTTAAATGTTCAACTTCCCCAAAGAGATGTATAGCATAGTAGTGACAAAATTGGAAGTGAAACTCTGAAGATATTTTACCCTCTTGCACTTTTGTCCTTCAGAACTGAAGACCAAAAGATTAACAATCATTTTCATAGAATCAGAAAAACAGGAGTAAAAAGGGAGGGAGAAAAAATCAGTTAACAAATACCTCAATCACAATGAGGGAGCAATACAAGAAATGTTTTCAGTATGTTAAGTCAGAGTAGAAATGAGAGCCATAAGGTGCAAACAGAACTGAAAGAGTGGACGAGCACAAGATAGTTCATATTCAAAAAGGCCAACATGATGGCCATGTTAATAAGGACAACAAAGCAGATGCATGCAACTATAGACCTATCTTACTTCAATATCATGTAAAATAATGGAAATGATCAGGAATAAACTTCACGATTATCTGTATCATAATAACCTAGTAAATAATAGTTAATGTGGTCTCAGAGTCAAAAGATCCTGCTTCGCCCACCTCTGACATTTTTGAGAATATGGCAACCCAAGTGGACTGTGGAAAGCCCTAGACTTGGACTTCCAAAAGGCATTTGATAAAGCTTTATGTGAAAAACTCAGTGCAGTGAAGATTCAAGGTAAACCTTGGGAATGGTTAAGACATTGGCTGAAGGGTAGAATATAGCAAGTAACAAAGGAGTTATGCCAGGATGGGGTGGGGTAGGGATGGTGGGAGTACTGAGTAGGGTGCTCCAGGGATTGGCATTGGCACTTCTAATTTCTATCAACAATTTATATTCTGAAATTTAATGTAATCCGCTTAAACTTGAAGATGATCCCAAAGTAGGAGGGCCAGTATATTCTAAGAAGACAGCTCGAGAAATATAAAATTCTTTGGACAAATATGTAAATGAACAGTGTAATAGTAGATGAATTTTAATATGAAAAAGTACAAACTATTGCACATAGGAAGGAAATAATAAGTAATACATATTCCGTGAATGGTGTCAAAATAGTTAACGATGCATCGGATAAATACCTAGGGTTACAGGAGACTCGACATTCCACATGTCTGACCACTGCAGAGCAGCAATCAACAAAAGTAAACAGAATTCTGAATTATACCGCCAGAACAAGTCAAAGAAGCTGTGCTTAAACTGTACAGTGCTCTCGTCAGACCATACATTGATTATTCTTGTCCAGTTTGGGTCACCAAAACACAACGGAGACATTCAAGCACTGGAGGCACTTCAGAAAAGAACCAGGGGTCTCATCCCCCATGTCAGAGATCTGAGGTATGAGCAAAGACTGGAGAAACTATGAGGTCAAGTTTCGGCCTGAGTTTCTCCTATTTTTTTGGAGCAACTGGTTTAGAATTGAGTATCTTAGAAATTACAATTCTCGGCATTTAGTTTGCTCCAGTTCTAGTCAGTTAGAACAGTTTCATTTTGGAACAGATTTTTTTTTCCAAAAGGGGGTGTGTCCGGCCACTTACGCCTGTTTTGAAAGTTTAGGCAGCGAAAACTTACTCCAAACTAACTTAGAATGGAGTAAGTGTAGATTTCTGTGCGCTCAGAAAAACCTTGCCTACATTTGGAAAATCAGGCGTAAGGAAGAGAGATGAGGGGGGCGGGGAAGGAAAGTTTATAAATATGAAACACATCACTTTTACAAATAAAGAGCCATCATCAATAATAAATGATAAATAAATCAATAAATCAACCAATAAATCAATCAAAAAAAATTTAAAAATTTAAAAAATAAATAAAAAATTACGTTTCTACTCGGGAGCCCTCCAAAAGCGTGCTGGGTCGGGGCCCCCCAGTGTGTTTCTCTCTGTCTCTGTCTCTCTCTGTCTGTCAGTGTGTCTCTCTCTCTGTCTGTTTGTGTCTATGTGTTTCTGACAGCGAGGGGCGGGGGGAGGAGGGAGGGAGGGGGGGAAGAGGAGAGGGAGGGAGGGAGGGAAAGGGGAGAGGAGAGGGAGGGAGGGAGAGGGGAGAGGAGAGGGAGGGAGGGAGAGGGGAGAGGGAGGGAGGGGAGAGGGGAGAGGAGAAGGAGGGAGGGGAGAGGGGAAAGAGAGGGAGGGAGGGGGAGAGGAGAGGGGGGGGAGAGGAGAGGGAGGGGGAGAGGAGAGGTGAGGGAGGGGGAGAGGAGAGGTGAGGGGAAGAGGACGAGGGGCGAGGAGAGGAAGGAGAGGAGGGGGGGCGAGGAGGGGGGAGGGAGAGGGGGGGGGGAGAAGAGGGAGAGGGAGGAGAGGGGGGAGGCTGAACAGGCCCGGCCAACAAGAAGAAGCCGGGCCGAAGACTTCGGGTGGAGCTCGCCTCCAGCAAGATGCCGGGCAGGTGGGCCCCACCGAAGACGTGAAGAGGGAGCGGACGAGAGCTGAAGTGGGCGGGGGAAGGGTGGCAGACAGCGGAACGGGAGGAGCGGCAGACAGCGGAACGGGAGCTGGGGGGGAGCGGCAGGCAGCGGAGCGGGAGCTGGGGGGGGGGGGGCGGCGGGAGAGAGCCAGTGGGAGCGTGAGCTGAACAGGGGGTGAGCCGGAGCCACAGCCAAAGCAGGAGCTGGAGGAGGGAGGTACAGTCCGATCTTCGCTGCCCCAGTGAGCCCATTTGGCCAGGGCTAGGGGCTGTAGCGCGCCTGTGCAGAGGTCCCGGCACTGTTTTCAGCGCAGGGACTTGGCTCCGCCCCCCACAGCTTGTGCTGTGCCGCGCCGAGGGCCTGGATCGACCTGAGGGAGTGGAGAATACCGAGGTAAGTTTTCGGCACGGTTTTGAGCGCGGAAATCAGATGTGGCTCGCGGGGCTGCGCCGTTCTAGGCGCGGCCCAAATCTTAACCCCCATGGAATTCTTAACCTCTAAAGGAAGTGTCAGAAGTGATCTTATAGAGGTATACAAGATAGAAAATGATGGGGAAATTATACATCTGGCTATTAAATTAAATTTAAATTGTGGAAGTAGGACAAGGAAACTAGTAAAAGGCAAATTTAGAACTGATATCAGGAAATTCTTCCTCACACAAAGGGTGATCAATACATGGAATAGGTTTCCAGTTGAGTATCAAAGATTGAAGCCCTGGAATCATTTACGAAGCAGCTGGATGTGGCAATGGGGGGGGGGGGGGGGGAACTGTGGGTCTTTCTGGAAGGATAAATTGAAATGGAACAAATAGATACCCTCATCTGTATTTATCTTGTGCTCCACAAACTCAAACAGTGACAGAGCCACTGTGCAAAAAGTGTCAATATGATCCAAACTAAAAATCAGCAGCAGCTAATACATAAAAATTATTTTTTTTCCAAATGGCTAAAATTTTTGCACAGATTTTCATACAAAGCTTGTGTGTAGCTTCCTGTAAGCAATTAGATCACACAGACTTTGCTGATGTCATATCATTATCTCGGCACTAATGTTAGCTGTACAATTAGATGTCAACCGTGGCTCAGTTGGTAGCGCTCTCACCTCTCGAGTCAGATGGTTGTGGGTTATATCCCACTCCAGAGACTTGAGCACAAAATCTAAGCTAATGTTTCAGTACAGTACTGAGGGAGTGCTGCACTGTCAGAGGTGCGTCTTTCAGATGAGACGTTAAACCAAGGCCCCGTCTGCCCTCTCAGGTGGACATAACAATCCCAGCATCACAAAAAAACCCTGATTATCTTGTCATTATCACATTGCTGTTTCTAGAGCTTGTGCAAATTGGCTGCCGTGTTTCCTATATTACAACAGTGACTTTTCTTCAAAGTACTTAATTGGCTGTAAAGTGCTTTGGGACATCCTGAGGTCCTGAAAGGCACTATATAAATGCAAGTCTTTCTTTACTATTGGCCCCATAACAGCTTGGCAAACATGGTTACTGACACATGTCAGTTTCATGACCATGTGACGTGCCATTCAAATCAGATGCTTTTTTTCATCACCCACACCACATACAGATGAACAGAGACATTGTGCCTCTTCCCCTTATAAATTTACACTGACAGTCAACTTCTTTAGAACAAGACTACAGGCTATGTCTCTGTACACCGAGACAGCCTTTGATTGAGTGCTGCCACCACAAGTCCATACAGAACTCTAATGAATTTATTTTGACTTCATGTTAGAAGCAACCCTGGAGCAGGATTCACTGAGCTCTGTAATAATGCTACAATAACCTCAGACATTAGCAGAATAAAGATACTTTCTTCATGCAAAAATATTTTATCAGTACTCTTTCACCAGCATTGTACAGCTTTGTTTCATGCAAAATAAACAACATTTCACTGGCAACTCAGATTATAATTTGCATGAAGCAAATGTGACTTTGCTTTAATAGGTGACTGTCAGCAAATATATATAGCTGCACATAAAAATGGACTGATTAGAATGGGAAATGGGGAATAGAGGAGGTGTGGAATTGAAGCTATATACAGGTATAAGTAAAGTGCCACTTTAAATATTTGTAGGGAAGCATGTGGTCGCTTTTTGCCTTTGTAAATGTCAGCACATGCTTGACTCAATCACCTCCTTGGAATCCCAGCCCATCAGAGAAGAGGTGGAATCAGCAGCAGAAGGGGGAGTGACTTGAAAATCAAGTGGCAGCACATGGCACAGACCTCCTGGAAAATGTCTACAATATCATAGCAGCAGTAAATGTCATTTACTAAAGTCACATGCAGGGTATTTTTATAGTTAAAACTGATACATTTCTACATTCTTTTCCCCTAACTTTCTCCCATTCCAAGGACACTGATTCTTATTGATGTACAGCTCCACAGGTGTCAGTAGCCTTGTGGTATTTTGCTCCTGTGGCCACACTTCGGGTGCGAGCCTCGACAATGTTGGCAGGCTAATCAACAATGGAGGGCATCACATCGGAGCCCAATCCTCAGCGGACACTCACACATGTACACTTTCCAGCAGATGTTCACTGGAAACTAATCAGGAATAGTAACCGTGTTTGATTCCCTTCCCCAAGTGTCCAGGGGTATCAAGGCCAATTGTAGTGTCTTTGTCATCTCTAGACTTGACTATGTCAACTCACTCCTGGGAAGCCTCCCACGTTCTACTCTCTGCAAATTTGAGGTCATCCAAAACTGTCCTAACTCGCACCAAGTACAGTTCACCCATCACCCCTGTTTGCTGACCGACATTGGCTTCCGGTTAAGCAACTCCTCGATTTTAAAATTCTCATCCTTGTTTTCAAACTCCTCCTTGGCCTGGCCCCTCCCTATCTCTGTAATGTCCTCCAGCCCCACAACCCCAGAGATCTCTGCGCTTCTCCAATTCTGAACTCTTGAGCATCAGCAATTGTAATCGTTCCACCATTGGTGGCTGTGCCTTCAGCTGCCAAAGTCCCGAGCTCTGGAATTACCTCTCCGCCTCTATTTCCTCCTTTAAGGCACTCCTTAAAACCTACAGGGTAGCCTTGAGGAGGAATTCATAGAATGCATACGGGATTGTTTCTTAGAACAGTATGTAACAGAACCTACAAGGGAGCAAGCTATCTTAGATCTGGTCCTGTGTAATGAGACAGGAATAATAAACGATCTCCTAGTAAAAGATCCTCTCGGAATGAGTGATCACAGTATGGTTGAATTTGTAATACAGATTGAGGGTGAGGAAGTTGTGTCAGAAATGAGCGTACTATGCTTAAACAAAGGGGCCTACAGTGGGATGAGGGCAGAGTTGGCTAAAGTAGACTGGAAACACAGACTAAACGGTGGCACAATTGAGAAACAGTGGAGGACTTTTAAGGAGCTCTTTTATAGTGCTCAACAAAAATATATTCCAGTGAAAAAGAAGGGTGGTAAGAGAAGGGATAACCAGCCATGGATAACCAAGGAAATAAAGGAGAGTATCAAATTAAAAACCAATGCGTATAAGGTAGCCAAGGTTAGTGGAAAACTAGAAGATTGGGAACATTTTAAATGACAGCAAAGAATGACTAAGATAGCAATAAAGAAAGGAAAGATAGATTACAAAAGTATACTTGCGCAAAACATAAAAACAGATAGTAAAAGCTTTTACCGACATATAAAATGGAAAAGAGTGACTAAAGTAAATGTTGGTCCCTTAGAAGATGAGAAGGGGGATTTAATAATGGGAAATGTGGAAATGGCTGAGACCTTAAACAATTATTTTGCTTCGGTCTTCACAGTGGAAGACACAAAAACCATGCCAAAAATTGCTGGTCACGGGAATGTGGGAAGGGAGGACCTTGAGACAATCACTATCACTAGGGGGGTAGTGCTGGACAGGCTAATGGGACTCAAGGTAGACAAGTCCCCTGGTCCTGATGAAATGAATCCCAGGGTATTAAAAGAGATGGTGGAAGTTATAGCAGATGCATTCGTTATAATCTACCAAAATTCTCTGGACTCTGGGGAGGTACCAGCGGATTGGAAAGCAGCTAATGTAACGCCTCTGTTTAAAAAAGGGGGCAGACAAAAGGCAGGTAACTATAGGCCGGTTAGTTTAACATCTGTAGTGGGGAAAATGCTTGAAGCTATCATTAAGGAAGAAATAGCGGGACATCTAGATAGGAATAGTGCAATCAAGCAGACGCAACATGGATTCATGGAGGGGAAATCATGTTTAACTAATTTACTGGAATTCTTTGAGGATATAACGAGCATGGTGGATAGAGGTGTACCGATGGATGTGGTGTATTTAGATTTCCAAAAGGCATTCGATAAGGTGCCACACAAAAGGTTATTGCAGAAGGTAAAGGTACGCGGAGTCAGAGGAAATGTATTAGCATAGATCGAGAATTGGCTGGCTAACAGAAAGCAGCGAGTCGGGATAAATGGGTCCTTTTCGGGTTGGAAATCGGTGGTTAGTGGTGTGCCACAGGGATCGGTGCTGGGACCACAACTGTTTACAACATACTGTTAGATCTCTTAATTTCCAATGAAATACAAACTCCGATGGTAGATTTAACTTTTTAATACTGGCAGAGAGCAACAAACTGCTGGCTGATTGCCAGTTTCTTTGTCTTACTGAGACACATGGTCAAAATGGCTGTACTTTATACCTGGATCAATTTACAGAAAAGAACTCGCCTTCTTTGACCTTATTGGCTCAACTGAAAGTCTTTTAACGTTTTATTGGCTTGCTACCCAAGGTCCGAAAATGTCAAGTTGATTGATGAGTTAATGCAACATGCTGAGCAGCACGTAGTAGCTTTGACTTGGGGGTCTGTGAATTTTCAAAGCCTGTCTAAATGAGCCTGTTTGAATACTCTATCAATCCCCCCTTTGATTCTTTCACAAACTGAATCATAAAACTTCAGGTATCACTGGTTAAACATTCTACAAAATAATTTCATACATGTTAATAGAGTTTCCTTCCAAAATTTGTTGATGTGTTTCGCCACATGTCCGGACTAGTAGCTTCCACACAAATTTACACCAACCCGAATTCCATCGTGGCCACAATGGAAGTCTGGTTTTATAGAAACATAGAAACATAGAAAATAGGTGCAGGAGTAGGCCATTCGGCCCTTCTAGCCTGCACCGCCATTCAATGAGTTCATGGCTGAACATTCAACTTCAGTACCCCATTCCTGCTTTCTCGCCATACCCCTTGATCCCCCTAGCAGTAAGAACCTCATCTAACTCCTTTTTGAATATATTTAGTGAATTGGCCTCAACAACTTTCTGTGGTAGAGAATTCCACAGGTTCACCACTCTCTGGGTGAAGAAGTTCCTCCGCATCTCGGTCCTAAATGGCTTACCCCTTATCCTTAGACTGTGACCCCTGGTTCTGGACTTCCCCAACATTGGGAACATTCTTCCTGCATCTAACCTGTCTAACCCCGTTAAGTTAATTAATCTTATTCCAATTTAATCCAAATCAATATCTTAATTCAACCAGTAAACCACCTTTCCTGAAGCATAACATATCCCTGTGCCACATACAGACGGTCTGCTGGGACCTGCAAGGTGTCTCACCTGCGGAACAGCAGCTACAGCCGCCTGGTCGCAACAACATTTAATCAACATAAACAAACAATATAAAAGTAAAACAATTACAACAAATAGAATTAAACCTTCCACCAATGAAGTTCCTATTGAACCTAGCCATTCAGTGGCTCCACTCCACAAAGTGAATGATGGGGGTTGCTTAAGTTTTTCTACCTCCTTTTGGATATGCTCCGCTAAGTGGGTAATTTCTTCGGAGCTATCTGGGATATATGTGCAACACTCAGTTCCGAGTAGGGCGCAAGTACCTCCCTTTTCAGCCAGGATGTAATCAAGGGCCAGTCTATTCTGTAGGGCTACTGTGCGGATTGCTACCATTTCTGCATTGATTTTAACTAGGGCATCTGAGGTATCATTGGCTACTCGTTCCACAACGGATGCCATGTTAATGGATTCCCTTGCCAGTTTGGCGGTCCCATACCCAGGGATCAGAATGGCAAAGAACCTCTCTGTTTCTGTGAAAGACGGTGTAAATGTTCCGACAGTGACTTTATATGATACATATAAGGCACAATGTAGGCTAAATAGCAGGATCCCATCCAATTCTGGGGCAGCCAAGGGTAGGCCTTGTGGCCACACACCCAATAGGTGCCATTATATGCAATGAATGTTAGCTGTTTCTTTGTCAGCAACACTCTGGGGCCTGTCCAGGCTTTTCCATCTGTTTTATTCAGAATCCCCGTTACGTTAAAAATTCCCACATCGGCCCAGTTTGGACGGTTCCGTGGCTTGATTATATTATAATTCCGGAAGCAGTTACTATACCCCATATTTTGGCCTTCTTTGATGTTTCTAATCAGACAGACCGATTCTCCTGGTCTTCCTATTCCCGTTGTGTTAGTGAAAATTATTGTAGCACGGTTGGTATCCCCTTTCAAAGATAGTCAAATTGTAACCTGCTGACTTCCATTTACGTGCCCAGTTTTCCGTATCCTGAAACGCATTGCCTGTTTTATTATCCATTCAGCCATTTCCGAGATATTCAAGGGAACTGGCCTCAAGGGAATCCCTCCCTTTGAGTGAATAGGAATATGCGTACATACCCAACAACTAGAAATGTTACCTTGTTTGGCATAAATGTATGACATATATAAAAAGGTATTTACATGTAATTCCCTTGCTACCCTACTATTTCCCTTTGGTGCAGAGGGTCGGCTAGTAAGAAGTATGCCTATGCCTATAATACCTACAATCAATAATACAGTAAATTTATACATTTTCGCAAAAAGTAATTGTCCTTATTAGATTTCAGCTTCAGTTACGGGTGCTCGTTTAACGTGTGAAGCATGGATCCAGGCTTTCTTTCCTTGGACTTTAACAGCTGCCTGGGTGGTCAATAACACTTGATAAGGTCCCTCCCACTTGGCACCCAAAGGTTCTTTATGCAACTTTTTCACATACACCCAGACTCCCGGGATGATGTTGTGTCCTCCTTCGGGTGGATTACCCCAAACTGCCGATACCTGTCGGGAAACAGAACTAATAGCATTGGTTAAGTTCTGACAGTATGATAACAAAGTGTCACTCCTTAAGTGAACATCAGCTTTCCGTAAATCGATAGTTCCTGGCAGCGACATGGGTCTTCCTGTTATAATTTCAAATGGGCTTAGACCTGTAGTTCTGTTCGGGGTTGCCCTAATGCTGCATAGCACTATTGGTAGTGCCTGGGGCCATGGTGTTCCTTCTTGGTGATTTGTGCTTTGTCGATGCTGGCTTCATGTCCTTTCAGCCGAAGGTGATCCAGCAAAGCTCGTAAATCTTGTTCATGCTGTTCTTCTGTGTTTGAAGCTAGCGGGATATCGTTGGGGTAAGCATGTTAATTCCGCCCCTGTGTCTAAAAGACAGTCCACATCCTTATCGCCCACCCTCACAGTTATATAACCCATCTCCCCTTTGTTGCATTAGTGCGAGGAGGGGGGCCAGGGTGGGCTCTAATCGTTTTTTGTTATCCCAAGTAACTCCTTCTGTTGTTGTATTGTCAGTCGCTTAAATGCTTCTATGAGGTCGTTATCTTGTGACAAGCCTGGCTTGTTGGCTGAATTGTATCCCTGGCTGCGTCCTCTTCCCCAGCCACGACCTTGCTGTTTTGCCCTGCACGTCTTGGCCCAGTGACCTTCTTTCCCACAATAATGACATTTTCCGGCTAATTTTCCTAATGACTGTTTATCGGAATCCTGGGATTTCCATCCCATAGCCTGTACAGCTCGGACTTTAGCTCCCATATCCCGATCTAATTGGTTACATCGATCCACCAATGCTGCAAAGGTAGTTCCTCTACCTTCCCAGTCCGGTAACACTACCTTTAGCATTTTGGACAGTTCTGGCTTTAGACCTGCCACGAAAACTGCTTTCAGGGGTCCAAACGCTTGTTCATCCATTTCCTCATCCGTGTTATTCATACCCGAATGTTCTAGCCACGTGCATCTAAACCGCTCGTCATACTCCAGGACCTCCTCTGTTCCTTTCTGTTGGCAGGCTGCAATTTTTCCCCAGTCTGTCTTAGCTGGACTGAAGGCTTGCAGCCAGTGTTTAATTGCTTCCCATCCTGCGTCTAATTCTTGCTCATTCTGCCCCAAAGCTTCTTCTATCTTGTCGTGCAATTTTCTTCCCTGTGTTTTTGGCACCATTATGGTCAAAATTTGCACTCCGTCCCAGGGATGAAGTTGATATATATTTCTTAAGCGGTCCAATTGGTCCCATGTTTTTACTCCCCCTTTCTTTGGATTGGGCAATTCCTTGGACCATTTTCTCTGGGTCTGCCGGATCATGAACTAAGTATTCTTCGTACACCCTTCTCTTTGTTTTTTTGGTTCCGCCCTCATTCGCAGTCTCTTCTGATTTGACTGCAACTCGTCTTTTTTTAAACGGGGCAAAGCGCACCCCTAATTCTTCATCATCCTCCGACACTGTATTGTCGGAGGATTCAGAAACCGTATCTATTCCTCGGTCGTGTCTTCGGGTTTGCGCTTTTAATTTATCCAAACATGGGTACCCTGGGAATTGATCAATACATTTTCCTTTTCCTATTACTGTCTCTTGACCTAATGATTTTTTCCATTCTTTAATTTCATCTTTAAGATCTTTAACTTCCGCTTCCAGCTTTTCAAGTTCAAGCTTTTTCTGTCGCAGCTGTGCACAAACAGCTTGCAATTGATCCTTTGTACTGGTCAGTTCTCGATCATGTTGGGAACGCATTATAATTTCATTCCGGTTTCGAATCTGGCCCATAACCACTAGGGACCATCTAGTTCGCTCTTTATTTTTCATACGGGTCGTTTTTCCCCAGACCCTTTTAATCTTGTCCAAGGACCATTGTCCTTTGGAGGTTCCGTACTTTTGTTCGATCTTAATACAGGTTTTAGATAAGTTGAATTGTTGCTCTATGTATTCTTTCAACTGTTCGAGAATTAAATCTAGTGAAACTTGAGGTGGTGCCTGCCCACCTTTAACAGTTGTAGGCAATTCTTTGTTCTTGTCTCCTGCTGCCATTTCTTTACTAAGTTCTTTACTGGGGTCTCGAGTCATAGGCCTGCTAGCCGATCAATAGTTCGGTGATTAATTAACTAACACACCGCCGAAGTTTAGACGTCTATGGGACCTCGAGCCGACTACCAACCGGAGGATTCGCAAACCGGAGGCTTTCGGAATCGCGTAGAAGGAGAGGCGAATTTAGACTTTTGACCGAGGACTTTTTTTTTTTAAAAAGAGGAGTCCTTACCTCTAGATATAGATCCGATGTCCAAAATTCAGTTTCTTTCCTCAGCGATCCTGTTCGCAGCGCCAAAATTGTTAGATCTCTTAATTTCCAATGAAATACGAACTCCGATGGTAGTTTTAACTTTTTAATACTGGCAGAGAGCAACAAACTGCTGGCTGATTGCCAATTTCTTTGTCTTACTGAGACACATGGTCAAAATGGCTGCACTTTATACCTGGATCAATTTATAGAAAAGAACTCGCCTTCTTTGACCTTATTGGCTCAATTGAAAGTCTTTTAACGCTTTATTGGCTCGCTACCCAAGGTCCGAAAATGTCAAGTTGATTGATGAGTTAACGCAACATGCTGAGCAGCACGTAGTAGCTTTGACTTGGGGGTCTGTGAATTTTCAAAGCCTGTCTAAATGAGCCTGTTTGAATAGTCTATCAATATATAGATGACCTGGAAGAGGGGACAGAGTATAGTGTAACAAAATTTGCAGACGACACAAAGATTAGTGGGAAGGCAGGTTGTGTAGAGGACACAGAGAGGCTGGCAAAGAGATTTAGATAGGTTAAGCGAATGGGCAAAGGTTTGGCAGATGGAATACAATGTCGGAAAATGTGAGGTCATCCACCTTGGAGAAAAAAAACAGTAAAAGGGAATATTATTTGAATGGGGAGAAATTACAACATGCTGCGGTGCAGAGGGACCTGGGGGTCCTTGTGCATGAATCCCAAAAAGTTAGTTTGCAGGTGCAGCAGGTAATCAGGAAGGCAAATGGAATGTTGGCCTTCATTGCGAGAGGGATGGAGTACAAAAGCAGGGAGGTCTTGCTGCAACTGTACAAGGTATTGGTGTCGCCACACCTGGAGTACTGCGTGCAGTTTTGGTCACCTTACTTAAGGAAGGATATACTAGCTTTGGAGGGGGTACAGAGACGATTCACGAGGCTGATTCCGGAGATGAGCGGGTTACCTTATGATGATAGATTGAGTAGACTGGGTCTTTACTCGTTGGAGTTCAGAAGGATGAGGGGTGATCTTATAGAAATATTTAAAATAATGAAAGGGATAGACAAGATAGAGGCAGAGAGGTTGTTTCCACTGGTCGGGGAGACTAGAACTAGGGGGCACAGCCTCAAAATACGGGGGAGCCAATTTAAAACCGAGTTGAGAAGGAATTTCTTCTCCCAGAGGGTTGTGAATCTGTGGAATTCTCTGCCCAAGGAAACAGTTGAGGCTAGCTCATTGAATGTATTCAAATCACAGATAGACAGATTTTTAACCAATAAGGGAATTAAGGGATATGGGGAGCGGGCGGGTAAGTGGAGCTGAGTCCACGGCCAGATCAGCCATGATCTTGTTGAATGGCGGAGCGGGCTCGAGGGGCTAGATGGCCTACTCCTGTTCCTAATTCTTATGTTCTTATGTACCTCTTTGACCAAGTTTTTGGTCATCAGCCCTAATAGCTCCTTATGTGGCTCAGTGTCAAATTATTTTTGTAACGTTCCTGTGAAGCCCATTGGGACGTTTTACTATGCTAAAGGCACTATATAAATACAAGTTGTTGTTGTCCCAATCATCAACTAAGCTAAATGAGAAACATTTTCTTATAAAATAATGCAAAACTTGAATTTACATTTACATACACTATTTCCCACTGAACTGATTGATACGCAAAAGGCACCAATTGTAACAGCTCATATTGTACAGACTGCTACTGTATTGTTACTCGCCACGATGAAGTCAACATTTGATACTCACTCTATATGAATCACGTCATGCAGTTAATATACGACATAACATATGCTGCATGCCACATAATTACATTTTTGGTGAGGAAGGGTAAAAGAAATGGATGCGTATTTGTAATCTGCCATGTCCAGCCTTCCCTCGTATATTTTTGTCTATTCAATGCATCTTATGTCGAAGTCTAATGGCTGATATTTCCTCAACCAACTTTTTACAATACACTATCAGCTTTCAGCACTAGGACTATGGGCCCAAGTTTCGGGCTGCGCCGTTCCTGGACGCCCGTTTTTCGCGCCACAAAGTGCGCCTAAAAATAACGTAGAGATTCTCCGGCTTCCTGCTGGTCCTCTGGAGCCGGGCACGGCGCAGCACGAGCTGTCGGGGGCGGAGCCAGGTCCCTGCGCTGAAAACAGTGCCGGGACCTCTGCATATGCGCGCTACAGTGGGCGCGCATGTGCAGTAGCTCCAGACGCCCAAAACTGTGGGAGGGGCCCGAAGCACGCAGCCCCTAGCCCTGGCCGAATGGCCTCACTGGGGCTGCGTGCATAAGGCTGCCTCCCACGCCCGGCTCCTGCTTCCTCCCGACCCGACTCGACTCCCGCTTCTCCTTCCCCGCCCACCCGCCCCCAGACCGGACCCGACCCCCGCCACCCCTCACCCCCGGACTGGACCCGACCCACGCTCCCACCCCACCCCCCCCCCACCACCCGACCTGACCTCCCTCTCCCTCCCTCCCACCCCCCCCACCACCTGACCTGACCTCCCTCTCCCTCCCTCCCACCCCCCCACCACCCGACCTGACCTCCCTCTCCCTCCCTTCCCCCACCCCACCCCAAACCGAACCGACCCACGCTCCCTCCCTCCCCCCCCCCCTACCCGAACCAACCCGACCTCCCTCCTCCCCCCCCCCCCGACCCGACCTCCCCCCGACCAGACCCGCGCTCCGGACCCCAGACCCGACCCGACCCAACGCCACCTACCTGTAAATCTGGTGCTGGGGATGGGCCCTGCCCGAAGTCTTGGGCCCGGCCCATTCAGCCTCCCTCCCCCTTCTCCTTTTCCCCCCCTCTTCTCCTTTCCCCCCCTCCTTTCCTTCCCCCCTTCTCCTCTCCACCCTTTCCCCTTCTCCTTTCCCCCCCCTTTCCCCCCTTCTCCTTTCCTTCCCCCACTTCTCTCCCCCTTCCCCTTCTCCTCCCCGCCTTCTCTCCCCCCTCCCTCCCCTTTCGCCTCCCTCCCTCCCCTCCCCCTGCCCCCCTCTCCCTCTACCCCCCTCCTCCCCCTCCCCTCGCTGTCAGAAACACAGACATTGATAGACAGAGAGTGAGAGACACACACAGACAGAGAGATAGAGACACACTGGGGGGGGGGGGGGGGGGGGGCAATCCCAGCACGCTGTTGGAGGGCTCCCGGTGCTGCAGTCGGTAAGTAGATGTTTTATTTATTGATTTTTTTTTTTAATTCTAATATTAATTTTTTTTGATTGATTTATTGGTTGATTTATTGATGATGGCTCTTTATTTGTAAAAGTGAAGTGTTTAATGTTTGTAAACTTCCCTTTAAACTCCCCCCCCACCCCCATTCCCTACGCCTGATTTGTAACCTACGCCTGATTTTCTAAAGTGTAGATAAGATTTTTTCGAGCATACAAAAATCTTCACTTACTTCATTCTAAGTTAGTTTGGAGTAAGTTTTCACTGCCAAAACTTTGAAAACAGGCCTAAGTGGCCGGACACGCCCCCTTTTGAAAAAAAAATTCTGTTCCAAAGTGAAACTGTTCTAACTGACTAGAACTGGAGCAAACTAAATGCCGAGAATTTGAATTTCTAAGATACTCCGTTCTACACCAGTTGCTCCAAAAAATCAGGAGCAACTGAGGCCGAAACTTGGGCCCTATATATCACTGCTGCACAACTCAGATTTTATTTCATTCTCTTTCTCACCGTTATTAAATAAGAAGCAACCGGTTGTAGAAAATGTTATTAGTTCTGATTTTAAAAAACATTCCGAATATTAAAACAAAAGCAAAATACTGCAGATGCTGGAAATCTGAAATAACAAAAACTGCTGGAAATACTCAGCATCTGCGGAGGGAGAAATAGTGTTAACAGTTCAGGTCGACGATGGAAGGCCATCGACCTGTAACCTTGACGCGATTTCTCTCTCCCCAGATGCTGCCTGACCAGCTGAGTGTTTTTGTTTTTATTCCTAATAATCAGGCCTGCATTCACAATACAGCACATTCATAAGTATAATGGCCCACAAGTTTAGGCACAAGCATTTTACCAGATTCTGTTACACAGCTGCTCACAAACATGACAGTAAACATGTACACAACAGCTATCTATTTAATTATTAACTGGAAAAATCAGCTGCCAAAAGATGGAGGGATATACATTTGAAATTATCATCTGTCAAAGTTGTGATACACATCAATCTGCAAAACAGTACAACAGCCACTAGTAATGAAGAGCCCTGACAGCTGCTGCCTGTCACAGTATTACTTAAGTATCAGTAATGATGCAACTACTACAACCAAAAGTCAAAAGGTCTTAAGTACAGGTGTGACATCTGAAATCCGGAAACGTTGGGAATGAGGCTGATATTTCCGGATTTTGGAACATCTTTGCCTGGGCTGAGGTAGGTAGGGGAGGGGGGGGGTCAGGGAAGGGGGGGGGGGGTCAGGGGTCGGTTGGGGAGCATGGGGTCGGGGATTGGAGTGGTCGGGCGGCCTAGCTAAGTGAGGGGAGGTCGAGCCCTTGGCTGAGAGCGGAGGTCGGGCCGGGGCCGGGTGGAGGTCAGTCGGCCGGAGATCGTGCCGAGGCCGGGGTAGATCGGGCGTCTGGAAGTCGGGCCCAGGCTGGGGGCTGGGGGAGGTCGGGCTGGGGCCGGGGGAAGGTTGGTCGGCCAGAGGTCGTACCGAGGCCGGGCGGCTGGAAGTCGGGTCGAGGCCAGGCGAGGTCGGGCAGCCGAAGTTGGGGGTGCGGCTGGATTTCGGAACATTTTCCGGACGACCCCGCCACAGATCGGCCCAGTGTCCGGATTCCGGAACATTCCTAATTTCGGAACTCTGGATTTCGGACGCTCAACCTGATCTTCTTTTCAACAATGCTTACATGTATTTTAAAACAAATGATTCTGAACAAGAGTCATAAATAGTAGACATTGACTCAGAACAGTTTGGCCCTCTTCTTAATTCAAAGTCACTCAATTCATTTTTCCTGCTTTCCTGTATTATTTATGGCAATCAATTCAAATTAAAGATTAGTCAATCTTAAGTCAATTAGTCAAGTGAAAAAAAATGAATTAATGATGGAGTAGGCTGAACTGCATTGGTAAACTGTCCCTCCCGTTCCAGAGGCACCATTTTGGGGAGGCCCAGCTCCGAAATGCTAAAATGTGGATTTCAAAAAAACACATTAACAATGCAGATTTAATTTATTGTTTTCTAAGCAAGCTCCCTCGATAAACTGCAAGTTGGTTAGATTTTGCCTGGTGTCACAAGAGAAATCACAGTGAGGGACATCACTGGGATTGAAAAGATTAGGAGAGGTAATTTAACTAATAATGCCAATACTAAGTTGGGATTTAAAGACTTTTCTGTGCAAGAAAGGAAAGAATGAGGAAGGTAAGGAATTTTAAGGTTTCGAGGTCCGGACGGTAATAGAAATCTGGAACTCTCTTCCCTAAAAGGCGGTGGATGTTGGGTCAATTGATATTTTCAAGACTGAGATCGACAGATTTTGTTAGGTAAGGAAGGAATATGGAAAAAGGTAGGTAAATGGAGTTGAGGTACAGATCAACATGATCTAACAGAATAGAACAGGTTTGAAGGGCTGAATGGCCTACTTCTGTTCCTATGAGAAGATTCAGTTAGATTAGGAGATGGTGAGATGAGTCTTTATTTCAAGACAATGATGATGCAGAGAGTAGGAAGAACATGCATGATGGTAAATTTGAAACTTAGAAATTCAATTAGCCTCAGCCTGGTCCTCCAGAGGAGTAGGACCCTTCAATTGGCCTGTACAGGCCAATAATACTCACTCCGACAGGAATCACATTATCATCTCAATTTCAGTAGTGCAATTCAAACTGCCTCTAATTTTCCTCCTCCCCACCTGTGTCTTTATTGCAATTCACAGCTCACTATTTTGTTTTAGAAAATGTGCACTCAGCTTTATTCCTTAAATTTCTTAATCTGCCTAAGGGACTCTGTGTGGAAGGGACACACACAAGAAAGGAAAATTAGTACCTCCGTGATCTTGGTTTTCAAGTCTAGAGGTAACAAAGAAATGGATGAGGGCTTCAGCAGCGGATGAGCTGAGGCAGGGGCAGGGGCAGAGACGGGCGACGTTAGAGGTGGAAAAAGGCGGTCTTAGTTATGCTACAGATATGAGGTCGAAAGATCATTTCAGGGTCAAATATGACACCAAGGTTGTGAACAGTCTGGTTCAGCCTCAGACAGAAGTTGGGTAGAGGGATGGAGTCAGTGGCTAGGGATTTCCATTATTTCATTATACTTCCATTATTTCATTATACTTCCATTATTTATATAGCATGCAGGTTATATAGAATTTAGACTGTTGTAAGTGAGCCGATAAATGTATTTCCCACTTCCAGACACAAGACTGGCATCCTTCTCTGCCTAATGAGAGCTAAGCACCCCTATGTTCTATGCAGAGCTTCTGTAACCTTGTTTATTACATAGGTAAATCAACAAAATCAATCTGCTTTGAAACAGTAATAATGCATAAACGATAACTGTATTGCTATTTACCAAGATTTAAACAGAAGACAGCCCATGCGTTAAATAGATTATAAAACAATTAGTTTCAGTCAATATAATTTGCTACTCTACAAAATGGTCACTGCCATCTCTAGATAAGAAATGGGTGCAATCACTGATAGCTTCTCGTTGGAATAAAAATTAGTAAGTGTCTTAAAAAATGCCCGAACAACTAATTCAATTGATCAGCAAATGCAGCATACCAAAACTGTTATGAGGGGGCGGGTGGGTAGCAGCCCACAATTCTTGTGTGGAACCAGGAGAACTCCTGCTCCTTTCAACTACACAGAAAACAAGATTTTGGAAGTTTGGGGAACTTTTTTTTTGAGCGGCATCCAGCGGTCTCTTTAAGGCCTGGTTAGGCTGCTCAAGACCTGGAAATGCCAGCCGGAGTTCTGACTAGGGTAGACAAAATTTTGGGTTCGGGTTTGAAATGAGCCCAGGAGTCTCATTTCAATGGCGCTCAATTTAGTCCAATAAAACAAGCCCCAACCAATTTAGCTGTGGCCTGAACTCCCATGCAGATTGGGCGCAGGGCTTGTTAGAAACGAAGATGCCTAAAAATGTATAAAACTGATACAAATGCTGTGTTTTAAATCGTTATTTTGAACTGGAGACGAATTGTCTACTCAGAATGCTTAGAAATGCCTTGGTCTTGGTACCCTGCTGAGATGTTATAGCATTCTGCACTATGACAACCATTATCTGTGGTTTTCAAGTTATAGCTTCAGTTTTGTTTATGTATATTTAAGACAATTTGTTATTGAAAGACTTAGAATGGAAGGAAGTTTGTAGGATTTAACGTAAACACAGGCAGTTTACTATGTCGTAAACAAGTTAACAACCAGTTAAAGTGAGAAAGCTCTGCTTTGGGCCTCATAAGTTCAAAGGGGAGAGGACTAGCCTTTCTATTGATTGTATCCGAGAGAATGGGGACAAAGAGAGATTAAAGGAATGTCATAGAAAAGCATCTTCGTGAAAGTATGAATAAAAACATGGGGCCAAAATCGTAAGACATCTTTAGGGCGGGTTCTTGAAACAAGAATCGAGACAAATAACATGATATGGTATTGGATAGCAACTTTTTAGGGGAATCTCTATAGGGCAAAAGGTCTTGTCAATATTCCAGTTCAGGCCCACCCCTAAAAACAGGTCAAAAGTGACCTCCCGGAAGCTTGTACTCACAGACGGAAAAGAGAGAGAGAAAATGAGGCTCACAGAAGAGAAAGAGAGAGAGAAAAGGAAGCCCAAGACGAAAGAAGAGAATTGCTCACGTGTGTCAACTGTCTGACCGATCGGATTGGAATCAGCTGTCCGTCGCGGTCATACATTTTTGCTATATAACTAACGTGTTATATTCCACCTTAAACTCTGACTTAACACCATGGGCTCAATTTTCCCCAATGCCCTTTTTTTGGGGGCCCGACTACGGCAAACAAAATTTTTGAAAGTTTCCCCGTTCTAATTTTTGAAATTCGCGCCACGCAGCCTGACTTTTAGCTTTGGGGGGTGGAGCCTAATGTCTGCGCTGAAAAAAGGATGTCCTCCCCACTTCTGCGCATGCATGAGAAAAGAATGAAGTTTTTGACGTGACTGCTATCGGTGCGTATGCCCAGTACACCTCCCGGCCTGCATTCAGCCATTTTTAAAGAGCCAGTTGTGTGTGAGAACTTTAATTCTGAGTGGAAAAAATCGGTCCTCAAGGATCAAGCATTTCTTACAGGACAAAGTAGAGGCAATGGTTACTGTAATTGAGGCCAGATGGTATGAGCTGGACACTAACAAATAAAAGTTTCACCAAAAGAAATGAAGAAATGCTGGAATCAACTTTCACAAGATTACTGTGCAATGGTGACCACCCCGAGATCCGAAGGCCAGTGCAAAAAGAAGTGGCAGGACCTTAGTCAAGCAGTTAGTGTAAGTAATATTTTCATTTATGCACTGGAAATGCAATTGTAAATGTGACCATCTGTATGTCCCACCTAGCAGAAAGAAACCCTCTTTAAAAAGTTATATTTTCATCTTTGCAGAGGAAGGTGGCCCACAACAAAACTCGAACAGGAGGAGGCCCGGCAAAACTGTAACCACTGACACCCGTGGAAGAAAGGGTCACTGCTTTGATGGGTCCTGCCTGGAGAAAAGCAACCACCACTGCACAAGCTGGGCCCACACTCGAGCGGGAGGGTAAGTCCTGCAAATTCCACAGTCTGGCTTTGCTAAATATTAAGTACTGCGCGGGCTAGCCATGCTTCGGTTCCTGGGGATGTCTCCGTCAGCTACGCTTCGGTTGATGCAATGTGCTATCATTCATCGTAGTCCTTCAAATGAGCCTGCTGCCTGCGCTGTGTGAGCCTACTCATGCCACCCTTCCCCCTCCTCTGCTGCTAACCATTTGTCTGTTCTGTTATATCTTGCAGAACATGAGGCCAACCCTGCCGATGCAGAAGTAGTTTCAGACGTGAAGCAGCCTGAAGAGGAAAACGTCTTCCAATCCGACCTACCAGACCAAGAGCATGGCGGTGAGGGGGAGGGGGAGGATGAAGCCCCCACTCTTGTACTCACTCTGGAGGTGGTGTTGGTGCTGCCCATTGATGTGCCAGCCCCTTTCCTGAGTGGTGCGAGTGTTGGGACATTTCATGGTTTCACACTGTCTGAGGCTGCGGGTCCCAGTGGGGTGCAGCGAGCCACACCCAGGGTGAGGAGGGGAAGGAGAGCTCGACAGCACTCTCCTGAGATGCAGGATATAACAGATGTGCTTCAGATGATGGCAATGAGTGGGGAGAGCATTCACTTTATGCGATGACTCCTGGACACCATGGGTGGGGTGAGTGATGAGGTATCGGGACTGTCGGGAGAAGTAACAACACTCTAGGCGATAAATGGGAACACTATCCGGGCACATTAGGGATGGAATGTTGCAGGTAGCTGATGCACTGTTGGTGAACATAAGGGATGGAATGTCGCAGGTAGTTGAGACGCTGGCGGAGCACGAGGCCGGGAATGTCGGAGGTAGCTGCTGCAATAAGGGAACACGCCCAGACCCCACGGCCATTGATGGACTCAACTGCCACTCCCATTCCAATCCCCAGAACAACCTCTGAAGAGGCCCAAACTGGGCCTTCCACATTACTGTTATGTCTTGGATACTACAAGCTCAAAATAAGTGTGACCGTAGTCCTTTATTACAGATCTCAGAGTGCCTCTCCAGCCTATGAGGCCTCCTTATATCCAGATGCTCCCAAGGGATTGTGGGATCCCTTGGGACTCCAGGGGATAAGCCCTCTGGTAGTTAGACATGGTAATTACAAGTTTACATACATAACAACACTCCCCCTCCCCCCGCCCCCCCCCAAGTCAATAGTATAACTATTTACAATGTGAGTCGATCTGGGGTCCTTCCTTCCCCTGGTTGATCGTCTCGGTGCAAATGCTGGTGTTGGTGAGTCGTTTGTTGGGCCTTCGCTGGGCTGCTGCGCAGCTGGCCTTGCTGGACTGCTGGGGATGGTGAGTCTTGCTGGACTGTTGCGGGTGATGGGTTCTGCTTCGTGGTCAATCGCTGGGTCCGTTGCCACTTGTGTGTGTGTTGGAGGGTCGAAAAAGGTAGAATCTATTGTGGGTTGCTCTGGATAGTCCGTAAATCTGAGTTTGGTTTGGTCCAAGTGTTTTCTGCAGGTGAGTCCATTTGCGAGTTGGACCACAAACACCCTACTCCCCTATTTGGCCAAAACAGTGCCAGCAATCCACTTGGGACCTTGTCCATAGTTCAACACAAATACAGGATCATTTACTTCAATTTCGCGTGACACATTTGCGTGACCATGATATGTATTCTGTTGAAGCCGCCTGCTCTCTACCTGTTCGTGTAGATCAGGGTGGACTAACGAGAGCCTTGTCTTAAGTGCCCTTTTCATGAGCAGTTCAACGGGAGGGACCCCGGTGAGCGAGTGGGGTCTTGTGCGTTAACTAAGCAGGACTCGGGATAAGCGAGTCTGCAGTGAGCTTTCAGTTACGCTTTTCAAGCTCTGCTTGATTGTTTGAACTGCTCATTCTGCCTGACCGTTGGATGCTGGTTTAAACGGGGTAGACGTGTTTGACCCCATTGCAGGTCATGAATTCCTTGAACTCGACACTGGCAATGCACGGCCCATTGTCACTTACAAGGATTTCAGGCAGGCCGTGCGTGGCAAACATGGCCCGTAGGCTTTCAATGGTGGCAGTAGACGTGCTTGCCGACATTATTACACTTTCAATCCATTTGGAGTATGCATCTACAACCACTAAAAACATTTTTCCCAAGAATGGGCATGTATAGTTGACATGAACCTTAGACCATGGTTTGGAAGGCCAAGACCATAAACTTAGTGGCGCCTCCCTGGGTGCATTGCTTAACTGGGATCATGTATTACATTTGTGCACACAGGACTCTAAGTCTGCATCGATACCGGGCCACCACATGTGGGATCTGGCTATCGCTTTCATCATTACAATGCCTGGGTGGGTACTGTGGAGATCACTAATGAAGATGTCCCTGTCCTTCTTTGGCACAACTACCCGATTACCCCATAGGAGGCAGTCTGCCTGTATGGACATTTCTTCTTTGCGCCGCTGGTACGGCTTTATTTCTTCCTGCATCTCTAACGGGACACTAAACCAACTCCCGTGGAGCACACAGTTTTTATTACTAAGGACAGTAAGGGGTCCTGGCTCGTCCAGGTTCTAATCTGTCGGGCGGTAACATGTGATTGCTCACTCTCGAATGCTTCCACTACCATAACTAAATCTGCAGGCTGTGCCATCTCCACCCCGGTGGTGGGCAATGGTAGCCTACTGAGAGCATCGGCGCAGTTTTCTGTGCCTGGCCTGTGGCGGATGACATAGTTGTATGCGGACAACTTGAGCGCCCATCTCTGGATGCGGGCCGATGCATTCGTATTCATACCCTTATTTTCAGAAAAGAGGGATTATAAGCAGCTTATGGTCAGTTTCCAATTCAAATTTGAGCCCGAACAGATATTGATGCATTTTCTTTACCTCGTAAACACACGCTAACGCTTCTTTTTCAATTATACTGTCGGCCCTCTCGGCCTTAGACAGACTTCTGGATGCATAAGCAACCGGTTGCAATTTCCCAAATTCATTTGCTTGTTGCAATACATACCCGACCCTGTACGATAACGCATCACATGCTAGTACCAAACGTTTACATGGATTGTACAACACAAGCAATTTGTTTAAACATAACAGCTTCTTAGCTTTCTCAAAGGCATGTTCTTGGCTTTTACCCCATACCCATTCATCTCTTTTACGCAGTAAAGAGTGTAGGGGTTCTAACAATGTGCGAAGACCCAGGAAGAAGTTACCAAAATAGTTCAGAAGTCCAAGAAACGACCGCAGCTCCGTTACGTTCTGTGGTCTTGGTGCATTTTTGATTGCCTCCGTCTTCGAATCGGTGGCCTGATGCCGTCCGCTGTGATTCTTCTCCCCAGGAACCCCACTTCAGGCGCCAGGAAAACGCACTTCGAACTTTTTAGCCTGAGCACACATGATTAAGCCGGCTGAGAACCTCCTCCAGGTTCTGCAGGTGCTCGACGGTGTTCCGACCTGTAACCAAGATGTCGTCCTGGAAGACCACAGTGCGCAGGACTGACTTCAGCAAGCTTTCCACGTTCCTCTGGAATATCGCCACAGCCGATCGAATCCCAAACCGGCATCTGTTGTAAACGAAAAGACCTTTGTGCATGTTGATGCAGGTGAGGCCTTTCAAAGATTCCTCCAGCTCCGAGGTCAAATCCAGCTTCATGAATGCTTTCCCTCCCACCAGCGTCGCAAATAGGTCGTCTGTCTTCGGTAGCGGGTATTGATCCTGCAGTGAGAAACGATTAATAGTTACTTTGTAATCACCACAGATTCTGACGGTGCCATCTCCCTCGAGGATTGGAATAACCAGACTGGCCCACTCATTGAATTCGATTGGCGAAATGATGCCCTCTCGTTGCAGCCTGTCCAGCTCCATCTCCACCCTCTCTCTCTTCATGCAAGGTACCGCTCTCGCCTTATGATGGATGGGTCGTGCTCCCGGAATCAAATGGATCTGCACTTTTGCTCCTTGGAACTTCCCGATGCCTAATTCGAATAGTGAGGGGAACTTGCTAAATATCTGGGCTCATGAGGTGGCGTCGCCGGACGAAAGCGCTCGGACGTCGTCCCAGTTCCAGCATATCTTTCCCAGCCAGCTCCTGCCAAACAACGTGGGGCCTCGTCCAGTACCACCCAGAGTGGTAAATCGTGCACCGCTCCATCGTAGGAGATCTTTACGGTAGTACTGCCAATTACGGAATCAGTTCCTTTGTGTACGTTCTGAGTTTGGTACAAATGGGAGTCAGGACTGGCCTTGAAGCCTTGTTGCACCACAACTTATCGAAAGTCTTTTTACTCATTATGGACTGGCTTGCGCCCGTGTCCAGCTCCATGGACGAGAGTCCATTTAATTCAACCTTCAGCATTATCGGGGGACACTTTGTGATAAATGTATGCACCCCATATACCTCTGCCTCCTCGGTCTGAGCTCTGGTTCATCATGATCCATTGTGGATCTGTCCTCCCCTGCAACATGGTGATTTGCAGGATTAGCAAGTTTTGCAGCTCGCCTGCACATACGTTGGAGGCATCCCATTGTTCCACAGCCCTTGCAAACATATCTTTTGAAGCGGCATAAATGGACTCGATGATCACCCCCACAGCGCCAGCAAGGTGTTAATTGCCTTGTATTCATCACCTTGATGGCGGACTCTGAGTCATCTGCGGACGTGCAGCTACAGGCGTGTAAGTCCTGCCATGTACATTTCGATTCAAAAACAGCGTTACTTTGTTCACAGTACATGCAGCAGCACTAGTGTGCTGGGAAATTTGTTTGCAATATTGTCACTGGTGGAGATAAACGCCTGGGCTATCGCTATGGCTTTACTCAAGGTTGGGGTCTCTACCGTCAAAAGTTTGCAAAGTATTACTTCATGGCCAATGGCAAGGACAAAGAAGTCCCTGAGCATATGCTCCAAGTGTCCTTCAAATTCGCAATATCCTGCAAGGCGCCTTAGCTCGGCGACGTAGCTCGCCACTTCCTAGCCTTCAGACCTCTTGTACGTGTAGAACCAATACCTCACCATCAGAACGCTTTCCTTCGGGTTTAGATGCTCCCGGACCAGTGTGCACAACTCAGCCTGTGGGTTTTGCTGGAGCGAGCAGGTTTTTCATGAGGCCATACATTTGTGCCCCGCAAACGGTGAGGAGGATCGCTCTTCGTTTGGCAATGTTCCCTTCTCCTTCCAGCTCGTTGGCCACGAAGTATTGGTCAAGTCGCTCCACGAAGGTTTCCCAATCATCTCCCTCCAAAAATTTCTCCAGGATGCCCACAGTTCTCTGCATTGTTGCGTTGGAGTTTGTTATCTGTATCTCGTCGCCAGTTGTTATGTCTTGGATAAGGAGTCAGACTAGATACTGCAAGCTCAAAGTAAGTGTGACCGTAGTCCTTTATTACAGATCTCAGAGTGCCTCTCCAGCCTGTGAGACCTCCTTATATACAGGTGCTCCCAAAGGATTGTGGGATCACTTGGGACTCCAGGGGATAAGCCCTCTGGTGGTTAGACATGGTAGTTACAGGTTTACATACATAACCTGCCCACGCCTCCAACAAGAAGTGCACATTACCCGAGATGCTCGAAAGAATAAGCTTGGTACCAACCCGAGAAACGCTGTGCCACCACCAGCGGGCAGGGATGAAGTCACCAAGACCAAGCGTAGCGGGCGGTCTTAGAATAAGGTGGAGGAGAGATGGGTGCAGCCTTTGTTTGCTGTTGTTGTTGTTACTGTTCTCAAATTCAATTTTTTTTTGTAAGTGATGTAAATTTACAAGTTTAAAAGTTTGTAAGTGATCTTAAAATTTGTAAGTGATCTTAAAGTTTAAAGTTTGATACAAGAATATTTTTATTAAAGTTGTTAAGTACAAACAAGTGTTAAAATTTTGAATAAAATATATTTTAAATTATAACAATCATTTGCACTATTTGTTCCATTATTAACACAACTTTTTGAACGAAAGAATAATCGTTTACATTATTTGTTCCATTATTAACACAACATTACGGAACAGTAAACATGGTCCATTTGGAATAGTTGCCGCTGAGTCTTCAGGCAACAAAACATTCGCGGATGAGCTGCTGGCGCAAGGCTAGAGCAACCGTTAAAGGGGCACGATGGCCCGCCCTCCTCCGCCGTCGTGCAATGGGTTCAGGTAGTCGCATGGCTTCCTCGTACTCCTCCTCCTCCTCGTCATCTACATCTTCCTCATCATCAGCCACTCTCACCTCAGATGGGTCTTCTACCACCAGTTGCTGTTGCCTCATGATGGCTAAGTTGTGCAGCATGTAGCAGACAACAGTGAACTGACCGACAACCTCGGAGTATTTCAAGTAGCCTCCGAATGGTCCAGGCATCAGAAACCCTGATTCAAGATGTCAATGGTCCTCTCTATTATGCTGCGCATCGCAATGTGAGACATGCTGTATTCCCGCTCAGCTTCCGTCCGGGTTATGCGTGGGGGTGTCATGAGCCAGGCGGTGTCCCCCTTCAGCTCTGCCCTTCAGGCTGCTGCTGAAACATGGCAGATATAGCACTCTCGCATAGGATGAATGCATCATGGGTGCTCCTAGGGTATCTTGTATCAACTGCCATGATGCGATGCATGTCGTCACAGATGAGCTGCACGTTCATGGACTGGAAGCCTTTACTGTTCCTCGGAATCTTCTAAAGCTGCTCGCAAGGAGTACAATCAATGCAGCCCTATACCTGGTGTGCAACTGCCACCTCACGTTAAAAAAATCCAGGCACAGGCATCTTCCACCCTTCAGGATGTAGTTCGGGTTCTTCATTCGAAACATCTGTGAATTCATTCTTTTTTTTGGCGTGGAAGCAAGTCATCCTCGTTTCGAGGGATTGCCTATGATGATGATGATGTACCTTGGGGAAGCCAGCAATCCTGGAGAAGCCCACAGCCCTGTCACGCATTGCCTGGGCTGTCATGGGAAACTTTATGTAGTCATTCCTCCGGGCATATAGTGCAGCAGTCACCTGCCGTATGCAGATATGTGTCGCATGTTGAGAAATGGCGTACACATCCCCAGTTGTGGTCTGGAATGCTCCAGATGTACAGAATGGAAATGCAGCTGTAACCTTTACTTCAACTGACAAAGCAGTCCTCCTGACGCTTCTAGGGTGCAGGTCTGTTTTTATTAACTCACAGATCTCGGTTACAACCTCTTTGCGCAACGCAGCCTTCTCACACAGTCTGCATCACTCAGATGCAGGTATGAACACCTGTCTCAGTATACCCAATATGGGTAAGGCCTCCTGCCCATCATCCTACATGCTCTGAGGTTCCTCAGGTAATGTGGTCTAATCAATCTTCTCCTCCGCAGCACCATCATGCAGAAGGCTTGCACGAGGTATGGCATTGTCAATAGTGCCCCTATAATTAAATTGTAGCTTTGCAACAACCTTAAAACAGCAGGACAAAGCACTCCCACCTCTTCTTTCCTCTTTCTCTCCAAGGTGCATGCCCCAGTATGGACCACAAACTGGTCTGCGCATGCGCAATAGGTTCACTTAGAACGGGAAGCTAGGCATTCAGTTAAGACATTCAGGGCAACAAAATCGGATGCAATTCTTGATTTTTTGATTTTTTTTCCAAGTACCACCCCACCATCGAACCTCTCCTCGCCGGGCTCGAGGGTCAGAGCGTCAGCCGGCAGAATCGCTCCCTCACTCGGACACAGGGGCTCAGCTTCAAAAGAAGCCTGGGGGGGTGGTGTAAGCCGAGCCCGTGTCCGGGCGAGGGAGCGATTCTGCCGGCCGACACTCCGACCCTCGAGCCTGGTGAGGAGACGTTCGGTGGTGGGGTGGTACTTTGAAAAAAAATCAAAAATCCAAGAATTGCATTCGACTTCCAATTTCTTCCTTTTAATTAAAAAAAAATTAACATTTATGATACATATTCTCTGCCTTCTAGACTCTTTCCAAAACTTCGGCTAAAAACAATGGCGTCTTTCTGCGCCGATTTTGTGACATGTGCGGATTTTTCTTAAGTGCCCAGAAGGATTTTTGGGAGTGGTCACATTTAAAGATCACATGGAAAAACTTCAACAATTGTACATCCCTGTCTGGAGTAAAAATAAAACGGGGAAGGTGGCTCAACCGTGGCTAACCAGGTAAATTAAGGATAGTGTTAAATCCAAGGAAGAGGCATATAAATTGGCCAGAAAAAGCAGCAAACCTGAGGACTGGGAGAATTTTGTAATACATCAGAGGAAGACAAAGGGTTTAATTAGGAGGAGGAAAATAGAGTATGAGAGGAAGCTTGCTGGGAACATAAAAAATGACTGCAAAAGCTTCTGTAGATATGTGAAGAGAAAAAGATTAGTGAAAACAAACATAGGTCCCTTGCAGTCAGATTCAGGTGAATTTATAATGGGGAACAAAGAAATGGCGGACCAGTTAAACAAATACTTTGGTTCTGTTTTCACAAAGGAAGACACAAATAACCTTCCAGAAATACTAGGAGACCGAGGGTCTAGTGAGAAGGAGGAACTGAAGAATATCCTTATTAAGCGGGAAATTGTGTTCGGGAAGTTGATGGAATTGAAGGCCGATAAATCCCCAGGGCCTGATAGTCTGCATCCCGGAGTACTTAAGGAAGTGGCCATAGAAATAGTGGATGCACTGGTGATCATTCGCCAACAGTCGATCAACTCTGATCAGTTCCTATGGACTCAAGGGTAGCTAATGTAACACCACTGTTTAAAAAAGGAGGGAGAGACAACACGGGTAATTATAGACCGGTTAGCCTGACATCAGTAGTGGGGAAAATGTTGGAATCAATTATTAAAGATGAAATAGCAGCGCATTTGGAAAGCAGTGACAGGATCGGTCCAAGTCAGCATGGATTTATGAAAGGGAAATCATGCTTGACAAATCTTCTGGAATTTTTTGAGGATGTAACTAGTAGAGTGGACAAGGGAGAACCAGTGGATGTGGTGTATTTGGACTTTCAAAAGGCTTTTGACAAAGTCCCACACAAGAGATTGGTGTGCAAAATCAAAGCACATGGTATTGGGGGTAATGTACTGACGAGGATAGAGAACTGGTTGGCAGACAGGAAGCAGAGAGTCGGGATAAACGGGTCCTTTTCAGAATGGCAGGCAGTGATCAGTGGGGTGCCACAGGGCTCAGTGCTGGGACCCCAGCTCTTTACAATATATATTAATAATTTAGATGAAGGAATTAAGTGTAATATCTCCAAGTTTGCAGATGACACTAAACTGGGTGGCAGTGTGAGCTGTGAGGAGGATGCTAAAAGGCTGCAGGGTGACTTGGACAGGTTAGGTGAGTGGGCAAATGCATGGCAGATGCAGTATAATGTGGATAAATGTGAGGTTATCCACTTTGGGGACAAAAACACGAAGGCAGAATATTTCTGAATGGCGGCAGATTAGGAAATGGGGAGGTGCAACGAGACCTGGGTGTCTTGGTTCATCAGTCATTGAAAGTTGGCATGCAGGTACAGCAAGCGGTGAAGAAGGCAAATGGTATGTTGGCCTTCATAGCTAGGGGATTTGAGTATCGGAGCAGGGAGGTCTTACTGCAGTTGCACAGGGCCTTGGTGAGGCCTCACCTGGAATATTGTGTTCAGTTTTGGTCTCCTAATCTGAGGAAGGACGTTCTTGCTATTGAGGGAGTACACGAAGGTTCACCAGACTTATTCCCGTGATGACGGGAGTGACATATGAGGAGAGACTGGATCAATTGGACCTTTATACACTGGAGTTTAGAAGGATGAGAGGGGATCTCATAGAAACATACAAGATTCTGACGGGACTGGACAGGTTAGATGTGGGAAGAATGTTCCCGATAATGGGGAAGTCCAGAACCAGGGGACATAGTCTAAGGATAAGGGTAAGCCATTTAGGACTGAGATGAGGAGAAACTTCTTCACTCAGAGAGTTGTTAACCTGTGGAATTCCCTACCGCAGAATTGTTAATGCCAGTTCATTGGATATATTCAAGAGGGAGTTAGATATGGTCCTTACGGCTAAAGGGATCAAGGGGTATGGAGAGAAAGCAGGAAGGGAGTACTGAGGGAATGATCAGCCATGATCTTATTGAATGGCGGTGCAGGCTTGAAGGGCCGAATGGCCTACTCCTGCACCTATTTTCTGTTTCTATGCCATCCCCGGAAAAATGTAAGTTGGCCACACTTGCTTAAATCTGAAAAACTGGCGCAGACATCAGGTTGCGCCCCCATGACGCAAAAAAATCGTGACCTTAAAAAATTCATACCGGAGTGAATTACGCTGGCACAGAAATTTTGGGGAAACTTGGAGATTTTTATTTACTCAAAAAAAAATCCACGCCAAAAAAATTGGAAAAATTTGAGTCCCATGTACCCACCATATTGGTTTGCACTCGAACCTGATTATTTAAAGTGACCAGAGATGATCGTAAAGAGGTTATTTTTAACAGGCTTTTCACTGCTAAATTGGTTATTGTTGCGCCCATTTTGCGCCCATAAAACAGGTGCAACAATGTTCAATTTAGACCCCTATGTGTCTAATCGTCATGCTTGGATGATGCAGACAATGAAAGCGGCCTTTCACATTCCCCTTCTAAGAAAAGAACTTGCAGCAATGTAGTGCTTTATCATGACATCAGGATGCCCCAAAGTCAAGTATCACTTTTGAAGTGCAGTCACTGCTGTTACATTGGCAAACACAGCTCATTGCACAACGCAACAAAGGACCCACAAACAGCAAAAGAGATCGGTTTTTGGTAATGTTGATTGAGACATGAATGTTAAGCCAGGATACCAGGAGAACTTATTGGTCTTCTGTGAATATTGTTGTGAGATCTTTATGTCCACCTGAGCTGGCAGACAGGGAGTTGGTTTAATATTTCACCTAAAAATGAATCACTGATAATACAGCACTCCATTAGTACCGCACTGAAGTGGCAATACAAATTATGTTATCAAATCCTGGAATGGAGCTTGTGACTCAGAGGGAAGAGTTCGACTATGATGTAGGAAACTGGAACTTCTTTCTGGAACGATGAGCTGAGATGGACTGTATTCATCTGAATTTATCTTGGGGTTTTGATTTGACAAGTGCTTTAGGCACCTCAGCATGAACTAAAAGAGTGGTGAGGTCAATTTTCATGGGATTTGCATTCAAGCATTTGCTAACATTGTAAACCATTAAAGGTCAAATAGATTCAAATCATTAAAACCGACAGACAATTTAAGCATGATCTGATCACCACAAGAAATGCTACAGAAGATCCCAGAGTTAGTTTTTAAATTTATGGGTGGCCAGAGCAATTTGACACTGAAAAATAATGAGATTACAGCACTACAGAAGGAGCTAATATACATTTTTCTTGGAAAATGGATTTAACATACACTTGTTAACTTTATGGGCTGCAATTATAATTATCTTCAAAACAATTTAAAAAAAATCAAAACCAGACTTCTATTTCATTACAGTAGATCCTCAATACTAATCAGTGATGGGACCTCAACTATTCACAATCTATATTAATGACTTGGATGAAGGGACCGAGTGTAATGTAGCCAAATTTGCTGATGATACAAAGATAAGTGGGAAAGCAAGTTGTGAGTAGGATGCAAAGGGATATAGATCGGCTAAGGAGAGATTGCTACAATCTTAGCAGGGGACGTTAAGGTCAAAAAAGAAAGAGACCCGTAATTTTTTAACTTCAGTAATTGAAGTAAAATGTGAATAAGAACTAAAAAGTTAGTCTTATGTAAAAATTTGGCAGATGGAGTATAATGTGGGAAAATGTGAGATTATCCACTTTGGTAGGAAAAATAAAAAGCAAATTATTATTTAAATGGGGAGAGATTACAAAATTCTGCAGTACAGAGGGATCTGGGGGTCCTTGTGCATGAAACACAAAAGGTTAGCATGCCGGTACAGCAAGTAATCAGGAAGGCAAATGGAATGTTGGCCTTTATTGCAAGGGGGATGGAGTATAAAAGTAGACATGTCCTGCTACAACTGTATAGGGCGTTGGTGAGACCACAACTGGAGTACTGCGTACAGTTTTGGTCTCCTTATTTAAGGAGGGATCATAGGCAGTCCCTCGAAACGAGGATGACTTGCTTCCATACCGAAAATGGGTGATTTTACAGGTGTTTCAATTATATTCAGGATCCTGAACTACATCCTGAAGGGTGGAAGATGCCTGTTCATGGATTTTTTTAACGTGTGGTGGCCGTTGCACACCAGCCACCACACAGGCTTGACAGAGCTAGGTCTTGGTCCAGTGGCAAGGATTAACCAAGATGACTGAAGACCAGCTCTACTGCACAGACCTGGTGCGCACACATATTGCAGTGTGGGCTGGCCCATGCTGCCCCTGGGCCCTCGCCTCTTCTGGGCCCCGAACTCACACCTCTCCTGGGCCCCGATCACATCCCTCTACGAACTCTTGCCACTCCTTCGTCCTGACCTCGCCACTTGCATTGGAGGCAGTTCAGAGGTGGTTAACGAGGTTGATTCCTGAGATGAAGAGGTTGTCTCATGAAAAATATTGAGCAGGTTGGGCCTATACATTGGAGTTTAGAAGAATAAGAGGTGATCTTATTGAAATGTATAAGATTCTGAGGGGGCTTGACAGGTTAGATGCAGAGAGGATGTTTCTCCTCGTTGGGGAATCTAGAACTAGGGCGCATAGTTGCAGAATACGGGATCATCCATTTAAAACGGAGATGAGGAGGTATTTCTTCTCTGAGAGGGTCGTGAATCTTTGGAATTCTCCACCCCAGAGAGCTGTGGAGGCTGGGTCATTGAATATATTGAAGGTGAAGATACAGATTTTTGAACAATAAGGGAGTCGAGGGTTATGGGGAGAGGGTAGGGAAGTGGAGTTGAGGCCAAGATCAGATCAGCCATGATCTTAGTGAATGGCGGTGCAGGCTCAAGGGGCCAAATGGCCCACTCCTGCTTCTATGTTCTTATATCCACTGCCATCTTTTCTCTGCAGAAATAACAGTGCAAGCTATGGGTTTGGACAACCTCCAATTGCAATCTATAATGAGCTGTTGGGAACTGCAGTCCTGCTAGCTTGTTCTCATCTCTTGCCTGTGCCCCTCAACACACTTTGTCCGCCAGCAGAGAGTTACCAGAACTCAGTTATTGAGGAAAATTGAATTCAAATGAGACAATAATGCGATCTTAACACTGGCTAGCCAAATAAAAGCTGCATAACCTACCATTGGTGCTACTAGACTCATCTTTGTCAGGTAATTTCAATATGATTAGAACTTATTTTACTATTAAATAACTAACCAGACCAAACTCAATCCATAGGAATAATTCCAATTAAACATAGTACCATTGTATAATGTACTGTGCTAAAATTCAAACAGTTCATATTTGACAGGGCCAAAATCTTAAAGGGTAATCTGCAGTGAGCTAAATATCCACGATAATCTTCACACCGCTTTTCTAAGTCAGCGACATCTGCCATTTTCAATTTTCTTTAGGTCAGGACTTTGCACCTGTTACCAAGACGACACAGAAGATGATCTATCAACATCTGCAGCACACTAGCTCCAGGCAACCACATTGCTCACAATACAATCCATGCCAAAAGCAGAAGATAAAAATATATTTTGCTGCAACAGGCAAATTACTCACATGCTGAAGTTACCAAGCTGGGGCACGAGATCCCAGACTGCCCTGCAGGTTCACATCTCATGAGAAAAGTACCACCTGCCACATACGTGGATGCTGTGTCCGAAAGGAATGTTCTTCACAGTGAACCCTACATGACTGTATTTTCCGAACATGTCCTGAGGTTCAGTGTTTAAAAAAAAATGTTGTACTTATCATCTCACAAGGAATGCATGTTTCCCACCCTGAACATTTCCATGTTAGATGAAAGCAAATTTTTTCCCAGAGGTGTATAATTTAACGGGCTGGATTTTTCGGTCTTCTGCGCTCCGTTTTTCATCCCGGAGCAGTGGCAAATTCGGCGTTGAGGTCTTCTGCGCCCAGCAGCGATCCTCCGGTCCGGTTTTGCGATAGCGCGGAGCAGCACCGACCAGAAGAGCTGCCCCGGTGTGCAACACCCCTGGTTGCAACACTGGCGCAAGTTTGAGCTCCTGCCCGAACCGTACGCCCCGAAATGACCGCCTGGGAAATCAGGGCTGTATACTATCCCGTCGGCGAAGAGGTGAGTAATGGATTCCTAAGGCAAGTGTGACTGTTTATTCTTTTAATTATTTTAGTGATTTGTGTTGTGGTGGTGTGAGCTGTTTAGGGAATATTTTTATGGGTTTTTTTTAGGTTTCCCCCCCTCTCCAGACGTCTCTCGAAACTCTCCTGGGCCGGCTCTTTAGCTCGGGAGTTTCCCATCCTTGCACCAAGAGAGGTGTTCAATGCCTCCCTTACCCCTGATGCAATGCCCAGATGTCCAAACTTAACTATTAAAGCGTAAACTATTCCCGGCCGCTAACTTCCCGCCCCGTCGTCATTATCGCCCCAAAAACATAAAAGCCTAAAATCCAGCCCAATAAGTTTAAATCACAATCCTTCAGAATGGCATGGAACTGCTGAATGCGATGGCTGCAAAATTCCACACATGTTTCAGTCAGTCTTGAAGGCTGATGGAAGAAAGATGACCTCCTTGTTCTCAGAAGTGGAATTACTTCTTGCAGCAACTTATGGTGAGCAAACTGCTTTCCAGCCAAACAATAATGTCCAAATGCAAAACAGACAAAGAATGTCATTAATCTCAAAAGGACTATGTTGCCCACCTTTTTGTAATATTGTTCTGAATCTTTGCAATTGTACTCAAATTAGCAAATTTTGCAACAAATTGGTGGATAATGCTTCAATTCCGGTTTGTGGCAAAATATAATTTCCTCCAAAGTGGTCCCTCATAATAGTCCCATCACATTCACATTTATGCCATACACTGGTAGTTGCACCATCAATTACAGTTTGCCTTTCCGTAGAATAATATAGCACAGGAGGGTCAGTTCATGAAATTCAAGATCCAGATTTCAGGAAAGGCTAAGAACATCTCCCGGCCAGTTCTGATGAGAATTTGAGTGCCAGTAATTACACCCAGAAAGAGAGGATGCTGATCCTTGTTGAGCTTAACTCGTGGTCAAAGTCACAACTCCCAATACATCATCCAAATTGTTCTATCCTCCATGTACAAAGGCACCATCTGTGTTCGAATAAATGACTAAATTCTCTTGCTACGTTTCTAATGAAGCCCCCAGACTTGTTATAGCCTTGTTTAGTCACCACCTAAAATGCCACATACAGGATAGAACATCAGAAAGGTGGATTGGTATTCCAGTGCGGAGCAGTGGCGCGAGATCGTGGTGGAGGTGCGGCAAATGCGGGTACGGGGCCCAGAAGAGCCGAGGGCCCAGGGGCAGCTAGGGCCAGCCACATGGTGATGTGTGTGCGCACTAGGTCCGTGCAGCAGAGCTGGTCTCCAGTCGTCCTGGTTAACCCTTGCCACTGGATAAAGGCCTAGCTCTGTCAAGCCCGTGTGGTGGCTGATGTGCAACGGTCACCACATGTTAAAAAAATCCAGGCACAAGCATCTTCCACCCCTGGAGTTCAGGACTGGAATATCGGGTCCTTCATTGAAACATCTGCGAACTCATCCCTTTTGGTGTGGAAGCAAGTCATCCTCGTTCGAGGGATCGCCGATGATGATGATGATGATAGCACAGGAGGAGGCCAATCGGCACATCGAGTCTGTGCCGGCTCTTTCGAAGAACATTCCAATTAGTCCCACTCCCCGCTCCTTCCGCATATCCCTGTAATTTTTTCTCCTTCAATTATTTATCCATTCGCTTTTGAAGGCTACTATTGAATCTGTATCCACTACCCTATCAGGCAGTGCATTCCAAATCCTAGCCACTCATTGTGTAAAAAGGTTTTCCTTATATCGCCTCTGCTTCTTTTGCCAATCGGCATAAATTTGTGCCCTCCGGTTATCAACCCTTCATCCATTGAAAACAGTCTCGCTTTATTTACTTGATCGAAATCCTTCATGATTTTAAACACCACTGCTCTAAGGAAAACAACCCCAGCTTCTCCAATCTATCCACATAATTATAATCCCTCATTCCTGGAACCATTCTCGTAAATCTCTTCTGTACCTTTTCCAAAGCCTTCACGTCCTTCCGAAAGTGCGATCCCCAGAATTGGACACAATATTCCAGCTGGGGCCGAACAAGTGTTTTACATAGGTTTAGCTTTTGTACTCTATGCCTTTATTTATACAGCCCAGGATCCTTTATGTTTTATTAACTGTTTTGTTAATCTATCATCACACCTGAAAAGATTTGTGCACAACCACTTCTTCTTGCACCACCTTTCAAATTGCACCATTTAGAATGTATTATCTCTCGTCATTCTTCCTACCAAAATGTATCACCTCACACTTTTTTGTGTTGAATTTCATTAGCCATGTGTCCGCCTGTTGTGTATCTGTAAAGCATGCACTCCCATGTTCCGCCACCAGGGAGCTCATTCCCTGAAGTCCCAAGGGATCCCAGCATCCCTTGGGAGCACTGTATATCAGCCGGCCCCTAAAGCCTTTTCCTCACTCTGGAGTGTCTTATTAAAGACGCAGGTCACTGTTACTTTAACCTCCCTGTGTGCCGCCTCATCTGTGTTAGGAACACAATAACTGGCGACGAGAATATGAAGCCACACGCAAAGATGCAGCAAACTGTGGGCATCCTGGAGAAGTTCTCGGAGGGTGAGGACTGGGAAGCCTATGTTGAACGGCTAGACCAGTACTTTGTAGCCAACGAGCTGAATGGAGAAGGAACTGCTGCAAAAAGGAGAGCGGTCCTCCTCACAGTCTGCGGGACACCGACCTATAGCCTCATGAAGAATCTTCTGGCTCCGGTGAAACCCACAGATAAGTCGTATGAGGAGCTGTGTACACTGGTTCGGGAGCATCTTAACCCGAGGGAGAGCGTGCTGATGGTGAGGTATCGGTTCTACACGTGCCAGCGATCTGAAGGTCAGGAAGTGGCGAGCTACGTTGCCGAGCTAAGGCGACTTGCAGGACAATGTGAGTTTGATGGCTACCTGGAGCAAATGCTAAGAAACTTTTTTGTACTGGGCATTGGCCACGAGACCATCCTATGAAAACTTTTGACTGTAGAGACACCCGACCCTCAGTAAGGCCATTGCGATAGCACAGGCATTTATGTCCACCAGTGATAACACCAAACAAATATCTGCGAGCAATGTTCATAGATTAACTGGAACTGTGTTTGCGAGCAGAAATGTACAGGGCAGAACCCACGAGTCTGCAACTGCCAGCAGGCCTCAGGTGACCCAGATGACTCAGAGTCCCCAACAAATGCAAGGCAATTCACACCTTGTTGGCATTGTGGAGGCTTCCATTCAGCCTATTCATGCCGCTTCAAAGGGTATGTTTGCAAGAGCTGTGGAACAATGGGGCATCTCCAACGAGCTTGAAAACGAGCTGCAAGCTCTGCAAAACCTGCTAACCACCACGTGGCAAAGGAAGATCGGTCCGTGGTGGATCAAAGCAATTTCGAGCCTCAGAGAGAGGAGGCAGTTGCTGAAGTGCACAGGGTGCACACATTTTCAACGAAATGTCCACCTATAATGCTAAACGTAAAAATTAAATGGCTTACTCGTAGCCATGGAACTGGACACTGGCGCTAGCCAATCCATCATGAGAAAAAGATGTTTGAGAGACTGTGGTGCAACAAGGCATTCAGACCAGCCGAGCCCCATCCACACAAAACTGAGAACGCACACCAAAGAGCTTATCACTGTCCTGGGCAGCGCCATGGTCAAGGTCAACTACGAGGGCACGGTGCACAAACTGTCACTCTGCATTGTCCCGGGCGATGGCCCCACACTTCTTGGAAGGAGCTGGCTGGGCAAAATCCGCTGGAAGTGGGATGACATCCGAGCGCTATCACATGTCGATGAGGCCTCATGTACCCAGGTTCTTAACAAATTTCCTTCCCTTTTTGAACCAGGCATTGGAAACTTTTCCGAGGTGAAGGTGCGGATCCACTTGGTCCCAGAGGCATGACCCATTCACCACAAGACGCGAGCGGTACCTCACATGATGAGGGAGAGAGTGGAAATCGAGCTGGACAGGCTGCAACGCGAGTGCATCATCTCCCCAGTGGAATTCAGCTACTGGGCCAGCGCAATTGTTCCAGTACTCAAAGGTAATGGCACGGTCAGGATTAGCGGCAATTATAAAGTAACTATTAATCGTTTCTCGCTACAGGACCAATACCCGCTACCTAAGGCAGACGACTTATTTGCGACGCTGGCAGGAGGCAAGACGGTCACCAAGCTCGACCTGACTTTGGCCTACATGACGTAAGAGCTGGAGGAGTCTTCGAAGGGCCTCACTTGCATCAACACGCACAAGGGACTGTTCATCTACAACAGATGCCCGTTTGGAATTCGGTCTGCTGCAGCGATCTTCCAGAGAAACATGAAGAGCCTACTCAAGTCGGTACCACACACAGTGGTCTTTCAGGACGATATATTGGTCACAGGTCGGGACGCCGCCGAGCACCTACAAAACCTGGAGGAGGTCCTCCAGCGACTGGATCGCGTAGGGCTGCGGCTGAAGAGGTCAAAATGCGTCTTCATGGCAACAGAGTGGAGTTTTTAGGGAGAAAGATCGCGACGGACGGCATTCGGCCCGCAGACGCCAAGACAGAGGCTATCAGGAACGCGCCCAGGCCACAGAACGTCACGGAGCTGCGGTCGTTCCTGGGACTCCTCAACTATTTTGGTAACTTCCGACCAGGGTTAAGCACCCTTTTAGAGCCCCTACATGTGTTATTGCGCAAAGGTGAGAACTGGGTATGGGGAAAAAAGCCAAGTAATTGCTTTTGAGAAAGCCAGAAACAATTTATGCTCCAACAAGCTGCTTGTATTGTATAACCCGTGTAAAAGACTTGTGCTAGCATGTGACTCGTCGTTGTACGGAGTCGGGTGTGTATTACAAGCTAACGTTGCAGGGAAGTTGCAACCTGTCGCCTATGCTTCCAGGAACTTGTCTAAGGCCGAGAGGGCCTACAGCATGATTGAGAAAGAGGCATTAGCGTGTGTGTTCGGGGTAAAGAAAATGCATCAGTACCTGTTTGGCCTCAAATTTGAGCTGGAAACTGATCACAAGCCCCTCACATCCCTGTTCGCTAAAAACAAGGGGATAAATACTAATGCCTCAGCCGCATACAAAGGTGAGCACTCGCGCTATCAGTGTATAACTATACCATCCGCCACAGGCTAGGCACCGAGAACTGTGCGGATGCTCTCAGTCGGCTACCATTGCCCACTACAGGGATGGAAATGGCTCAGCCTGCAAACTTGTAGATGGTGGCGCAGCCCGCAGACTTGTTGATGGTCATGGAAATGTTTGAAAATGATAAATCACCTGTCACAGCCTGCCAGATTAGGACTTGGACCAGCCAAGATCCTCTGCTGTCCCTAGTAAAAAACTGTGTACTGCATGGGAGCTGGGCCCTCATCCCCGTTGAAATGCAAGAGCCAATCAAGCCGTTCCAGCAGCGAAAGGACGTGCTGTCCATTCAGGCAGACTGCCTGTTGTGGGGTAACCGTGTAATGCTACCAAAAAAGGGCAGGGAGACGTCATCTCGGATCTCTACAGCACACACCCTGGTATAGTAATGATGAAAGCGATAGCCAGATCCCACGTGTGGTGGCCCGGTATCGACTCTGACTTAGAGTCCTGTGTACGGCAATGCAGCGTGTGTGCTCAGTTGAGCAACGCGCCCAGAGAGGCACCACTAAGTTTGTGGTCCTGGCCCTCCAGACCATGGTCGAGGATCCATGTCGACTATGCGGGCCCGTTTCTCAGTAAAATGTTCCTGGCGGTGGTGGATGCTTTTTCAAAATGGATTGAATCCGAAATAATGTCTGGAAGCACTGCCACCGCCACCATTGAAAGCCTGAGGGCCATGTTTGCCACCCATGGCCTGCCTGACATACTGCTCAGTGACAACGGGCCATGTTTCACCAGTGCCCAATTTAAAGAATTCATGACCCGCAATGGGATCAAACATGTCACCTTGGCCCCGTTTAAACCAGCCTCCAAAGGGCAGGCAGTACAAACCATCAAATAGAGCCTTAAACAAGTCACAGAAGGCTCACTCCAAACCGCCTGTACCCAGTACTGCTCAGCTACCGCACGAAACCCCACTTGCTCACAGGGGCGCCCCCAGCTGAGCTACTCATAAAAAGGACACTTAAAACCAGACTCTCGCTGGTTCACCCCAACCTGCATGATCAGGCAGAGAGCAGGCAGCAGCAACAAAATGTAAACGATGGTCGCGCCACTGTGTCACGGGAAATTGATCTGAATGACCCTGTGTATGTGCTAAACTATGGACATGGTCCCAAGTGGATCGCAGGCACGGTGATAGCTAAAGAAGAGAATAGGGTGTTTGTAGTCAAACTAGACAATGGACAAATTTGCAGAAAGCACCTGGACCAAACGAGGCTGCGGTTCACAGATTGCCCTGAACAACCCACAGCAGACACCACCTTTTTCGAGCCCACAACACACACCCAAAGGATCAACGACACCACGACGGACCAGGAAATCGAACCCATCACGCCCAACAGCCAGCAAGGCCAGGCTCACTTAGCAGCCCTGCAGGGCCAACAACACGCCAGCCCAGCAAGGGCACAGCCAACACACCAGAACAGACATTTGTACCGAGGCGGTCCACCAGGGAAAGAAAGGCTCCCGACCGCCTCACCTTGTAAATAGTTTTCACTTTGACTTTTGGAAGGGGGGGGGGGGGCGGGGGGGTGATGTTGTGTATCTGTAAAGCATGCACTCCCATGTTCCGCCACCAGGGAGCGTATCCCCTAAAGTCCCAAGGGATCCCAGCATCCCTTGGGAGCACTGTATATAAGCCAGCCCCTAAGGCCTCTTCCTCACTCTGGAGTGTCTTATTAAAGACTGAGGTCACTGTTACTTTAACCTCCCTGTGCGCAGTCTCAACTGTGTTAGGAACACAATACCGCCCATTTCACCAGCCTGCCTATGTCTTCTTGAAGTCTATTAATACATTCTTCAGTGTTTATTACACTTCGAAGTTTTGTGTTAACTGCAAATTTAGAAATTGTGCCCTGTACCCACAAGTCCCAGTCATTTTTTCTCCTTCCCAGCAAATGGAATGTTGGCCTTTATTGCAAGGGAGATGGAGTATAAAAGCAGAGAAGTCCTGCTACAATTGAACAGGGTATTGGTGGGGCCACACCTAGAGTACAGCATACAGTTTTTGTCTCCATATTTAGGGCCCAAGTTTCCACAGGATAAAAAACCGGCGCCCCTCCGAGCTGGGCGCCCGTTTTTCGCGCCTAAAACGGCGCCAGAAAAAAAACGCGCTATTCTCGAGCGCTCTGCAGCTCCTTGTCTGTTTGGCGCGGCGCCCAGGGGGGCGGAGCCTACACTCGCGCCGGTTTTGTAAGTGGGAGGGGGCGGGTACTATTTAAATTAGTTTTTTCCTGCCGGCAACACTGCGCGTGCGCGTTGGAGTGTTCGCGCATGCTCAGTGTGAAAAAAAACATTGGCACTCGGCCATTTTTGTAGTTCTTTGTAGCTGTTTAATTTTTGAACATTTTTTAATAAAACCACATTGCCATCAGCACATCAGCACTGAGGCTTCCCTTCTCACTGTCTCCTTCCCCTCCCTCCCCTCCACGGCAACAAGCCGCTGTCTCCTTCCCCTCCCTCCCCTGCGCGGCCACAAGCCGCTGTCTCCTTCCCCTCCCTCCCCTGCGCAGCAACAAGCCGCTGTCTCCTTCCCCTCCCTCCCCTCCGCGGCAACAAGCCGCTGTCTCCTTCCCCTCCCTCCCCTGCGCGGCAACAAGCCGCTGTCTCCTTCCCCTCCCTCCCCTGCGTGGCAACAAACGGCGGTTTCCTTCGAACGATGGCTGAAGCACTTTCACACAGGTAGGAAGATGGTTTATTTAATCTTTTCTTTGCTTATAAATGTTTATTCAGGTTGGATTTATTTGTATAATATTTGCAGAAGTATAAATAAGGATTGATTGTAGAATTTAATGAGTTCCCTTCCCCCCCTCTCCCCCTCCCCCCCCACCTCGTTCTGGACGCCTAATTTGTAATCTGCGCCTGATTTTTTAATGTGTAGAACAGGTTTTTTCAGTTCTACAAAAATCTTCACTTGCTCCATTCTACTTTAGTTTGGAGTACGTTTTCACTGTGGAAACTTTTAAATCAGGCGTCAGTGGCCGGACACGCCCCCTTTTGAAGAAAAAATTCTGTTCCAAAGTAGAACTGTTCTACCTCACTACAACTGCAGAAAAAAAAATGTGGAGAATTGCGATTTCTAAGATAGTCCGTTCTCCACCAGTTGCTCCTAAAAATCAGGCGCAAATCATGTGGAAACTTGGGCCCTTAAGGAGGGATATACTTGCATTGGAGGCAGTTCAGAGAAGGTTCACTAGATTGATTCCTGAGATAAAGGGGTTGACTTATGAAGATAGCTTGAGCAGGTTGGGCCTGTACTCATTGGAGTTCAGAACAATGAGGTGTGATCTTATTGAAACATATAAAATAATGAGGGGGCTCGATAAGATAGATGCAGAGAGGATGTTTCCACTCATGGGGGAATCGAGAACTAGGGGATTTGGTTTCAGAATCAGGAGTTTCCCATTTAAAACTGAGATGAGGAGGAATTTCTTCTCTGAGAGAGTGGTAAATCAGTGGAATTCTCTGCCCCAGAGAGCAGTGGAGGCTGGGTCGTTGAATATATTTAAGGCAGAGATAAGACAGATTTTTGAGTGATGAGGGAGTAAAGAGTTATGGGGAGCAGGCAGGGAAGTAGAGCTGAGCCCATGATCAGATCAGCCATGATCTTATTTCTTATGTTCTTTATTAATGCATATCAAAAACAGCAGTGGTCCTAGAACTGAAACTTGAGGAACGCCATTGTATCCCTGCAGTCTGGAAAACGGCCATTCACTACAACACTTTTCTATCCTTTAGCCCATTTTTATCTATACTGCTACTGCCCCTTTTATCCCACGAGCTTCAATTTAACTAACAAGACTAATATGTGGTACTTTATCAAACGCCTTTTGAAAGTCTATACACACATCAATTGCACTGCCCTCATCCACACCTCATCAAAAAACTCAAGAGGTTAGTCAAACATGATCTGCCCTTAAAAAAGGTAAGAAGGGTAAACCTGACCATTATAGGCCAGCCAGTTTAACATCGGTGGAGGGAAAACTTTTAGAAACAATAATCTGAGCGAAAATTAACAATCTCTTGAACAAGCATGGACTAATAAAGGAGAGCCATCAAAAATCTCAATCAAGTTAGTCAATCATGACTTGCCCTTAACAAATCCGTGCTGGCTCTGATTTATTAGTTAACACTTGTCCAAGAGGCTGTTAATTTTGTCCAAGATTATTGTTTCTAAAAGTTTCCCTACCCGACGTTAAACTGACTGGCCTGTAATTTCCAGGTTTATCCTTCTCGCCTTTTTTGAACAAGGGTGTAACATTTGCAATCCTCCAGTCCTCTGGCACCACCCCTGTATCTAAGGAGGATTGGAAGATTGTGGCCAGCACCTCCGCAATTTCTACCCTTACTTCCCTCAGCAACCTCGGATGCATCCCATCCGGACTGAGTAACTTAGCTACTTTAAGTACTGCCATTCTTCCTGGTACCTCCTCTTTATCTATTTTTATCTCGTCCAGTATCCCAGCAACCTCCTCGTTTACCATAGCTTTGGCAAAGTCCTCTTCCATGGTAAACACTGATGCAAAGTCCTCATTTAGTACTTCAGCCATGCTTTCTGCCTCCACCAACAGATCTCCATTTTGGACCCTAATCGGTCCCACCGCTCCAGTGATAACCCTCTTATTGTTAATATGCCTAGCTGCCAATCTATTGTCGTACTGTCTCTTTGCCCCTCTTATTTCCTTTTTCATTTGTCCTCTGTATTTTTTATATTCAGCCTGACTCTCCCTTGTAGTATCTGCATTACAATTGCAATATGTTTGATCCTGAATGAGAGTACTTCCATGTTTGTAGTGTTCTGATAATTACTTCATATGTTATCAGAGCCGAAAGCAGTAACTCCATCTGGACTCTCATTAAGCAATTTTGAATCTCAGTATAGACTATCATTCGAAAAAAAAATTTCTACTAGCACGTTTCACCAATAAACAAGTGGGCTGCTAGATGGACTGCTTTCCAGTAGGGGAATATGATTCTGTCAATACAGATACATTTGCCTCACACTCTTTGAAAGAGTTTAGACTTTGCAAAGTTAAATTTAGTTGTTTTATCACATTAAACAAAAAACAGAGTATGCCACGTAAAGTCTAAAAATAACTGAACTCTTGCATTTGGATTCAAGGTTAAGATCGAGAAATTGGAGTATTCCAGGGCTCAATACTGGGACCCCTATATTTTCTAATTTACAGTTTAGACTCAGAAACTGAATGCAAACTGGTCAAGTTGACAGATGACACTAGGCTGAAGGGAAGTCAAGCTCGTTGAAGCACACATGGACCTATAACATCAGAGGGAACACGACAGAAACTTGGCAAAAAAAGGGTGACAATGAGCGCCTTGTAGCAGTACACAAGATATTAAGAAAAGGCAAATCCAGAGCATGACTTCAAGATCAACCATGACAACAAATCAAGAAAATAGGTTCATACTGGTGAAGGTTTAATTTAGGACTGATGTCAGGAACAATTTCATCACACTTAACATGGATGCCTGGGAAGTAGTGGAGGTGAAAACAGAGCTCGTCAAGAGCAGTTGGTCATATGGGGCAACTGTAGATTTTTTTTCTGGACAGATATGTTAAGTTTGGATAGATAAGATAAGATTGGATAGATAAGCTAAGATTGGATAGATAAGCCAAAATGGATCAGATTGCCTTTCTTGGCTGTATTTATCTTGTGTGAAGTTTTTGAAGTTTCAGAAGCCATTTCATTTAGTTAATGGGCTTTGTAGCTGTTCCCAAGATACAATCATTGTTTTCATCCTTAAAAGACTCATCAAAAGACTCCCGCTTCTAAAGCTGAGGAGAACATTGGTAATCCTGTCAGTGAAGTGACTTGTGTGGTTCAGTAAAGTACAGTCTTTGTTACGGTGCTGCAAACCCCAGGGAAAAGTTTCAATTGATAGACTTCAATATCAATCAAGCAAGAAGAATGTCGAATAAAACTTACATAATCTGTGATGAGTCCTTTAAGCTACAATACTAGTTCACAATTTTTAAAAGTTAATTTTTAATCAGTTACATTGCTTGTTGGCAATTGGATTTTTATTGAACTGTGCTTCACATGCATGCTTTCTTGGGTCTTAACATAGAAACATAGAAAATAGGTACAGGAGTAGGCCATTTGGCCCTTCGAGCCTGCACCACCATTCAATAAGATCATGGCTGATCATTCCCTCAGTACCCCTTTCCTGCTTTCTCTCCATACCCCTTCATCCCTTTAGCCGTAAGGACCAGATCTAATGCCCTCTTGAATATATCCAATGAATTGGTATCAACAACTCTCTGCGGTAGGGAATTCCATAGGTTAAGAACTCTCTGAGTGAAGAAGTTTCTCCTCATCTCAGTCCTAAATGGCTTACCCCTTATCCTTAGACTGTGTCCCCTGGTTCTGGACTTCCCCAACATCAGGAACATTCTTCCTGCATCTAACCTGTCCAGTCCTGTCAGAATCTTATATGTTTCTGAGATCCCCTCTCATCCTTCTGAACTCCAGTGTATAAAGGCCCGGTTGATCCCTTTTCTCCTCATATGTCAGTCCCGCCATCCCGGGAATCAGTCTGGTGAACCTTTGCTGCACTCCCTCAATAGCAAGAATGTCCTTCCTCAGATTAGGAGACCAAAACTGAACACAATATTCCAGGTGAGGCCTCACTAAGGCCCTATACAACTGCAGTAAGACCTCCCTGCTCCTATACTCAAATCCCCTAGCTATGAAGACCAACATAACATTTGCCTTCTTCACCGCCTGCTGTTCCTGCATGCCAACTTTCAGTGACTGATGTACCATGACACCCAGGTCTCGTTGCACCTCCCCATTTCCTAATCTGCCGCCATTCAGATAATATTCTTTGTGTTTTTGCCCCCAAAGTGGATAACCTCACACTTATCCACATTATACTGCATTTACCATGCATTTACCCACTCACCTAACCTGTCCATGTCACCCTGCAGCCTCTTAGCGTCCTCCTCACAGCTCACACCACCACCCAGTTTAGTGTCATCTGCAAACTTGGAGATATTACACTTAATTCCTTCATCTAAATCATTAATGTATATTGTAAAGAGCTAGAGTCCCAGCACTGAGCCCTGCGGCACTCCACTAGTCACTGCCTGCCATTCTGAAAAGGACCCGTTTATCCCGACTCTCGGCTTCCTGTCTGCCAACCAGTTCCCTATCCACGTCAAGACATTACCCCTAATACCATGTGCTTTGATTTTGCACACCAATCTCTTGTGTGGGACCTTGTCAAAAGCCTTTTGAAAGTCTAAATACACCACATCCACTGGTTTTCCCTTGTCCAGTCTACTAGTTACATCCTCAAAAAATTCCAGAACATTTGTCAAGTATGATTTCCCTTTCATAAATCCATGTTGACTTGGACCGATGCTGTCACTACTTTCCAAATGCGCTGCTATTTCATCTTCAATAATTGATTCCACCATTTTCCCTACTACTGATGTCAGGCTAACCAGTCTATAATTACCCGTTTTCTATCTCCCTCCTTTTTTAAAAAGTGGTGTTACATTAGCTACCCTCCAGTCCATAGGAACTGATCCAGAGTCAATAGACTGTTGGAAAATGATCACCAATGCATCCACTATTTCAATGGCCACTTCCTTAAGTACTCTGGGATGCAGACTATCAGGCCCCGTGGATTTATTGGACTTTAATCCCATCAATTTCCCGCTTTATAAGGATATCCTTCAGTTCCTCCTTCTCACTAGACCCTCGGTCCCCTAGTATTTCCGGAAGGTTATTTGTGTCTTCCTTCGTGAAAACAGAACCAAAGTATTTGTTTAACTGGTCCGCCATTTCTTTGTTCCCCATTATAAATTCACCTGAATCTGACTGCAAGGGACCTAAGTTTGTTTTCACTAATCTTTTTCTCTTCTCATAGCTATAGAAGCTTTTGCAGTCAGTTTTCATGTTCCCAGCAAGCTTCCTCTCATACTCTATTTTCCCCCTCCTAATTAAACCATGTGTCCTCTTCTGCTGTATTACAAAATTCTTCCAGTCCTCAGGTTTGCTGCTTTTTCTGGCCAATTTATATGCCTCTTTCTTGGATTTAACACTATCCTTAATTTCCCTTGTTAGCCACGGTTGAGCCACCTTCCCTGTTTTATTTTTACGACAGACAGGGATGTACAATTGTCGAAGTTCATCCATGTGATCTTTAAATGTTTGCCATTGCCTATCCACCGTCAACCCTTTAAATATCACTCGCCAGTCTATTCTAGCCAATTCACGTCTCATACCATCAAAGTTACCTTTCCTTAAGTTCAGGACCCTAGTCTCTGAATTAACTGTGTCACTCTCCATCTTAATAAAGAATTCTACCATATTATGGTCAATCTTCCCCAAGTGGCCTCGCACAACAAGATTGTTAATTAGTCCTTTCTCATTACACATCACCCAGTCTAGGATGGCCAGCCCTCGAGTTGGTTCCTCGATATATTGGTCTAGAAAACCATCCCTAATACACTCCAGGAAATCCCCCTCCACCACATTGCTACCAGTTTGGTTAGCCCAGTCGATATGTAGATTAAAGTCGCCCATGATTACTGCTGTACCTTTATTGCAAGCATCCCTAATTTCTTGTTTGATGCTGTCCCCATCCTCACTACTACTGTTTGGTGGTCGGTACACAACTCCCACTAGCGTTTTCTGCCCTTTGGCATTCCGTAGCTCCACCCAAAAAGATTCCACATCATCCAAGCTAATGTCCTTCCTTACTATTGCATTAATTTCCTCTTTAACCAGCAACGCCACCACACCTCCTTTTCCTTTCTGTCTATCCTTCCTAAATGTTGAATACCCCTGGAGTTGAGTTCCCAGCCTTGGTCATCCTGGAGCCATGTCTCCGTGATGCCAATTACATCATATCCATTAACTGCTATCTGCGCAGTTAATTCGACAACCTTATTCCGAATACTCCTCACATTGAGGCACAGAGCCTTCAGGCTTGTCTTTTTAACACCCTTTGCCCCTTTAGAATTTTGCTGTAATGTGTCCCTTTTTGCTTTTTCCCTTGGGTTTCTCTGCCCTCCACTTTTACTTTTCTTCTTTCTATCTTTTGCTTCTGCCCCCATTCTACTTCCCTCTGTCTCCCTGCATAGATTCCCATCCCCCTGCCATATTAGTTTAACCCCTCCCCAACAGCACTAGCAAACAATCCCCCTCGGACATTGGTTCCGGTCCTGCCCAGGTGCAGACCATCCGGTTTGTCCTGGTCCCACCTGCCCCAGAACCGGTTCCAATGTCCCTGGAATTTGAATCCCTCCCTTCTGCACCACTCTTCAAGCCACGTATTCATCTGAGCTATCCTGCAATTCCTACTCTGACTAGCACGTGGCACTGGTAGCAATCCTGAGATTAATTTAGCTCCTAGTTCCCTAAATTCGTCTTGTAGGACCTCATTCCATTTTTTACCTATATCGTTGGTACCTTTATGCACTACGACAACTGGCTGATCACCCTCCCTCTTCAACATGTCTTGCACCCACTCCGAGACATCCTTGACCCTTGCACCAGGAAGGCAACATACCATCCTGGAGTCTCGGTTGCGGCCGTAGAAACGTCTATCTATTCCCCTTACAATTGAATCCTCTATCACTATAGCTCTCCCACTCTTTTTCTTGCCCTCCTGTGCAGCAGAGCCACCCACGGTACCATGGACTTGGCTGCTGCTGCCCTCCCCTGATGAGTCATCCCCTTCAACAGTACCCAAAGCGGTGTATCTGTTTTGCAAGGGGATGACCGCAGGGGACCCCTGCACTACCTTCCTTCCACTGCTCTTCCTGTTGGTCACCCATCCGCTATCTGGCTGTGTACCCTTTACCTGCGGTAAGACCAACTCACTAAACGTGCTATTCACGTCATCCTCAGCATCGCGGATGCTCCAGAGTAAATCCACCCGCAGCTCCAGTGCCACAATGCAGTCTGTCAGGAGCTGTAGGCAGATGCACTTCCCGCACATGTAGTCGTCAGGGACACTGGAAGCGTCCCTGACTTCCCACATATTACAGGAGGAGCATATCACGTGTCCGAGCTCTCCTGCCATGACTTAACCCCTAGATTAACTTAGTTTGGCAACAACAATGCTAAAAGGTTACTTACTGATAAAGAAACGAAAAGGAAAAAAGAAAAACTACTCACCAATCACCAGCCAATCACTTACCCCCTTGGCTGTGATATCAGCTTTCTATTTCTTTCTACTTCTTTTTTGCCTTCTCTCCCTGCTGCAGCTGCACCGGCTGGCCTCTTGTAAGCCTCCCTACTCGACGCTGCTCCTCCTCCTCGCTCTCCCGCTCCCGACTGCTGCTGATGGGCCTCTTGTAGGCCTCCCAACTGCTGCTCCGCCTCCTCACTCTCCCACTCCCCGAGTGCTGCTGATGGGCATCTTGTAGGCCTCCCGACTCGACGCTGCTCCTCCTCCTCGCTCTCCCGCTCCCCGACTGCTGTTGATGGGCCTCTTGTAGGCCTCCCGACTCGACGCTGCTCCTCCTCCTCGCTCTCCCGCTCCCCGACTGCTGTTGATGGGCCTCTTGTAGGCCTCCCGACTCAACGCTGCCCTGCCTCCTCGGTCTTGCTGCATGACAGATTAAATGGCACTTACAGAAACATATATTGAGGCTATTCCACATTGCTCTATGTTCAGGTAGCAGTGAAAATTGAGATGGTCCAGGTTCTTCTTTGTTAAAAGGCTTATGCCAACAAGGGTAGTGGACCGTTCGTCCCTGTCTAATGGATTTTGGCAAGTATTTTTCAACTATTTAATCTTTGAGTGAATCATCTGAAACTATTCAGAAAACTGGCTCCCATATTACTCCAGGATATCATCAATTCAGATCCCATTGTTCTTCTTGAAGTTATCACAATAAAGGAGATGTTGTTGAAGGGGTTTCTGGGAAAGAAGAGTAAATAAAGAAATGTGATATTATACTGTTCTGGGGGGGAATCTCCCGATCTGCAAAAAGGACTGTCAGGGTTAGGAGCAGAGGTTACCATCGAGTGCAATCCCAGCATAACTGTCAAGATCACTGAACCATGGATTTTCAGGACCACTGCGACTCAATGGTATAATGTTCCTGTTCTTATAAAGAGCACATCACCTGACCTATGGTGGACAACAACACAGAAGATTTGCTAATAATATTGGCTGGATTTTGTGGTGGGTACTGACGGCAAACTGTCGACGTTCACCGTCATTACCCCTCTGAAACTAACCCTAACTTCAGGATTTTGCGCATGCGCAGCTAAACACGGAAATCCTTAAGTTGCGGTCAGTCGTTCACTGCTCCACCACAGGCTGCGCTATGGACCCCACACCACCCCCCTCCCCCACCACTCCATAGTCAGCAATCAGTGAAATCAGTGGAACTTGAGCTTTTCTGCGCTAATATCACTATTAAATACCCCATTATATGTTAAGCCTTCTTGGAATAGGTACAACTTGGGTTATAACAGCGTGTTGACTGCTAAACAACCATTCTGGCCTTGAAAAACTTACTTTTTTTATTTGTAGTCAAGTTTCTCCATTATGGTAAAGATTACAATTTTTTTTAATACTTTTTTTTCAAAGATTGTTCATGATATTTCAGCTTCTACCTTAATCCCGTGTGTATGGCCCAATCATTATTTCGCTCTCTGTAACATTTTTAAAACGTGTAGATAATCAGTGCTTTTCATTTCCTGGTTTGCTGTCTGTGTGATTGGCTGCTTAGACAGCTTGTTGTCATCACTGCTGCATTATGCTGGGAATCCCCGACTGACGGTGCTACAATCAATTGCATGTCGAGAAACCTAAACTTTTCACCACAGAGATCTCACAGAGATCGTGAGATCTCGTGGGCAACTTTCTTTAGAGGTCAATGGCGATGCGATGTCTGTCACATTTCAGATGTCCATAACACATTCCCTAAGGCAAATTTTAAATGGCAATTTAGGGGAAAAAGTATAAAGATCCAAAGTCAGTCATTTAAAATATACAGACAAATTCTCCTGCAAAAGAAAATCCTATCTGGGGAGAACCTGCCGTTCATAAAGAGACAGCATATAGACTAACAATGAGCATTTATATAAAGTGTTTGTTAAATTTACATGTACTGTCAAACATTACGATTTCATAACTATTGTTACTCTGTGCACTCCATCAGGTATAACAGTGTATTATGCCCTGCGCCACCAATAAAATAAAATTCTAAATTACATTGCTTTTCCACCAATTCCCAGCTATTCAATATAATTTCTTCCATCCAATAATAAAAGACATATATTCTCAACAAGGCAATTAGTAAAATTGTAAAATCTTTCATAATCCACATAATAAGGAACAGGGAAATGATAAATTGTGACCAAATAAACATTACTGATCACACCTGTATCCGCCAGGTTGAGTATTCATACAAAAGCACACCTGATAAATTTCCAGACTAGACCACAGAGCTCTTCCTTACTTATCTTGGTTCTGCCATGACATCAGTTTAATTATGCAAGCAGATGTCAGACAGCTTGCAGAGAAGCTTGTTTTAATTTGGTTCCTTTCCATAAACCTTTATTACAATATTCATAAATCACTTTTTGCAGATCATAGCACTTTATGGCCTATTTTGATGGCACGTACAGATCAAAAAAATAGATGGCATTTAGACGTATTCCAATTGATCTACTTCCAGTGAATACACTGCAGCCTTCACTTTAATTAGAAAACTTATCATTTTTTTTGAATAATACTGAAGCTATCATAATAATTGAAATTTATAATAATTTCTTCATTTGGAAAGACTTTTAAATCAGCACCGTCTATAAGCCGAGCGGGTGGCCTTCAGTACTTAGAGAAAGAGAACAGTGCTAAATAAAACCTGATTTAACAATGCTTACACGTAGAATCTTTCATTTTGAAGTACAGATCTTCTACTCTAGCTGCAAAATAAAGCTAACAGAAGAAATTACAAATTTTTTATTTAACTATTTGTTAACAATTTACCATTTGTTTCACTATACGATAACAGTAGAAATAGTTTAGGTGAACTTGCATCTCCATCAATAAACTAGATGTATACCAAGTTAAATGTGCAGCTTTCATTAACTGAATAGCCCGGTTGGTTATGATGCAATAACAGACAAATAATAGTTACATGAGCCAACAGAGAATAAAGATTTTCTTCAGTTCTACAACAAATAGCAAGGGAATTAAGAGTCCATTAAATATTAAGTCAATCTTACACACAAAAAACAAGTCAATTATTGCTGCTACTTAAACACAAAATATACAGTACCGTATTACTGCTGGGTTATAAATGAATCACCAAAGTAGAGGCTGGATGTTTTTTTGAACATGCTGTGCAAGGAGGATGTTGACTGTGGCAACTGCATGTGTTACAGCAAGAAGGTTGCAATGAACAGGCCTGATTGTTCAATATTGGTACCCTCAGAAGGTAATACAATTTGCCAAGCTGGGTAGAAATAGCATGGAAAGCCAATGGTGAGATAGTGGGTCACATATCAAGACATAAAGAGAAAAGTGACACTGGACAGAAAACTTGGCAGACTGGAAAGTGTGATCAGAGATTCACTGGCATCTATAGCTAATTGGTTATGACAACTGACTGAAAAATTAATCAGTACACCGCTTCAAGTCAAAATGGATCATAAATTTTCCCAAGCGTGAGTCCTTTTGCATTTACCAAAAAAGTATATGCCTCTTTGTCCTACTCAGTATCTATGAATGTAGTTCTTACAAAGAATACCTGTGGAAAAAGTACTGTAATGCAAACAGAAGTGTTCTAAAATACATTAATTTTGAGATGTTGTACACCTTACTGTGCAACCTCCACTCATAATACATCTATGACACCTTACAGGTAATAGAAGTGAAATATTTGAAAGTACACAATAAGTTATGCCTTATGAAAATGAATTTTCTCCCAGAGTTTTTCGTTAAAATACAGTCAGACTTGCTTTTATCTAGTGCCTTAGCAGTAGTTCAAGAAGGCGGCCCACCACCACCTTGCCAAAGGCAACTATGGATGGGCAATATATGCTGGCCTTGCCGGCGATGCACACATCCCAAGAATTAATTTTTTAAATCTCTCTCATAAATGCCTCATGAACTCCACTTCACCCATTTCTCATAGTGTTTGTTATCATAGAAATTACAGTACAGAAGGTGGCTAAACAAACCATCACAACTGAGATGATGCTAGCTCTTCAACTGGAACTATCTACTGCAAACTAATTTCCTTGCCTTTTCCTGTATCCTTTTATATTCTTCCTTTGCAAATACTTATCTAATTTCCTTTTAAATAATCTTTACTTGATGTTCTAGTTTTGGCCTCAAAAAATTATTTCACTTGTGGTAAGACATTCTATATTCTAATAACCTGCTGTGTGGAAAATAAATCTTCTAAACTTCGCCTTCCGTATTTTAGTGATATTCCACAATCCATACGCCTTGTTACTGATTTGCCAAACAATGCAAACAGATCAGCCATGATCTTAATGAATGAGGGAGCAGGCTCGGGGGGCCAAATGGCCTACTCCTGCTCCTATTTCCTATGTTAATATTCAATCTTTCACTATTTACCTTCTCAAAGCCTTTCATATATTCTTAAAAGCTTCAATTTCATCCCTTCCCTCTCCAATGAAAAATAAATGACCATTTATGCCTCTTTCTTTCACTGTTCTGATTCCCAAAATGCACAACACTTTTATCTGCATCTGCCACCTATCTGTCTACTCCACTAGCCTGTCTATGCCATCCTGCAATCTCTTGCATTCTTCTCCAGTTTGCCATTTCACCAAATTTGGTATCAACACCAAACTTGTACCTGTATATCACACATGATGTGCCTATATCTAATCATTTATATCCCTGAGGCACACCACTACCCACATCCTACCAATCTAAAAAGCATCAATTTTCACTTTATAGTTTAGGGTGTGGTAGCTTCTGGAAATCTATATATACAGCATCCGCCAAATTCCCTTTAACTATAGACTGGAACCACTGAAGTTCTCAATGCAAAAAGGGAACTACTTGGGCCATCAAGTCTGTGCCAATTTGTTGATCGAGCAATCCAAAACTAATCCCACTCACCAACTCTCTCCCTATAGCCCTCTATTTTCCTATGTTTCAAGTATTTATACAATTTTTCCTTAAAAAACACAATAATCTCTGTCTCAACTCATTTTGTAGCAAAGCATTCCATGTTCCAACAACTGGCTGCATAAATAAATTTCTCCTCATTTTCTTCATGACAACTTTAAATTGATGATTCGTCACTGAGTCCCCAACCAAATAGAATTCACTATCAAAACTCTTAATTTTAAAAACATCTATTGGCCTCTTCTGCTCTATTGGAAATAGTCCCAAGTATCTCAGGTCTCTCTTCAGTTATAGTTTCCCTACACTGGCACCATCCTGGTAAATATACACTGTACACTTTTCTATGGCTTCAATGCCTTTTCAATAACCAGGTACCCAAAACTGCACACAGTACACTTAACTGTGGCTTAAGCAATGTTTTGCACAACTGTTTTCCTCAAAAAATAAATTGAAATTGGTCAAACTTGCACTTTTAAAATCCATGCAATTTGCGATTATTCTGTGCCTTTCTATGTGTTCGCTAATTGAATCCCTTACTATGGACTCTAGAAGCTTACCTTCAACCTAGGTAAGACTAACTGGCCAATAATTTCCAGCTTTTTCCCTTTCTTGAACATGGGAGCAAAATTCAGCACCATCCAATGCTTCGGCCCAATTCCTGCTTCCAAAGATTTTTTGAATAGCATCATGGTTTGTGCGTCCGATATCGCCTCTCCAACCTCATTCAGTATTCTGGAATATATATTGTCTTTTTTTCCTATTGAATATTTATCTTTAGCAAGTGCTTTTTCACATCCTCCTTGGATACTTCCAGAGTCCCACTTTAACCTTCTGTAAAAAATCAAGGCTAATTAAGCATCTTCACAATTTTCGAGTTGCCACATTCTGCTGGTGGTGAAGAAGGTGAACGTTTAGGCTAGTGGATGAAGTACTGATCAAGTGGACTGCTTTGTCCCAGATGGTATTGAACTTTTTCAGTGTTGTTGCAGCTCCATCCATCCAAGCAAGTGGAGAGTATTCCATCACACTCCTGACCTGTGCCTTGTAGGTGGTGAAAAGGTTTTGGAAAGTCAGGAGGAGAGTCAATTTCCACATAACACCCAGTCTCCTACCTACTGTAGTAGCCAAGGCATTTAAAAGGCTGGTTTAGTTGAGTTTCTGGTCAATGTTGAGTCTCAGTTGCTGGTGGGGGCTTTGGTGATGGTAATGCCATTGAATGTTAAGGGGAGGTGGTTAGGCTGTCTCTTCTTAGAGATAGTCATTACCTAGCACTTGCATTGCTCGAATGTTACTCAAGTCTTATCAGCCCAAGCCTGGATGTTGTCCAGGTCTTGCTACATGCAGGCACGAACTGCTTATCTGAGAAATTGCAAATGGAGCTGAACACTGCAATTATCATGAACAGCCCCACTTCTGATTTTCTAATGGAGGGAAGGTCATTAATGAAGCAGCTGAAGATAGTTGGATCTAGAACGCTTCCCTAAAGAACTCATACAGCAATGTCTTGGAGTTGAGATGATTGGCCTCCAACAACCAGAACCATCTTTCTTTATGCAAGGTATGTCTCCAGCTGCTGTACAGTTTTCCAATTGATCTCCACTGACTTCAGTTTTATTAGGGCTCCTTGATGCCACACTCAGTGGAATGATGCCTTGATGTCAAGGGCAGTCACTCTCACCTCACCTCTGTGTCCATGTTTGGACCAAAGCTGTAATGAGGTCTGGAGCAGAGTGGCCCTGGCGTTTTCCAAAGTGAGCAGGTTATTGGTAAGTGTCACTTGATGGAATTGTTGACGACTCCTTCCATTACTTTGCTAATAATTGGAAGTAGGTTGATTAGGCGGTAATTGACCAGGATTGGATTTATCCTTTTTTTTACACACCTGAGAAATTTTCCACATTGTCGCTAGATGCCAGTATTGTAGCTGGAACAGCTTAGCTAGGGGCGCGGCTAGTTCTCGAGCGCAGTCTTCAGCACTAGTTGGGATGGAATCGGAGCCCATAGCCTTTGCTGTGTCCAGTGCGCTCAGCCGTTTCTAGATATCAATATGAAGTGAATCGAATTGGCTGAAGACTGATATCTGTGCTGATGAGGACCTCTGGAGGAGGCCAAGAAGGATCATCCACTCTGCACTTCTAGCTGAAGATGGTTGAAAACAAAGCCTCTTCTTTTGCACATGGTTTGGGTTCTACTAGCGGTGTGGATGGGGATGTTCATGGATCCTGTTCCTCTTCTCGTTAGTTACTTCACTGTCCACAACCATGTAGAACTTTGCACTGATCCATTGGTTGTAGGGTCACTTAGCTCTCTATAGCACGCTGCTTTCACTGTTTAGCAGGCATGTATCCCGTGTTGCAGCTTTGCCAAATTGACACCTCTTTTTCAGGTATGCATGGTGCTGATCCAAGCATGCTCTTCCACAATCCTCATTGAACCAGGTTTGGTTAGCTTCACTGCAGCAAAACCCGACCATAATAATGTAAATTAGGTACGTGTGGAATTTATGCCACCTAGTATACATGATGTATGGGTTCTGCCTAGAATAGAGAAAAATCTAGGGCTCCTTCCCGAGAGGCTTATACAACAGATTTCTTCTCACAAACCTCATAACACATCCTTGCTGAGGGAGGGACAGGTTAGTGCCAATTAGAACACAACATTGGTCCCCATATGTACAGAAAAACTAACTCGACCCAAAGAGACTGCTGTGGTGAACTGTGCACCAATGTCCAATTAGGATCTGAAATGTGTTAAATTACAGAACAAGGACTGAATTTGCGGCACCATTCTGCGCCGTTTTTTTGGTCTATGCTGTTTTTTTTTTGGAGCAGACTAAAATCTGGTAGTTTTGCCAGTTTCTGCGCCATTCTAAATTACTTATGGATGATTTTTTTTAGTTCACAATTTTTTGACATCTCTGGGGTTGCCAGCTGCGCCATTTCTGGCCATTTAAGCAAGTTTGGCCAAATGGGATTTTTTCAAAAACAGTGCAGTGCACCGTTCTGAAGAAGCTTACCTGCACTTAAGAAAATTGGCGCCGTTGTTTTAGCTGAGCTGAAGTCACGTCACCAGGGGAGGGGGGGGGTCTTTCAGCCCGGGAAAGGAGTGGCATAGGCACCTGGGGTGGGGGGGCTTTCAGCCCAGGATAGCAGCGGCACCGTCACCTGGGGCAGGGGGCCTTTTGGCCTGGGATAGCAGCGACAGGGGTTGGGGGGGGGGGGGGGGGGCCATTCGGCCCGGGATAGCAACGGCACCAGCAGGGGACAGGGGGGCCTTTCGGCCCGGGATAGCAACAGCACCGGGATCTACAGTAAAGCGGTAACCTAATGTGCGACTTAGTGTGGAATGACTTTCATTTTATTAGGCCTGCTTCATCTAAAATTAAAGAAAGAAATATTGCAGCGTATATTTGTCACAACAATCTTCCAATAAACAGAAATGATGAGGTCTTGGCAATGGTAATATGTACCTGCATCTGTCTTGCTACATCTTTGACTTTGCAGCCTCAGCCCTTCAGTGTGTCCTTCGTTACCCTGGCAACCTCAGTTTCTCAGCGCAGAGCTTAAGCTCCAGCCACACAGCTTAAAGACAATCTGCGGCACTCCAAAATGAAAGGTTATTCCGGCGAAATGTTGAACTTTTTTTGGCACAGTTGGCCATTAAAAAATCGAATGTACCTCGACAACTGAGCCAAAAATTGGCCATGTGGAAAATTGGCCCCCAAATATGTACAATCTGGCCTTCGATGTACTCTCTTGTAAATGCCATGTTGAGAATATTCACCAGTGTGAAAATTAATTTTAAAATCGTCTTTGAAAATTTTACATTTAAAAAATTGTTTATAACTGGGGCCCGAAATTCATCATATTACCACCCACTACCGCCCAGAAATGCGAATTTGATCCCAAAAAATCAATTACTACCCACATTCCCGGCAGCGGTAATTTCATCAGATACATCAAACACAAATTTGATCATTAAGATCCGTTTACCGCTGGGCCTAAATAGCGTCCTGAAAAGTAAGGTCGTACCTGATCTTAAGCGACAGTACGGATGCCATTTTGAAAACAGGAGTATTTGATGAAAGGCTGCTGAGAGCTCAACACTTAGTTTACAGTAGGATTTATTGGGAATTGGAAGCGATTTTTACAATTTCAGCACATTGGAATAAATTTAAAGGATGTTTGTGTTTATCTCAGGAAAGTTGAGTAAATTTAAAGGACATTTAACTCAAGACATTTGTGGATCACATTGAGGCTCTTCTTCTGACTCATGATTTTATTTACGATCTCTTGTACACCGTGAACAATTATAAAAAAAATTCTTACACTCTCTCTCTCCACCTATCTACCTATTATCTGACGTCCTGCTTTGTCCTTTATCTTTTGTACGTTCTGTTTTCTCTCTCTCTCTCTCAAATCTTCTTGTCTCTTTCGATTTCCCTGTCACTCCCAAGCTGTTCTGCGCATGCACGGGTGACTCCCAATCGTGGGAAAAATGTTTTTTTTAAATTGCGCAGGCGCAGAACTCGGTCTCCGATATTTGCCGAGTCGAATGCCCTCCACCGCCCACTACACCCCGCTCCCGCCCGCTAAATAATGATGAAATTCGCACTCCTCGATCTCAGTGGTATGCGGGCGGTAGAAAACCAAGGACCGTCCGAATAGCGCTAAGAAACAGACGGCACCGGGTCTTCATGAATTTCAGGACCTATGTGTTTGTCAGTTTTCCTGTTTCATCTTGTAATGCTTAGAAATATAATGTATGGGGGGAATCTTGTAACTTGGTTTGATTTGCAAAGAGCTCAAATGTTTATACAAAATATCTCTGTTTAATTGAACCGTTCACAAATAAAACTCTCCCAATTAACCAATTGTCAAACATGTCTCAGTCCTCTCTAAAAAGCAACTCAATGAGAGAATCCTGTTTGACTATTATAGATTGTGAAAGTAAAGTTTTGGGGTCTGAAATTGCCCCGCGCCCCGTTTGGGGGTGGTAATCTTCCGGGCCCGGGACTATTACCACCCGGGCCGGAAGACCCGTCCCCGGCGTGCAACTGGGCTTTGTATCGCTCAAACAAGAGGCAGCATGTCATCATTAGATGTCTTTAAAGAGGTCCTTAAAATTATGAAAGGTTTTGATAGAGTGGATACAGAGTGAATGTTTCCACTTGTGGGGAAGAACATAACTAGAGGCCATCAATATAAGATAGTCACCAAGAATTCCAATAGGGAATTCAGAAGAAAATTCTTTACCCAAAGAGTGGTGAGAATGTGGAACTCGCTATCACAGGGAGTGGTCGAAGCAAATCATATAGATACATTTAAGGGGAGGCTAGACAATCATATGAGGGAGAAGGGAATCGAGGGTTATGCTGATAGATTTAGATGAGGAAAGATGAGGCTCGAGTGGAGCACAAACACCCGCATGGACAGGTTGGGCTGAATGGCCTGTTTCTGTGCCGTATATCCTATGTAATCCTATGTAATTTTGATTTTAGTTTTTAAACCATTAATTAGAAAGGATATCCCAAATTGAAAAATGTTCTGTAGTTCTTTAAAGTCCTTTCACGTCATTTTTTAAGTTTTTAGCAAAAGTGCGATGGGATATAGTAACTCCTCTACTACTGCTGATTACACTTTTAAGACACGCTTTGGCAATACAGAATACCGATTACTATATTTTCACTGATTTTTATGAAGTCCTAGGGGCCGAACTTGGTTAAGGCCTCCACCCCCCCAAGTGCCGCCGAGGTACCGGATGGTACTTTCGGCAGGGTTTTCATCGCTGAGGTCTCTCAAAGGTCAGCAGGTGGCAAATCAACGACGTACGCCGCCAATCTGGGCGGCAGCAGGCGGGAGGTCTCATTGTCGGCGGCAGAGGCGCTTGCCGCCCAAGTGCCGCCGAGGATGGAGTCGGGCCCACGGAGGGTCGAAGAGGTAAAAATAAAAATCATCACCAACACAAAAAAACATCTGACGACCTTCAGGGGACCCCATCCAGGTAAGTACCTGTAAAGAAATAATTTAAAAACATTCCACTTATCTTTTTTACAGGATCTTGACACTCACCGTTCAGGACACGCAGCCTCCACGCAGCAGTCCACCACCGCCCTGCCACCAACTTCAGCCCGCACCAATCTGGTATCTCGGCGGGCGGGAGTTACTTACACGCATTGGCCGTCTGCTGACGTCGGCGGCCGCTTCCCGGCGGCTCTCCCGTCCCACCTGCTCCAGGCCACGTCGAAAGTGGCACTGGGCGGTTCAAGCAGAGGAATGTCGGCGGCAGTGGACGGTAAGTTCATCAATTTCAGCCCCCAAGCGGCGTGTTATAGTGGCAGGTTGTAGTACTGAAGTAAGCTGGTCGGGTTTATTTGAAGACCAGCATCTTAACATGCACAAGAACTTCCAAATCAAACTAAGAAATCCACTTAAGTAGAGTTTGTTTGCCTGATATGAATAACTTTTGTAGGGGAAAATCTTACTTACCTAAGCTCAGAGAGTTTATGCACAAGCTGGCAAGAGACTAAGCTTAGAGACCCAAGATTGTAGGAGGGTACGATAGGAATGTAATTGGCCAAGTCTATCCAGCACAGTGCTTTGGTAAATTTCCTGCTTCTTGAACAGCTTCTTTACAAGTTTAATATAAATTGTCTGCTTTTCAATTCTATCCCACTAGAAATGAACTCCAGTGCTTTGTTTGTTTTATGGCCTTATTAATTTGCATCATTACTTTTAGTGATTTGTGTATCTGTACCCTCAGATCACTCTGTTCCTAGACCCCATTTAGACACTTATTTTCCCAAGGAGTATGTCGCCTCCTTATTCTTCCTACCAAAATGTATCACCCCACACTTATCTGCATTGAAGTTCATCTGCCAATTACACAGCCATTCTACAAGTTTATTAATGTCTTCCTGTATTTTGTCACAGTCCTCCTCTATATTAAGTTTTCCCAATTTGGTGAAACAAGTAACAGTTCACTGGTCCAAGTCCAATCAATAAGCAAAGCGGGCTGGCCAATCATCAACAGTACTGTGGGTACTGCAGGCCTCTCTGGCTCACTGAAGATTACTGAGTTTCAATTCCGAATCTCCAAACAGCATTTTGCAGCCATTGAATGTGAACGGGATCCTGCGTCCTATTACTACTACTCCTGCCCCATCCACCCCCACAAAAGGAACATAGTCATTTGTTAGTCATTTGTCAAGTGTGGATTTCATCTCTCACTAGTTGAACCACGCATACCAAAAACCCTCTCATGTGGCATGGTGCGCAGCACAACTTAACCCAAAAAACTGCAGTTGCACTGTGTCTCCTGACCACAACATGGTTTCACACCATACTCTGTTAAATAACAGTACCACCAATCAAAGATGGGAAGCTTCAGCAGCAATTGTTTGCCTCTCTCCAACCTAATTAAGGTAGGTATCCAACTCTGGATATATGAGCACATGTTCAGCTGCCCAACCTCCAGGTAACACCTTCTTGGGCCGGATTTTCGGTGAAAACGGTAGCGATATGTGAAACTTACCATTCTCGCTGTGCTACCGTTTTTAGTCCAAACTTTTGGCCTTTACGTCTGCGCCGGGGCGCATCGGTAAGGGAGGCTTTGCACAAGCATTTGCGGTGCAAACCGCGAGTTTCAGGAACTTTAGTCCAAGGCCGGGAGCACTGCGAGAGAGGTTTTGGGAGGGGGAGAAAAAATATTCCAAACACATTTACAAGACCCTTATCTATCGAATTGCTGAAAAAAAAATTAAAAAATAAAAACTTTAACTTACCTTTATTGCAGGTTTTCATACTTCCCACTGCTGGCTGAGCTGCACCAACAGGTTTGACCTGTCGCTATTCTGGGCGCAGCATACAGGTCAGGAGAGAGCCGAAAGTCCGCGCAAACACAATCTGAGTCGTTGCAGGTCGGCGTACCTCTCCCCGGCGGTACTTGGAAGCACCAGCGCAAACAGGTACCCGAGGATCCCGCCCGGGCTTTGCGACCGAGTTTTTGCTGCGTAGGGTCAAATCGCAGCGAAAACCCGGTCGCAAACCTGCCGAAAATCCGACCCACTTGTGTCAAGCGTTTTCTCACCAGCTATATGACAACATCCGCCCAGCACAGGGACCTACACAGGATAGCTTTTGATGTGTCAGCCATTTTGATGTTTCAGCTGTCTCCGACTGATGCCACGTACTGGCCTTACTCATCACCAATTGCTTAATCAAGGTCCTTTTGTTAAGCGCTTTGGCAAAAAAAAACGAGATACTTAGATAATGCATACAACAAATGAAAAGGAGAGGGGCTAAAAACTGGCAGCAACTGCAATAACTAACAAAGTAACTAACTTTATAAAATATTGGCTTGTGTTGTACTTGTACAATATTTAATCAGTTTGTCTAACATATGTGCTCTGTTAACTGCGACTATTTCTAAAAAACATTTTAAAAAGCATAAATCACACCAAAAACAGATTGATTACCAGCCAAATAATGAAAAAACACAACAGCCAGCAGATTGAAACAGGAGATGCTGACACACAAATGCAAGCAATATTATCACAGAGACAAGAACAATGCTAAATCACAGCAGAATAAATTTATTTTGACAGTTCTACTTCAGCCTTGCACCATGCAAATGTCATGTCACTATCTCATAAAGCAGAAAAGGCAAGTCAGTCAAACTGCACCCTCAGATATAGAATGAAATAAATGGACCATCAAAGTATCTTCAGACTCGGGGTGGGGTGAAAGTGGGGAGTTGTTCCGATGTCACAGATTGCATCTGGGCAGTGAGCTTTTCTTTAAAGAATATTGAAATTATAGTTATGATATAATGTGAATAGAGTTATAAAAATCTGGTCACATCAATGTCAGGAAATCATTAAAAAATTCTAGTTTGTACAAAACCAGTTTGCCATGTACTATTTATTCACTAATTTCCTCCTTTACAATAATACCCAACTGGGAACTTAAGACATTTTAAGAGGTCAGTTACTACACATACTGAGCTAACTGTAAGGCGTTTCTGTTTATTCAGCTAGATGAAGATTAGTGGAACCAGTCCATTTAATCAAAGTAAAGACTACCTAAAAAAATCATATTACCTTGTTTAATTTTTTGAACACTAAAGGAATCAAGGGAAATGGGGATAGGGTGGGAAACATAGAAACATAGAAAATAGGTGCAGAAGGAGGCCATTCGGCCCTTCGAGCCTGCACCACCATTCAATAAGATCACGGCTGATCATTCCCTCAGTATCCCTTTCCTGCTTTCTCGTCATACCCTTTGATCTCTTTAGCCATAAGGGCCATATCTAACTCCCTCTTGAATATATCCAATGAACTGGCATCGATAACTCTCTGCGGCAGGGAATTCCACAGGTTAACAACTCTCTGAGTGAAGAAGTTTCTCCTCATTTCAGTCCTAAATGGCCTACCCCTTATCCTAAGACTATGTCCCCTGGTTCTGGACTTCCCCAGCATTGGGAACATTCTTCCAGCATCTAACCTGTCTAGTCCCGTTAGAATCTTATATGTTTCTATGAGATCCCCTCTCATCCTTCTAAATTCCAGTGAATAAAGGCCCAGTTGATCCAGTCTCTCCTCATATGTCAGTCCAGCCATCCCTGGAATCAGTCTGGTGAACCATCGCTGCACTCCCTCAATAGCAAGAACGTCCTTCCTCAGATTAGGAGACTAAAACTAAAAATATTCCAGGTGAGGCCTCATCAAGGCCCTGTGCAACTGCAGTAAGACCTCCCCCTGCTCCTATACTCAAATGCCCTAGCTATGAAGGCCAACATACCATTTGCCTTTTTCACCGCCTGCTGTACCTGCATGCCAACTTTCAATGGGAAAGTGGACTTGAGGTAGAAGGTCAGCCATGATCTTATTGAATAACGGATAACGGAGCAGACTCGAGGGGGCGTATGCAATGTTCCATCTAATTTTATTTTCATTGATATTTTTGCACATGTGCAGTTTCTTCCATGTAAAAGCTGGTGAGCGGCCTGCATACGACCTCCACAACACTACGGCCATACAGCTTAGCAGGAATGTTAGCCATATAACCTATTCCCATTCCTATTTGTTAAGGTCTTATGTTCTTATGTTGTCTGCCCAGGGAAGCAGTTGAGGCTAGCTCATTGAATGTATTCAAATCACAGATAGATAGATTTTTAACCAATAAGGGAATTAAGGGTTATGGGGAGCGGGTGGGTAAGTGGAGCTGAGTCCACGGCCAGATCAGCCATGATCTTGTTGAGTGGCGGAGCAGGCTCGAGGGGCTAGATGGCCTACTCCTGTTCCTAATTCTTATGTTCTTATTCTTATGTTCTAATGCTGGAAAAGAACATTGGATTTTCATCCTAATCTACTGAGTCTAGAAATGCTCTTGGGATACTAGGCAATCTATATTCAGAAAATCCAGCCAAACTTAAAATCCAACATTTCCCACCACAAGCATTGATCAAAACCCAAGCAGTTGCTGGGCTTTATATGTGCAATTTTTATTCCCCAAAACTGACAACACAGAGCATGTCTAACAACCCTTTTGCCCATTCGCACCCTCATGAGTAGATAAAAATTCACTGTTCAACTGGGTCATGCCATGGTGGATAAGGTAGGAAGAGGAATTGAACCACTGTGCGCAGATGTGAGTCGCCTGTAGAAGGGCAGGAAAGGCATCCATGTTTTCTGTTTAGCGCTGGCTCTGAAGACCACCTGTGCACGAAGCAGAGCCATTTTCATAGCCACACGCATAAGGGCATTGGATTCAAGAATGAACTCTGCCAAATCCCAAACCTCTTTCTAATACTCAACTTGACATTAAACCTTTTTGACACCTTAATGCTGTAGGGCGAAACAGTTATCTGTGTCATATGCAATCATCAAGGCAGTGCTCTGAATGCACAGAATCTAAAAGGTTTAACAGTGTTTAGCTGAAACACCAAAATACTGAAAAGCAAACTATATGGTAAAAGATGGCAGCAAAAAACTCCAAATGAGAAAAACTATTAATCCATCGTAGAAAAGCAAACCTGCTTCCTGCCTCGCAAATCTTAGCAGCCTTAGCTGAAGACTGAATCTGTTTAGCGAAAACTTACTGCAATTGTTGTAAATATTATTCAAATATTCAGTATTCAAAAGAGTTATCAGGTCATCTACAAGCAATATATCCCCCAGCACTAAATCAGAATAATTTTTCTTCCTTATTATGAATTTCAAAATTGTAAGTGGAAATCGTCAAAATAGTTGTAAAATGGCATAATGATATTCCCTCATGGCTCATTGAGTATATAAACCATTGTTAGTACTGAGCTGTACAGAGCAGAAAGGTCCCAGTTTCAATTGCCAGTCTACATATACTAAGTTTGCTAATCTCTGTCAACGGTGTGGTCAGATGCTACAATTAGCCTCAGTGTACCTAGGGTTAGTGGTGGTGGAAGGGAAATGGCCAGTGTTCCCATTATCCAGTGATCTGTACTAAAATCTGTATGTGTCTGAGTACTGAGTGAAGATATCAGCCTTGACTGTGATGTCCACATGGACAAATAGCTTACCAACACTCAGTCTATCATTCCCTTACACTCACTGAAAAGCCAACCTCTTTAGACATGAATTACACGTTATCTACATTCCTTTGTTTCATCTTGAAATACTTCATTTTGTTTTAGAAGAGTGAATTCATTCTCTAGCCGCAATTCTACGACTCAAGCTCCCTACATGTAGCTCCCTACTAGCATTGTGGGATCAGTAGTTTACCCTTGAGTAACGCTCTAACACATTCACTCCCATAAATAAATGATTGCTGTGCAAATTAGATGCAGGTGCAGCAAGAGGAGACATGTAATTAATCACTCATTATATTATAGAACTGCTTCCACAGTGTGTTATAGGTGCTGATGGAATCACATCGGTGGGGCCAGCAATTTGCTGAACATTTTGTTTTGCTTCGATTTTTGAATTATTTTCTTTGCTTCATAATAAAAGATTTCTGTACCACCCTCCAATACTTAAATGCATAGACTGGCAAAAATTTACTTCCAGGTTTCTTCAATGTGGTCTGTACTGTAAGCTGAGGCTCCCATCAGATTTCCTCACCCACTCTCTAAAGAAGAAATTTGACTTTCCAGATAACTCTAACTAAAAGCACTTTACAAAAAAGCAAAATACTGTAGATGCTGGAAATCTGAAACAAAAACAGAAAATGCTGGAAATACTCAGCAGGTCAGGCAGCACCTATGAAGAGAGAAACAGAGTTCACCTTTTAGATCAATGACCTTTTGTCAGAACTGGAAAAAGTTAGAGATGTAACAGTTTTTAAGCAGGTACAGAGGCAGGGAAAGGCAGGAGGAAGGAGATGGGGAGGAGAGGAAAGAACAAAGGGGAAGGTCTGTCATAGGGTGGAAGGCAGGAGTGATTAAATGACAAAAGGGATGATGGTGCAAGGCAAAGGGGGGGAGGGGGTGTAATGGGAGAAGTTAAGAAACAAAAGATGTGCCTAAAGGTGTAAATGGGAATCTCAGAATCATCAGCTGCCTTCTGAAAAAATGGAGGCAGTGACTATAATCTGAAACTGTTGAATTTCCGAATTCAACAATGTCCGAATGGCTGTAAAGTGCCTAATAAAAGATGACATGGTGTTTCTCGAGCTTCTGTTGAGCTTCATTGTAACAGTGTGGGAGGTCGAAGACAGAGAGGTCAGAGTGGAAGTGGGGCGGAGAATTAAACGCACTCTTATATTGCCCCAGTGTTTCCCTCCTTCATAGGGACAGCAACCTCTGGGTGTCACTCTCCCCCTTTCAATTTTACAATTGTGTGCTGGTCACACTCTGCTCCACTGTGGAATGATTTGTCAATGGACACTTGCCCACATTTAATTCCTTGAAATTGGCTCCTGTGTACATTTGTAGATCCAGATTTTCATAGGGGGTTCCTCGAGCATGTGGACAATTACACTATGGGATGCAGCCTACAGAAGGGGATCTGTGCATCTCCTATCGAACAAAAGCAACTTATAAGCAAGAATTCAACATATTGGAACCTCAAGCATGAAAATGACTGATCACCCTGTGAATTCATAGTTGTCTACTAATCCACTACATGATCAGGCAAACAAACCTTTTTTTTATTATTCGTTCTGGGATGTGGGCGTCACTGGCAAGGCCAGCATTTATTGCCCGTCGCTAACTGCCCTTGCCCTGTGGTGGTGAGCCGCCTTCTTGAACTGCTACAGTGCTTGTGGTGAAGGTATTCCCATAGTGCTGTTAGGGAGGGAGCTCCAGGATTTCGATGCAATGACGATGAAGGAGCAGCAATATATTTCCAAGTCAGGACGGTGTATAACTTGAAGGTTAACTTGCAGGTGATGGCGATCCCATGCACCTGCTACCCTTGCCCTTCTAGGTGGTAGATGTCGTGGGTTTTGGAGATGCTGCTGAAGAAGCCTTGGCGAGTTGCTGCAGTGTATCTTATATATGGTACACACTGCAGCCATGGTGCGCTGGTGGTGGAGGGAGTGAATGTTCAAAGTGGTGTATCGGGTGCCAATCAAGCAGGCTACTTTGTCCTGGATGGTGTCCAGCTTCTTATTGGAGCTGCACTCATCCAGGCAAGTGGAGAGTATTCCATCACACTCCTGACTTTTGCCTTGTTGATGGTGGAAAGGCTCTGGGGAATCAGGAGGTGAGACACTCATTGAATCATAAGAAATTCACAGCACGGAAGGAGGTCATTTTGGCCCATCGTGTCCGCGCTGGCCGACCAAGAACTATCCAGCCGAATCCCACTTTCCAGCTCTTGGTCCATAGCCCTGTAGATAACAGCACTTTAAGTGCACATCCAAGTATTTTTTTAAATGTGGTGAGGGTTTCTGCCGCTACCACCCTTTCATGCAGTGAGTTCCAGGCCCCCACCACACTCTGGGTGAAGAAATATTCCCTCATATCTCCTCTAAGCCTTTCCCCAATTACTTTAAATCTATGCCCCCTGGTTGTTGACCCCTCTGCCAAGGGAAACAGGTCATTCCTATCCATTCTATAAGAACATAAGAAATAGGAGCAGGAGTAGGCCATACGGCCCCTTGAGCCTGCTCTGCCATTTAATAAGATCATGGCTGATCCGATCATGGACTCAGGTCCACTTACCTGCCCGCTCCCCATGACGCCTTATTCCCTTATCGGTTAAGAAACTGTCTATCTATGTCTTTAATTTATTCAATGACCCAGCTTCCACAGCTCTCTGAAGCAGCAAATTCCACAGATTTACAACCCTCTGAGAGAAGAAATTCCTCCTCATCTCAGTTTTAAAAGGGTGGCCCCTTATTCTAAGATTATGCCCCCTAGTTCTAGTCTCCCCTATCAGCGGAAACATCCTCTCTTCATCCATCTTATCAAGCCCCCTCATAATCTTATACGTTTCAATAAGATCACCTCTCATTCTTCTGAATTCCAATGAGCAGAGGCCCAACCTCCTCATCTCCGGAATCAACCTAGTGAACCTTCTCTGAACTGCCTCCAAAGCAAGTATATCCTTTCTTAAATATGGAAACCAAAACTGTATGCAGTATTCCAGGTGTGGCCTCACCAATACCCTGTATAACTGTAGCAAGACTTCCTTGCTTTTAAACTCCATCCCCTTTGCAATAAAGGCCACGATTCCATTGGCCTTCCTGATTACTTGCTGTACCTGCATACTAACCTTTTGTGTTTCATGCACAAGTACCCCCAGGTCCCGCTGTACTGCGGCACTTTGCAATTTTTCTCCATTTAAATAATAACTTGCTCTTTGATTTTTTTTTCCTGCCAAAGTGCATAACCTCACAATTTCCAACATTATACTCCATCTGCCAAATTTTTGTCCACTCACTTCGCTTATCTATGCCCTTTTGCAGATTTTTTGTGTCCTCTTCACACATTGCTTTTCCTCCCATCTTTGTATCTATCTATCCAGGCCCCTCATAATTTTATACACCTCAATCAGGTCTCCCTCAACCTCCTCTGTTCCAAAGAAAGCAGTCCTAGCATCGCCAATCTTTCTTCATAGCCAAAATTCTCCAGTCCAGGCAATATTCATGTAAATCTCCTCTGTACCCTTTCCAGTGCAATCACATCTTTCCTGTAATATGATGACCAGAACTGCACACAGTACTCCAGCTGCAGCCTAAACAGTGTTTTATACAGTTCAAGCATAACATCCTTGTTCTTGTATTCCATGCCTTGACTAATAAACTTCTTAATCATGCCCCCAACATTCAAGTCCAAGTCATTAATATATACCACAAAAAGCAAGGGACTCAGTACTGAGCCCTGCGGAACCCCACTGGAAACATCCTTCCAGTCACAAAAACACCCATCAACCATTACCCCTTGCTTCTTGCCTCTGAGCCAATTTTGGATCCAACTTGCCACTTTGCCCTGGATCCCATGCGCTTTCACTTTCGTGACCAGTCTGCCATGTGGGACCTTATCAAAAGCTTTGCTAAAACCTATATATACTACATCATATGCACTTCCCTTATCGACCCTCCAGGTTACCATCTCCAAAAATTCAATCAAGTTAGTCTGTCACGACCTTCCCTTAACAAATACATGCTGACTGTCCTTGATTAATCCATGTCTTTGCAAATGAAGATTTATCTTGTCCCTCAGGATTTTTTCCAATAATTTTCCCATCACTGAGGTTAGGCTGATTGGCCTGTAATTACTCAGTCTATACCTTTCTCCCTTTTTAAACCAAGGTACAACATTAGCAGTCCTCCAGTCCTTTGGCACCACACCTGTAACTAGAATACCCAGCCTCTGACCCGCTCTTATTGCCACAGTATTTATGTGGCTAGTCCAGTTATGTTTCTGGTCAATGGTGACCCCAGGATGTTGATGGTGGAGGATTCGGCGATGGTAATGCCGTTGAATATCAAGGAGAGGTGTTTAGACTCTCGCTTGTTGGAGATGGTCATTGCCTGGCACTTGTGTGGTGTGAATGTTACTTGCCACTTATCAGCCTGCGCCTGAATGTTGTCCAGATGTTGCTGCATGCGGGCATGGACTGCTTCATTTTCCGAGGAGTTGCGAATGGAACTGAACACTGTGCATTCATCAGCGAACATCCCCACTTCTGACCTTATGATGGAAGGAAGGTCATTGATGAAACAGCTGAAGACAGATGGGCCTAGGAAACTGCTCTGAGGAACTCCTGCAACGATGTCTTGGGGCTGCAATGATTGACCTCCAACCACCTCAACCATCTTTCTTTGTACTTGGTATGACTCCAGCCAAGGAAGAGTTATCCCCCCCCCCGGTTCCCATTGACTTCAGTGTTACTAGGGCTCCTTGATGCCACACTCGGTCAAATGCTGCCTTGATGTCAAAGGCAGTCACTCTCAACTCATCTCTGGAATTCAGCTCTTTGTCCGTGTCTCGACCTCGTCTGTAATGAGGCCTGGAGCCGAGTGTTCTTGGCAGAACCCAAACTGAGCAGCGGTGAGCAGGTTATTGGTGAGTAAGTGTGGTTTGGTAACACTGTCGATGACACCTTCCATCACTTTGCTGATGATTGAGAGTAGACTGAAAGGGCGGTAATTGGCCAGATTGGATTTGTCCTGCTTTTTGTGGACAGGACATATCTGGGCAGATTTCCGCATTGTCGGGTAGATGCCAGTGTTGTAACTGTACTGGAACAGCTTGTTCAAGGCGCGGCTAGTTCTGGAGCACAAGTCTTCAGCACAGCAGCCGGGATTGTTGTCAGGTCCCATAGCCTTTGCTGTATCCAGTATGCTCAGCTGTTTCTTGATATCATGTGGAGTGAATCGAATTGGCTGAAGACTAGTTTCTGTGTTGTGGGGATGTCAGGAGGAGGCCGATATGGATCATCCACTCGGCTTGTCTTTTTCACTTGCGTGCTGGGCTCCATCATCATTGAGGATGGTGATATTCATGGAGCCTCCTCCTCCCATTAGTTGTTTAATTGTGCACCACCATTCACGACTGGATGTGGCAGGACTGCAGATCTGTTCAGTTGATTGTGGGATCGCTTAGCTCTGTTTATGGCATGCTGCTTCCGCTGTTTAGCATGCATATAGGCCTGTGTTGCGGCTTCCCCAGGTCGGCACCTCATTTTTATGTACACCTGGTGCTGCTCCTGGCATGCTCTTCTGCACTCCTCATTGAACCAGGGTTGGTCCCCTGTCTTGCTGGTAAAGGTAGAGTGAGGGATATGCCAGGCTATGAGGTTACAGATTGTGCTGAAATACAATTCTGCTGCTGCTGATGGCCCACAGCACCTGTGGATGCCCAGTTTTGAGCTGCTATGTCTGTTCTGAATCTATCCCATCTAGCACGGTGGTAATGCCTCACAACATGATGGAGGGTATCTTCAATGTGAAGATGGGACTTCGTTGACACAAGGATAATGCAGTGATCACTGCTACCAATGGTGTCATGGACAGATACATCCGCGACAGGTAGTTTGGTGCAGACGAGTTCAAGGAAGTTTTTCCCTCGTGTTGGTTCTCTCACCACCTGCCGCAGGCCCACTCTGGCAGCTATGTCCTTCAGGACTTGGTCAGCTTGGTCAGTAGTGGTGCTACTGAGTCATTCTTGGTGATGGACATTGAAGTTCCTCCACCCAGAGTACATTCTGTGCTCTTGCTACCCTCAGTGCTTCTTCCAAGTGGTGTTCAACATAAAGGAGTAGTGATTCATCAGCTGAAGGATGGTGGTAGGTGGTAATCAGCAGGAGGTTTCCTTACCCATGATTGACCTGAGTCCGGAGTCAATGTTGCGGACTCCCACCTGACTGTACCCTCCCACTGTACCACCACCCCTGATGGGTCTGTCCTGGCAGTGGGACAGGAGATACCCAGAGATGGTGATGGAGGACTCTGGGACATTGGCGGAAAGGTATGATTCTGTGAGTATGACTATGTCAGGTTGTTTGCTTGACTATTCTATTCTTATTATTGTTTGCTGTAGCAGTTTGTTACAACTGAGTGGCTTGCTAGGCCATTTCAGAGGGCAGTTAAGAGTCAACCACATTGCTGTGGTTCTGGAGTCACGTATAGGACAGCCCAGATAAGGACGACAGATTTCCTTCCTGAAGGACATTAGTGAACCCGAGGGTTTTTACGACACTAGCTTTTTTATTCCAGAGGTATTCATTAACTGAATTTAAATTCCCCAGCTGCCGTGGTATGATTTGAACTCGCGTGTCCGGATCAGTAGTCCAGGCCTCTGGATTATTAGTCCCATAACCTAACCACTATGCTACCGTTCCTGTACCATACACAACCTAAATGATTCTAAGCTGTAACTGACACCACGCCTCCCATGCAAAATAAAACAACCACTTTGACTTTTCTTTTAATTTCTGCTCATATCTGTTTTAGAAACATTTCTCAACTCAGATGGACTGGGGATCAAATGTGGCATAATTCTCATCTAGCTCAGAAACTACATTGCATGCTTCTCATACACAACGAGACATCAAGAGAGTGTTCATTTTGCCATTTTTGAATGTTTTCACTATTTCTACTTACTATTACAAGCGTGGTGACAATGTGGAACTCGCTACTACAGGGAGTGGCTGAAGCGAATAGCATAGATGTATTTAAGGGGAGGCTAGACAAGCATATGAGGGAGAAGGAATAGAGGGTTATGTGGATAGATTTAGATGAGGAAAGACGGGAGGAGGCTCGAGTGGAGCATAAATGCCGGCATTGGTTGGGCCGAATGGTCGGTTTCTGTGCTATATATCCAATGTAATCCTATGTATTTGAGTTTCATAATATACAATAGAAATGAATTACTCCAATGGCTCCAATCTTATCAATTCAATAATAATAAAAAATATATATAAACATTATAAAATGTCACAATAATGTAACAGGGGAAAATTAAAATACACAAAATACAAGTCAGGTCTACTAACCACAATTTAAATTAATCCTTTATGAACAAGCTTTTCAAGTGCAAACAGGGGAAATAATCAGTAGTTATAATATCAGTTGCTCCTCTGATTAGCAGACACAGCTATACTCTAATTAATTGGTTTATTATGTATGAACGCATCAGTCACTGCCTAAACTGAACAGCTCATATCAGCAGGGTCTTGGTGCCATACATTCTCATTGTCCTGAGACATCTTGCCCTTTAAGATTTTTTTTTCCTCTTTTCACATGTACAATGTTATACAAATGTATTTGGTAGAAGCTGCAATAGAGGGCATGATGCACATGCATCTCCATCCTGTTGTCTCTGCAAACTGAAACTGCAAACTGTAAACTTCCAGCAAAGCTCTGTTGCAACTGTTGTGCTGATGAGCAGCAGACTTTAATTGCTAAAGACAATGGACAACAGAGCAAACAGAGACTGGAGACCATGGTATAGGAGCTGCTGCAATAGTTGAATTTTAAAAGATCATGATGAACCGTTGAATTATTTCAGGTCAGTTGATCTGGCCTCATAGTGTATACACAAGTGACAGCTTTTAATTTTTTATAGTTGTCAAGGTTGTTACCTCATGAAGAAAGTCTGAAACGGCACTGTGAACAGTAAAGATGACAAAAAAAGGGGCTAAGAGCTTACAAAGAAGGATATCGTCTGTAAGAAGAAAAATCTGCTAATATCTGGGTTTCACATTTGCGAGTTGGAGAAAGGAAAACAGATGGGATACTGCTACACCCCTGTGCTTAGCCTTCTACCTTCAGATTCCGTTGTTAAATCTGCATTCTGTGTGTTGAAGATAGCTGGCCAGTGAAGAAGAAGCTGCATGCATGCATACTGCTACTTTGTAAGTAGGTTCTTTGTTGTACAAATTGTATGTAGTATTTGATTTAAAAATCACTTGTACGGATAGTGCTTCTTAATGTACCTTTTTGCCAAGTAGCACATTGTAAATATTGGTGTGTTTAAACGGTATCTTAAATTCATTTAAAAATATTTGCGTTGGTTTTTTGATCACTGATACGCAGCCCTGTTTTGTTGGTAGACAATAAATTCTTGGAAGACTATGCTATTTAATATCTTGCACTATTTGTATTCCTACAAATAACCAGAAGACCCACCAGTGTACTACAGTCAACTGCTTGGCAAAGATTTCTGAGTAAAATAAAATTAAGTCAAAAGGTACACATTTAGCATTACCCAACCATATACCTAAATTAATCTATAAAAATAACCATTATACGTGACCAGGTTAGGTAATTAACAAAATTCCATATTAGTACTTTACTTGGCCGCATCCCATTACAAAAAAAAATGCCACACATTTTCAAGTTACAAAACCGAATTTGGTACTTAAAGCACCTGCAAAACCTGATTTGTTTGTTCTCAGTACAGCAAGTTATGCTTGTGGGCATAAAAATATTTGTTCTCAAATTTACAGAGGGAAATACAGAACCATCATAGAACTAAGACTAGAATAGCAACTATTACAGGAGTGTCTTGCTCTCATCAAAAATTACATGTAAATATGCAAAGCCTGGATTCAGAAGTAATCAGCCTAAAAAAGTGACCTCGTGCTACACAATTTTACCTTTTCTACTTCGACATTCTTCTTTTAAAACATAGTAATACTGTGTAAAGCTAGATTCTTTTATTCTTGGTGGTAGGGGGCAGAAGAGGCTGAAAATCTGATAGTTTAACACTGGACAGAAATCATTTTATGTTACTGCATGCATATCAGGGAATAAAGCAAACCAAATCTTCAAGATGCTTTTCTGATTCATTCAGCTGGTTTATATAACTTCCATTTTTATTACTGATTGTTCTTGACTGCCCAACAGTTAGTGCGCTATCCATTCTACTCCCTCGGGATAATGTCACCTACAATACTTCCACTGTCCATACATCTAGTACATCTTGTACTAAATTTAAACATAAAATCACATATATAAAATCAAGGCCAAACAGATCAGGCTGATTGCACTGAGAGAAGAGTCAGACTTATTGGATATTGTTCCTTTGAGGCATCAGATGTCTAAAACTTCCTTAAAATACATTGCTCCAAATAATGTATGGAATTAATTAAACACCAAAAAAACAAATTGACTATTATTGTTTTTCCATTCAAGACAAAAGTGCAAGTTTATACTGAGACTAGACAATAAAATATACAATAAAAAAAATAAGCATATTCTCTCAATAGTTTAGTAAGTGCACTGTGTAGTTTGTCTTGAGCCGTACAGTCCAGGAATGCCTTGGGTTTGAACCTTGCTGTGCTGAACCAACTGATCATAGCCAAAGCGGTGGTGAGAATGTTACAAGGAAAAGGACAATTGGCCAGGGCTCCTCCTATAGACTGCAGTGACCCACCTCTTGGACAGTGCATTTGTGCACACCTTGGAAGGACATCATTAGGCTCAACTGTGATGCACCTCATAATCAAATACCCTACTGATATTATTGTCCAGGTTTAAGTATGAAGAATGGCCAATGGCTGTGGTTTCAGAGGGCTATGAGCACCCGATGAACTATAACTCAGCATGAATCATTAGCTTCATGAGAGGAATGGAACATAAACAAGGGGAAGATAGGAAAAGTCAAGGATTTTTATTAGTCTAAAAGTATTAATATCCCTAGGTTGTCACTTTTGAAAGCAACAGGAAAAAAATCACTACAGTAATGCAATAGCATGAGAAAGAGAAAGATGATGTGCGCACTTTAAGAATTATCTTCTCTAGATTGATTTTTTTATTCTAAACAAGCTTTTTATTTGAAATGATGAAAAGACTGAATAGGCAAGGGGGGAGAAATTCGCCTGGTTTGCGCCTCTTCTTTGCACCTGCGGGGGGGCAATAACGGCGAATAAGCGGTTACTGACTGGGCGTGGCAAATTCACCGAAGGCCACGAGCATCCATGAAGGTTTTGCACTGGCGCAAACACTTACCACCTCGCTCTCTTGTACCCCATACATCGTGATGTCGTCTGGTGCGCAACCCCGGATGTGATATTCACACCCGCCCCCTGCAGTATCACTGGATGTCAACAATGGCAGTTGCAGGAGGCATTGTCACCTCGGCTGGCCACTTGTGGAGCGATATTTAAAGGCAGTGGTGGTCAGGTAGGGCTAAATTTATTTCTCTCACCAGTCTGGTGCCTTCTGATTTGTTTTGACGCCATGATTTCTCAGCCCTGCACGCACTTAAGAGCGTTTGGGGTTGCTATGCACGTAGCGCAGGTTCCGTGGCCCAACAGACAGAACATGAAGAGTGATTGAACCCATCACTGGCCCTTCCCTTTAAGCGTGGGAAGGAGCCTCTAAAGCGAGCAGCACTGCTCTGCCGCTACCGCCCCCTCACTCACTTTAGCGCTCTAAAGGAAATGATAGCGCTTGATTTAGCGTTCCAAAGCAGAAGTTTCCTGGAGCAAATCTTTTTCGCTTGACGATACTTTTATGCTCCTTCAAAAGTTATCGCCCCAAATGGGGCGCCATGCAATTTCTAGCCCAAGCATTTTAAATAACGTTTTCTTTTGAAACATTGCTCAGTTCTGCCCTAGCTCACTCCCCCTAGCACTGCTGAGACTCTAACCTGCGTCTATCACCTTAAGGTTTGACTTCTGCAATGCCTTAACTCTGAACTCCCAAATTCCACCATTTACAAATAATCCAGAATGCTGTAGCCTCTGTCCTCTCGCACACAAAAGTACCATAATCACATCTGCTGGCTTTTCATATTGCAAAGAATCAATTATAAGACTCCTATCCTTGTGTTCAAACCACTCCTTGGCCTTGCTTGCCTCGTAACTCTGTGATCTCCTCCAGTCATACATACCTGCTCACTTCTCCCACCCCTCTGGCACAAAATTACTCCTCATTCCTACAGCCATTATGCTCCTGCCCTCTGGAACCTCCTTTCAAAATCCATCTGCCTTGTCATATCGATGCTTTCAGAAGCCTCTTAAAATCCTTCTCTTTGACTCTGCTTTTATCTCCACATCCCACGCCGCCCTCCTTTTCCTAACCTCTATTTTTTCCACTTTTTCTCAACCTGCTTGGTGTCACATTTTTGCAGAGTGCACTGAAACAGTGTGCAAGGAGTATGATATAAATGCAAGTTGTTGTACATGGGACTCAATGGTTTTGCAAACAATTATTCTTTGTGAAGCATGAGAGACTGCACACAGCTTTTACTTGCAATTCTTCAAACACCCATGTACCGCAAATCACTGACGATGGTGATGAAACTGCTATATGATTGTAACATGCCGTGTCCAAGGAACCATTCCATACATGGTGCCTGAGCACTGGCTGTACTTAAATGCTATACAGTTAAAATCTGCAAACCAAAAAGAAAATGTTTACAGAGGAAATAGAATAACTTCATAGAGTAGCTACCAGAGAGAGCAAATATTTATTGTGGCATGATATATCCTGCAAATTTCTTCACTTCTCGCTCATAGTACGTTATTCCTTAAAAATCTAAAAGGTATGTCAGTCACAAAGTTATGTCTGTGACCCAATAGGCAGAGATAAAGAATTAGCATGGGATCAGGAGCTGAGCATATAGCTTGAGAAGGAACAAGAGAGAAAGACCAGTGTGGAGAACATGTGAGGAAAGCAAGCAGAGCGACTGGGAGAAAACCAATGACACAGCAAGACTGATCTGAAAGATGTGGCAGCTGTCGTTGCAATTTTCAGCATTTTTTTCCGCAATAAACTAATTGCCCTAAATCAGCAGTGAAGCCTGAATAACTGACAAAAATGAATTAGGGTAGAATGCTACCACAGGAAACATCATCGAACCACTTAATTTTGGAGGGGAAGGGCAACTTATTTATCTCAGAAATGTTATTTAGAATATTGCTGCATAGCATACCAGTCTATTTCTGCCTCAGATTTCCAACAGATTTAAAATGCCATTGGTAATCTTCTTAAGTCTGTTAAAGTATTTCTTACACACTAACTATTACAGTATTTAGGAGTGTTGCATCGTCAAGGGTGCTGTCTTTTGGATGAGACATAAAACTGAGGTCCTGTCAGCCGGTGTATGTAAAAGATCGCATGGCACTACTTAAGGAGTTTTCCAAGTGGCATGGCCAACATTCCTTCCTCAACCAAAATTACCAAAAAGAGACTATCTGGTTATTCACTCATCTGCAGATGGGACCTTGTTGTACGCAAATTGGCTGCCACGTTTACCTATCGAACAACAGTGACTACACTTTAAATGTAATCCACTGCTTGTACAGCACTCTGGGACATCATGAGGATGTGATATGAGCTATATAAATGCAAATTGTTATAGACCTAATTTTTTGTGTGTACAGTATTTGCATAACTAAGATTTGCTGGAATTCTTTGAGGATGTAACAAACAGGGTGGATAAAGGAGAACCAATGGATGTGGTGTATTTGGACATCCAGAAGGCATTTGACAAGGGCCACATAAAAGGTTACTGCACAAGATAAAAGTTCACGGGGTAGGGGGTAATATATTAGTATGGATAGAGGATTGACTAACTAACAGAAAACAGAGAGTCGGGATAAATGGTTCATTCTCGCATTGGCAACCAGTAACTAGTGGGGTGCTGCAGGGATCAGTACTGGGACCCCAACTATTTACAACCTATATTAACGACTTGGATGAAGGGATCAAGTGTAATGTAGCCAAATTTGCTGACGATAAAAAGATGGGAGGAAAAGCAATGTGTGAGGACACAAAAAACCTGCAAAAGAACATAGACAGGCTAAGTGAGTGAGCAAAAATGTGGCAGATGGAGTATAATGTTGGAAAGTGTGAGGTTATGCACTTAGGCAGAAAAAAAAGCAAGAGCAAGTTATTATTTAAATGGAGAAAAATTGCAAAGTGCTGCTGTACAGCGGGACCTGGGGGTCCTGGTGCATGAAACACAAAAGGTTAGTATGCAGGTACAGCAAGTGATCAGGAAGGCCAATGGAATCTTGGCCTTTATTGCAAAGGGGACGGAATATAAAAGCAGGGAAGTCTTGCTACAGTTATACAGGGTATTGGTGAAATACTGGGTACAGTTTTAGTTTCCATATTTAAGAAAGGATATACTTGCTTTGGAGGCAGTTCAGAGAAGGTTCACTAGGTTGATTCCGGAGATGAGGGGGTTGACTTATGAGGAAAAGTTGAGTAGGTTGGGCCTCTACTCATTAGAATTTAGAAGAATGAGAGGTGATCTTATCATAGAAACATAGAAAATAGGTGCAGGAGTAGGCCATTCGGCCCTTCGAGCCTGCACCGCCATTCAATGAGTTCATGGCTGAACATTCAACTTCAGTACCCCATTCCTGCTTTCTCGCCATACCCCTTGATCCCCCTAGTAGTAAGGACTACATCTAACTCCTTTTTGAATATATTTAGTGAATTGGCCTCAACAACTTTCTGTGGTAGAGAATTCCACAGGTTCACCACTCTCTGGGTGAAAAAGTTTCTCCTTATCTCGGTCCTAAATGGCTTACCCCTTATCCTTAGACTGTGACCCCTGGTTCTGGACTTCCCCAACATTGGGAACATTCTTCCTGCATCTAACCTGTCAAAACCTGTCAGAATTTTTAATGTTTCTATGCGATCCCCTCTCATTCTTCTGAACTCCAGTGAATACAAGCCCAGTTGATCCAGTCTTTTTTGATATGTCAGTCCCGCCATCCCGGGAATCAGTCTGGTGAACCTTCCCTCAGTCGAAACGTATAAGATTATGAGGGGGCTTGACAAGGTGGATGCAAGAGGATGTTTCCACTGATAGGGGAGACTAGAACTAAGGGGCATAATCTTAGAATAAGGGGCTGTCCGTTTAAAACTGAGATGAGGAGGAATTTCTTCTCTCAGAGGGTTGTAAATTTGTGGAAGTCTCTGCCTCAGAGAGCTGTGGAAGCTGGGTCATTGAATAAATTTAAGTCAGAGATAGACAGTTTCTTAAATGATAAGGGAATAAGGGGTTATGGGGAGCGGGCGGGGAAGTGGACCTGAGTGTATGATCGGATCAGTCATGACCGTATTAAATGGCGGAGCAGGCTCAAGGGGCCGTATGGCCTACTCCTGCTCCTATTTCTTATGTTCTTATGTAAGATTAATGTCCCATTGGATTCTCATAATGAGCAAATTATAAAAGTGATTACACAGTAGGCATGTTTTCAGGAATTTAAATTTAATACTGTGCTAAATCATTAGAAAATTTCAAGTGGATTTTTTTGGCCTTTTGATCATAAGTCAAACGTGAACAGTGTTTTGCTAGCAAGAGTCACAAATTCACAATCCATCAATTTAGATTTCCACGGTGCAGCTGCGACTTTTGCCAGTCTTGCCAGCAGCCTTTACATTTATTCCAACTGTCTTTGTTGCTATGTCTACCAGAAAATATCAATTGCCTGCGCCATGGGCTGTGAGCATCATTTAAAATATAAGATAGCAGCAGGAAAACATGAAAAACATATTAACAGATATTACAATAATATTAAGTGTACAATACTTTGTTGAAAACACCTGGCCTAATTAGTTGTACTATAATGTACAATGCAGAGAATTTAACGCATATTTTACATTAAAAGTACGATACACAGAATCTGAAGGTGGCTATAACTTACCAGTGGACGAGAATTATAAAACACTAACACTAACTAGTTCCAGCCTCAGTGTCAGCAAGAAATCGGTAAACCTGTAAACTAAGTGAGGTTCAGCACATTACTTGAGTGAAGAACCAACAAAGGAATCAGATGAACTGATCTATATTCATTGACTTAATACTTCATGAAAGGAAGATTTTTTTTAAATTAATAAATTACTATTGAGGGAGTATTTTTTAATTCAAATGTGCAGCATTGCTACTTTCAACTTTCTGGCTTAAACTATAGCAAAAGGTGCAAAAGGACAGAAATAGGCATGTATGCCAAATGAATGCAGTTTGCTTCCATGAAGCATTGAAGAGGAGTCAATTTGCAACTAAGTTAATGGCTACTTTCTGTAGTTGCTCCTGTTACTATTTTGTCGAAAATCTAATTTTACTGCAAATCATAAAAACTGTAAACAAATGTCTGATTACTGACATAATATGATAATGAATATATGCCTTTAATGGTTTCTTTGCAAAAACAAGACAACAATCCAATTGAAAAAAAATAAGAATGGGCACCTACAGACATTGAGACTGAACAAAAAAGTGTCACGAGCAGAATGGCAGTAAAAGACAACAATTCATTGTATCACTTGTAACCTTACAGTGCTACCAGCCCAAAACAAACTGTCAACTGTACCAACCATGAGGGACGTTTGTAGATAACTAAATGCAATGCCACTTCGCAGAAATTACTTCAGCATGTTAGACATAGTTCTGCTTTTATTCCATTTAGACTCCAACTACACATGAAAATCACAGGAAGCTGCAGTGAATTTGGGAAATTCAAATGCTCTCTGTTATTACAGTTTCATTCTTTTGATCTTTATGAGTAACTTATTTCAATCTTAATTCTCATTCTTTAATTCGATTTGATTCTTCTCGCTTGCTTTCTTTACCTATCTGTTTCTCTTTTTGTTCTATCTCGTAAGTTACGTTATTTTTCCATCAGCCAAATTGGTTAACAAGTCATTTGGTTGCAGGTACCTGCTAGTATGACTCTGAAACAGACAGTGGTGGTGATTAAAAGCAGATTCACTTTTTGAATTGCTCTCCATCTTGGAAGTGAGCTGACAAATAACCTGCAGTGGGCACCTTTTGATTTCTGGAAGTCTGGTGAGGATTGTGGAACAACCCATGTACAACCACTCCATGATGCAGTCCATCAGTGCAGCGATGTACTGTACTATCTGGCCTATTTTATTTTGTTGCTTCCTTTACTTCTCATATTCTTATTATTTTCATAAAATTATTTGATCATCTTTTCGAGTTTCAAATCCTACAATCTATTTCTCCGTTTTTGATAGCACTATAATTGAGATAGTGGAAAGCTCCTAAATAATTGAATAAAATCAACCCATGCTGAAGGATCTGGAGGCACCGTGTGAAATTGGTGAGACAGCTACTGATGCTGTACAGCAGAATGCTTGGGCGCATGACAAGACACACTTTCAAAAATATTGGAATGCGCAATTATGATGAAAAACTGCCATCTCTAGTAGAATTCCTTTCTCTTCTCAGGTTTCCTATAACTTTTTCCCTCAAAATGACTAATAAACAATTTAAATCAAAAATCTGATGTAAGGGAGGAATCCTGTTGAGAGTATCAGTGCAATTTTTCAGAACGGTACATTCAATGGCCGGATTTTGCGGTCAGCAGCGAACAAACAGCGCTCGCCGTTCATTACAATTATAGCTGCCCACAGACTTTTCGTGGGCTTTTGAGCGGCAAAATTTGGTCATCGGAAGTCCGATACCTTCTACAGGGGATCTGGTGCGTGCATGAACACAACAGCATGTCTCTTCAACAAATCAGACTGAAGAATCCTTACTGAGGAACGTTGAGTCTAAACCAGGAAGTGTAGGTTTGAATATTTAATTCAATGCCAAATCATGTACAGAAAGCGAAATAAAGAGAAGGAAAGAAAGATGGGATTAAGAGAGAGATAAAAGAGACAGAAAGAATAAGTTTAAAAATGTATTTATTTTAATTTTTTCGAAACAATAATTAAAATTTCAAGGAATGAGATTCCACAGGTATAAATGTAAATTTTCAGTGCCAGCGAAGTTGTTTGGCAGTAACTAAGACTTATCACGCCATTAAAAATTCACTTACACTTGAATGGACCAGCCCTAACTTTTTCTGGCATGTTTAGTGGGTAACTTGTGGGTAAGTACAGCAACTTTATGCCCTTACATGTATTGCAATGCTGAGTTTATCGGCGAGTTACTGGTATACCGCAGCTTGTGGAGGAGCAGGGAAAATCAGACAGCAACTTCCGGATTTTCTTATTTAACTACACACGTGCGGACACCAGAAGTTGCTGTACGATTAACACCACAATAGCAGTGAGCACTGAAAGCCTCACCGTTATAAATATACACAAAATTTGGACCACGTACTTCTATCTTTAATTTCAGAATCTAGCCCATAAAGTACAGGTTCAACCTCTCTGATCCGGAACCCTTGGGACCTGGCCTGTTCTGGATTAGGGATTTTTCCGGATGAGGGGTGGTCACGTTAAATTGGATGGTACAGGTAATGAGCAAGGGGAAAGCAGGGCTGGCTGGCTTGGGCCTGGGAGTCCAGCAGAGAGATCATGGGGCAGGGTGGCGGATTGCGGGGTCAGGCCAGCAATTGCGGGAGTTGGCAGTGAGGAAGGACTTCAATTTGTTCATGTCGGAGTTCTGCGCATGTGCCACCTGGTGGCCGGGAATGGTTCTGGACAAGGGGTGATTCCGGATAAGGGAGTTCTGGATAAGGGAGGTTCAACCGGTACAAACAAAATCTAAAGATTTGGGAGGCAGCAAATTGCGGGAGTAATGCACAAATGCAACAGAAATACTGCAGGCATTCAACTTTTCCAACTGTAAAAGAATGTTGTGATTAATATGAGGTTGAATGGACATTTTCTCCACTGAGTTAGCTGATCTCAGTCAAGGCAGCATTTGGAGCACTACAATTGGCCTCTGTGCCCCTAGACTGGTAATGGGGATGGGGGAAGGAAATCAGATAGAGTTACAACTCTTGATTGATGCTGTAAAGTGTGTATTTGAAGACATTGGGTGAGGACACGCTTGAGCTTGGCTATAATGCTCTCCACAGGCAAATAGGAACATACAGAAAGCATGAAAAAAACCGACAGGCTCATCAGCCTCAGCCTGCTCACGAGATAGTGCAATTTCATGCATCGTCCTTCTTAAGAGCTGGTACTCTTAACTCCCGATGGAGACAAGAAAATCTATGGTCAATTTCAGGAAATTCTTCCCCAACTCCATAAGGTAAACTAAAGAAGGCCATGGTTATCCAAGAGGCATCAGTATGGACCAAAACTAAACACAATAGTCCAAATGTCAAAGTACCAAATCTTTATATTACTGTAGTAAGGTGCTCTTGGTTTTGAACTCTCACATTGTTCGATAGCTATGTGAAGAGAAAAAGATTAGTGAATACAAATGTAGGTCCCTTGCAGTCAGAATCAGGTGAATTTATAATGGGGAACAAAGAAATGGCAGACCAGTTGAACCAATACTTTGGTTCTGTCTTCACTAAGGAAGACACAAATAACCTTCCGGAAATACTAGGGGACAGAGGGGCTAGCGAGGAGGAGGAACTGAAGGCAATCCTTATTAGGCGGGAAATTGTGTTAGGGAAATTGATGGGATTGAAGGCCGATAAATCCCTGGGGCCTGATAGTCTGCATCCCAGAGTACTTAAGGAAGTGACCCTAGAAATAGTGGATGCATTGGTGGTCATTCTCCAACATACTGGATCAGTCCTATGGATTGGAGGGTAGAAAATGTAACACCACTTTTTTAAAAAGGAGGGAGAGAGAAAACGCGGAATTATAGACCAGTTAGAATGACATCAGTAGTGGGGAAAATGTTGGAATCAATTATTAATGATGTAATAGCAGCGCATTTGGAAAGCAGTGACAGAATCGGTCCAAGTCAGCATGGATTTATGAAAGGGAAATCATGCTTGACAAATCTTCTAGGATTTTTTGAGGATGTAACTAGTACAGTGGACAAGGGAGAACCAGTAGATGTGGTGTATTTGGACTTTCAAAAGGCTTTTGACAAGATCCCACACAAGAGATTAGTGTGTAAAATTAAAGCACATGGTATTGGGGGTAATGTATTGACGTGGATAGAGAACTGGTTGGCAGACAGGAAGCAAAGAGTAGGAATAAACGGGTCCTTTTCAGAATGGCAGGCAGTGACCAGTGGGTTACCACAAGGTTCAGTGCTGGGACCCCAGCTATTTACAATATACATTAATGATTTGGACGAAGGAATTGAATGTAATATCTCCAAGTTTGCAGATGACACTAAACTGGTGGCAGTGTGAGCTGTGAGGAGGATGCTAAGAGGCTGCAGAGTGACTGGGACAGGTTAGGTGAGTTGGCAAATGCATGGCAGATGCAGTATAAGGTAGCTAAATGTGGGGTTATCCACTTTGGTAGCAAAAACAGGAAGGTAGAATATTATCTGCATGGTGACAGATTAGGAAAAGGGGAGGTGCAACGAGACATATGTGTCATGGTACATCAGTCATTGAATGTTGGCATGCAGATACAGCAGGCGGTGAAGAAGGCAAATGGCATGTTGGCCTTCATAGCTCGGGGATTTCAGTATAGGAGCAGGGAGATCTTACTGTAGTTGTACAGGGCCTTGGTGAGGCCATATCTTGAATATTGTGAACAGTTTTGGTCTCCTAATCTGAGGAAGGACATTCTTGCTATTGAGGGAATGCAGCGAAGGATCACCAGACTGAATCCCGGGATGGCAGGACTGACATATGAAGAAAGACTGGATCGATTATTTTCACTGGAATTTAGAAGAATGAGGGGGGATCTCATAGAAACATATAAAATTCTGACGGGATTAGACAGGTTAGATGCAGGAAGAATGTTCCCGATGTTGGGGAAGTCCAGAACCAAGGGTCACAGTCTAAGGATAAGGGGTAAGCCATTTAGGACCGAGATGAGGAGAAACTTCTTCACTCAGAGAATTGTGAACCTGTGGAACGCTCTACCACAGAAAGTTCGTTAGATATATTCAAAGAGGAGTTAGGTGTGGCCCTTATGATTAAAGGGATCAAGGGGTATGGAGTGAAAGCAGCAATGGGGTACTGAAGTTGCATGATCAGCCATGATCATATTGAAGGGCCGAATGGCCTACTCCTGCACCTATTTTCTATGTTTCTATGTTTCTATGACCTTTAGTAGCTGGTTAGTGACTAGCCCCAAGACCGTTTCCTGCACTCATTTTAAGAGTAGATATGCCTTAAGTTGCCTGGCCCAATGTACACATCACATCACTTTTCCACATGGAATGACATTTGTCATTTATGAACTCATTCACTTTAATTTAACTACATCAGTTTACAATCTAATCATTTCCTTTTTGACAATTTCTGCATATACTTTTGCATCATTTGAAGACTTAATTACAGTAATTATAAAAAGAAAAAATCCAAATGCTGGAAATCTGAAATGAAAATAGAAAATACTGCAAATATCATCATCATCAAATATACAACACATCTGTCAACATGTGAAAAGAGGAAAAACAGATTTTGATGTTTTGGGTGCGTACCTTTCAGCAGAACTAAAGACTACAAGCTAAACAAGCATTTTACCAACTTTGAAAAAAGGGAGCGGGAGGTAGAGCGGAGAGGAATCAATAAATATGCCTATCCCAGAGGGGGACTTCCTGGCTTCATTGACCTGCAAACTGCTAAGAAAACTGTGAAGTAATAAAGAGATTTAAAAGAACAAAAAGTTGCAAATACTGGAAGTTGAAAAGATTATGTAGGAAAATGAAGCAACCAAATTGCATACAGTAAAATCCCAATTCATCTATTTTTTGTGTGACGTTAGTGGCGGACAGAATGCTGGTCAAGACATTGGATAAACTGCTGACTTTTCTTCAAATAGTGCAATCGTATCTTTTACATTAATCTGAAAAGCCAGATGGGGCAAGTGGAAGGGGGAGGGGAACTGCAGCACAGGCAACTGAATAGATGGTCTCAATCTTAGTAACAAAGAATCCATGAGCTCCTCGCATATGTTAGAGATGAGGGTGAAGGGAGCAAAAGAGAGGCCAAGGTTTATTTTCAGGATCAGCCTAGAGTATTGAGCAGTTTTGGCAGAGGACAGTGAGGTCTTCCTGATATGGTCCAGCTAGATTTGGCAATGCATGGTTAAACCAGTTGTGTGCCAGATATGCTGAAGTTCCTTGGACTTGAGGAAGCAAAGATTAGGGCAATATCAGGGCAAAAGACAAGGATGGGAGAGAGTAATGGTTTTGTTGGACAAGGACAACAAATATGAAGGTGATGGACTGATTGAGCAGAGATATTGTGGTGAATGAAGGACCAAAGTCTAAGCAGTTGGAAGTTTGAAAGTGCAGTTGTAAGGGAATTGAGGGAGAGTTTTTTTTCCATGCGCAGAGGTAGAAGGAAGTGGAGTTGGAAGGGGGTGGGGGATGTTCCTGATGAAGGATGTATGAAAGTGGTCAGAGACGGCCTTGGCTGTGATCAAGACCAAGGGAATAGAGGGGCTTTGGGAGATGGTGAGGTCAAGGCAGTGACCATGAATGTGGGTGGGAGTGTTTATATGGAAGGAGAAGTGTGGAGAGGACAGCAGCACAGTGAATGCAGTGGAGGGAGCTGAGATGGAAATTGTGATCACTGAAGATGAGAAGTCGCTTGGTACAGATGCAGAAGGCTGCAATGAGGGAGGATATCTCAGGAGAAATTTGGGATGGTGCTTGGGGAAGTAGTAAACAACATAGATTTTAACGGAAATGTGAGGAATAGCATGAGTTGTTCGAAAGTGAAGATACCAGAGGAACAGGGAAAAGACCAAGATCTGATTTTGTGGTAAGGGCCACACTGATACCACAGTAGTTTCACCAGGGCAGGGTGGTCAAACAGAAAGCCAGGTGTGAAGGTTTCAGTAAGAGGCAATGGGCCACATTTCAGTCAAAACCAGGCTGTTAATGCAATTATCCTGGAAATGTGGAAAGGGCAATGATGTTGATCTGGCAACATCCAAGCAGGTGGAGTGAAGGGGACAGAAAGGAGGCTGGCATGGTTAGCTCTCAGCAGGCATGCTGGACAAGAAGGCTGGTGAGAGCGGAGGATAGGGAGGAGGTTGCTACTCATAAGGATGCGGTGATGGGTGCCTGGAAAAATGCCAAGAGTGGCATAGAGTGTATCTAGTTTGCCTCAAGTACTGCATCTTTCAATTGTACTGCACCATTCCTTTTTTATGCATTAAAAAGAAACGTTGAAGATTGCATTTAAAATAAATCTCAAAAAGAATTTCCATTTAAAGTTTGAAATTTGTTAAGCAATTTAATCTATTTTGCACAATTGAAGAACATTGTTTTCCTACCTGCAGAACTTAGCAGCACATTGAAATCTGCACCTCGCAAAGATTCTCCACCATCATTTAGTTCTTTCTCTTCTGTTTTGTATCTGTCCCAGTTTGAAACTATTTGTCTTCTAGAAAATGCATTTGGTTGACCATAATCTTCCTTTATGTCCACATCATCTTCAACCTTTCAAATTAAAAAGACACAACTGCTAAAACATGTATCTTCACTGAAGAAGCAGCTGATTTAAATATGCTTGGGGTGTTAATCCTTAATGGTGTTAATATACTCCAAATCCCACATGTAACGCACTTTAGAATTCCACCAAAAGCTCTCTTGTGACTACCTCTGTGACTGTGCATAAACACGCAAATAAAAGAAACACAATCTGTTGAAGTTCATGCTCGAAACAACAATGAAACCTGCACTGGCTACTTCAATTTAATTTGAAAAAAGGTTCTGGATTTTTTTTTTTTTAAATTCGTAGCCAATCGTTCCAATTCTTTGTCAAATCACAAACGCCAGAGGTCACCTTGCACACGCCAAGGATCACTCTGCGCCAATGCTCTTAGCCAAAAGGCCTAGAGCCACTGCACCGTTCCTGGAAGTACTGCAATACCAGGTTCGTGCCATGGAGGTGGATGGGTCAGGTCCCCCACACACCTCCGTGGAGGTGGATGGGTCAAGCCACCCCACCCACCTCCTGTTTCCAAAAAAGCAAGCATATACCTTCCTGATCCAGGGAGAACCACCCGGAGGTCATGGTGGCTACTCCCCTGTCAGGTCAGTTACGCATGATCTTATCCAAAAGGCCGAGAAAGGTTCTGGATTTACCTTTTCTACAAGGTCCCTTCTTAATCACTTCCTTGAAAGTTGAGGGTCCCAAATATCTCCAGTCTTTCCTCATAGCTCCCTCCTCTGTCAGTAGGGATAAATCTTGTGACTCTTATCTGATATTTGGGACAGACCAATTTGATACACCAATAGGTCTTTTAACTCTGCTAACCAAGTTATGCATCCTGTGCAGAACAACAGGTGTTTAATTTTAGGAATTCTTATTAGAGAGGTTTCAAAGAATAGCAGCAAGTAAATGTGAGCCAACTGTGCTGGTTGTCCAATCAGGGGGTGTCCTGGTAGGGCAGGCAACCATTGGCCTCGAGGGGAAGATAAACCCTAAAAAACGGGGAATATATCCCCAACCCGATTCGTACTCTTGGAGAAACGGGACACTTTAGTATCATTGAAGTCAATGGGAATCGGGGGAAAACTATCCACTGGCTGGAGTCATACCTAGTTCAAAGGAAGATGGTTGTGGTTGATGGGGGTCAATCATCTCAGCCCCAGGACATCGCTGCAGGTGTTCCTCAGGGTAGCGTCCTAGGCTCAACCATCTTCAACTGCTTCAATGACCTTCCCTGCATCTTAGGGTCAGAGTGTGATGTTCGCTGATGATTGCACAGTATTCAGTTCCATTTGTAACTCCTCAGATAATAAAGCTGTCCATGCCCCCATGCAGCAAGACCTGGACAACATTCAGGCTTTGGCCGACGTGGCAAGTAACATTCACTCCACACAAGTACCAGGCAATGACCATTTGAAACTAGAGAGCGCCTAACCACCTCCACTTGGCATTCAATGGCATTACCCAATCCCCCACCATCAACATCCTCGGGCTCATCATTGACCAGAAACTTAACTGGACCAGCCACTTAAATACAGTGGGTACAAAAATAGGTCAGAGCCTGGGTATTTTGTGGTGAATGTCTCACCTCCTGACTCCCCAAAGCCTTTCCACCATCTAAGAGCCACAAGTCAGGAGTGTGATGGAATACTCTCCACTTGCCTGGATGAGTACAGCTCCAACAACACTCAAGAAGCTTGACACCGTCCAGGACAAAGCAGTCTGCTTGACTGGCACTCCATCCACCACCTTAAACATTCACTCCCTCCAGTACCAGCATACCGTGGCTGCAGCGTGTACCATCTACAAGATACCCTGCAACAACTCGCCAAGGCTTCTTCGGCAGCACCTCCCAAACCCTCAACCTCTACCACCGAGAAGGACAAGGCCAGTAAGTGCATGGGAACATCTGCAAGTTCCCCTCCAAGTCACACACCATCCTAACTTGGAAATAGATCGCTGGTCCTTCATAGTCACTGGGTCAAAATCCTGGAACTCCCTCCCGAGTAACGCTGTGGGAGTATCTTCACCACATAGACTGCAGCGGTTCAAGAAGGCAGCTCACCACCACCTTCTCAAGAGTAATTAGGAATGGGCAATAAATACTGGCCTTGCCAGTGACGCCCACAACCTGTGAACAAATAAAAAAATTAATTAAATCAGGCTCCCACAGTGTAATTGGGAGTCTGATTTAAATTTAACCGCTGCTGATCAGATTTTCCAGGGTTCAGAAAACACAGTAAAAGGCATGCTGGAGCTGCAGGCTCCAAAAATTAAGTGCTTTGTGGACAAGTAGGAGCAGAGGTTCTTCCCCGCCCCCCTACAACCCTTCAAAAAAATGTTCAGTCTCCCTTCTGCTGATACCAGCCTCTCTCTCACCCCCATGCCGCAATCGGTGATCTCCCCACCCTCCAGCCCCAATCTGAAGTTTGCCCCGTGATCGCGGCTGAACACCCCACCCCCAAACCCCCGATCTGAAGCCTGTCCTATCACGGACAAACACCCCCCAACCCCCGATCCAATGCCTACCCTGCAATCGCAGTCACCCCTCGCCTTCAACCCTCAATGGTTGAGCCCTTGGAGATGAGCTTTGATTCACAAAATTTCATGACATTCACGTTGAGCTTTGTCATCTAACTTGATTGACATCTGTATACTCAGAGGCCTCCAGAGATATATGCCACAACTTTGGTTTGTTTGAAAGTTTGGTAAAATTTCAAAACTATTTGTTATGCTGCTTATGGAGAACAGTGAAATCTAAGTAATGCATTTCTATTTAACTTGGTGATTTATTAATGCTTCTATAAATTATTTTTTAGAAAATTCTAGTTAACTTTGCCTGAGCTACAGTCTTCATAATGATATTCTGCCAGTTTGAAGAGATCAGGAATGAATGTTGGCATCCTGTATTATTTCCAGAGCACACTCAATGGTAAAAGGGTTCATTGTTCACTCTTTGGCCTGAGATCACACATAAGGAGCAGTTTTCGTGCACAGGAAACACTGACTTGCCTATAGAACCTGGATTTCTAAAGAGCTCCAAACAAAGAGCATTGTATCAATGGGATAAAATCATAGTCATCATGATATTACATTCAACAGATCGCACACAAAGAATTCTTCCGGAAGGTAATTAAGCTAGCATTTAAGAACTATCAAGTAGGTTATAGTATACTTTGATTTTCAAAAAACTCCATGTGCAATTTTGTCTAAGATTTAGAATCCAAGGCAAAGTGGCAAGTTGGATCCAAAATTGGCTCAGAGGCAGGAAACAAAGGGTAATGGTCGATGGTGTTTTTGTGACTGGAAGGCCGTTTCCAGTGGGGTTCCGCAGGGCTCAGTACTAGGTCCCTTGCTTTTTGTGGTATATATCAATGGTTTGGACTTGAATGTAGGGGATATGATTAAGACGTTTGCAGATGATACAAAAATTGGCCGGGTGGTTGATAATGAAGAAGAAAGCTGTAGACTGCAGGAAGATATCAATGGACTGCTCAGGTGGGCATAACAGTGGCAAATGGAATTCAATACGGAGAAGTGTGAGGTAATGCATTTGGGGATGGCTAACAAGGCAAGGGAATACACAATAAATGGTAGGACATTGAGAAGTGTAGAGGAACAGAGGGACCTTGAAGTGCATGTCCACAGATCCCTGAAGGTAGGATAGGTAGATACGGGTGGTTATAGAAGGCATACGGGATACTTGCCTTTATTAGCCAAGGCATAGAATATAAGAGCAGGTAGGTCATACTTGAACCGTATAAAACACTAGTTAGGTCACAGCTAGAGGACTGCATGCAGTTCTGGTCACCACATTACAGGAAATATGTGATTGCACTAGAGAGGGTACAGAGGAAATTTATGAGGATGTTGCATGGACTGATGAATTTTAGCTATGAGGAAAGATTGGATAGGCTGGGATTGTTTTCTTTGGAACAGAGGAGGCTGAGAAGAGACCTTATTGAGGTGTATAAAATTATGAGGGGCCTAGATACAGTGGATAGGAAGGACCTATTTCTCTTAGCAGAAGGGTCAATAACCAGGAGGCATAGATTTAAAGTCATTGGTAGAAGGTTTCAAGGGTGTTTGAGGAGATTTCTTTTCACCTAGAGGGTTATGGGGGTCTGGAACTCACTGCCTGAAAGGGTGGTAGAGGCAGAAAACCTCATAGCATTTAAAAAGTATTTAGAGTGCCGTAACCTACAAGGCTATGGACCAAAAGATAGAAAGTGGGATTAGGCCAGATAGCTCTTTGTCGGCCGGCACAGACACGATGGGCCGAATTACCTCCTTCTGTGTTGTAACTTTCTATAATTGTATGATTTAGCTTCTTATATTCTGAAACATTACATGAGGAGTTAAAAATCAGCTTCACTCACACAAATTATATCCCAGACTAAGTTGGTATATTTTTGCAATGGTTTGTTTAATGTCAAGTGGTCAGAGAGGGGCCAAGCCCCGCAATTCAGATATCAACATTTTGTTTGGTTTGTTCAAATAGCAGTTTGACTAGTAGCTTTTTTTTGAATTTACCATCTAGGTAATTAATATCTGCCCCATTCCCGTCACTATTTAAAAGTCTATTATTTTCAAATCAGAAAGTCTGTCTGGAGCCTCTGGAGAGCTAATCACGCAAGATAACTTCTGTAGTTGATGGAAAAAGGAAAAATAACTACAGGTACTACATAAGAAAATTACTTAATTTCCTATTTATTATCTTCTACTATATAAGGAGCTAGCAAAGCTAATCAACTATTGTAAATATATAAGTTATCCTACTGCTATTATTCACTTCTAACCACTTGTTCTATAATGTTGAATTATTTTTTGGTATTTTAAGCCTAAGACCAAGTTTACAGTAGTGTTATTGTGCTGCATTCTGAAACCAAGGATGATCCCATGAAAGTACAGGCTGTTTGTGGGATCCTACTTGTGTGCAAATTGGCTGCCACATTTCCAATATTACAACAGTGACTACACTTCAAAAGTACCTCATTGGTTGTAAAGCACTTTGGGACATCCTCAGGTCGTGAAAGGCGCCATCTAAATGCAAGCTCTTTCTGTTTAGTACCTGAAACAATCTGGAAAGGGTCCTCTGTTTATTACCTATATATGCTACCGATTTTACTTAAATATTAGGGTGAGTGGAAACAGTGTCTGGGAAGTATTGAGCTAGAGCGCTGAGCATAGTCTGAAATACAAGAGCCCAAAAATATTGAGTAAAAAAGGCAAAAACCCAAAAAAGTGACAATTGAGTCTTCAGGATGTCCCAAAGTGCATCACATCGAATGAATTACTTCTGAAGTGTAATCACCTGTCAGTATTTCGGTACTTCAATATTTTAGGACTTCACAATTATAAAACTCTAAATATAAAGTATTTTTAATTTAATTTTTATTAATAAACAAAATTCTCCTAATGGTAGATGGAGGATTTGATGCCGTTCTTGCAACTGCATAGGCTCCACACTCAGCTTTCCATCCCTCAACCTCTCCATCTTGAAGACGCTGCTTGAAATAGAATGCCGACCAAGCTTTTGGTCACCTCTCCTAACATCTCCTTCTTTGCCTCAACCGCTACATGTTTTCTACGTTAAAGGTGCGATATATGCAAGTTGTTTACATAGGATTACATAGGATACATGGCACAGAAACAGGCCATTCGGCCCAACGAGTCCATGCCGGCGTTTCTGCTCCACTTGAGCCTCCTCCCATCTTTGCTTATCTAAATCTATCATCATAACCCTCTATTTCCTTCTCCCTCATGTGCTTGTCTAGCCTCCCCTTAAATGCATCTATACGATTCGCTTCAACCACTCCCTGCAATATCAAGTTCCACATTCTCACCACTCTTTGAGTAAAGAATTTTTTTCGGAATTCCCTATTGGATTTCTTGATGACTATCTTATATTGATGGTCTCTAGTTATGCTCATCCCCACAAGTTGAAACATTCTCTCTGTATCCATTCTATCAAAACCTTTCATAATTTTAAAGACCTCTATTAGGTCACCCCTCAGCCTTGTTTTTTTTCAAGAGAAAAGAGACTCAGCCTGGTCATCCTTTCCTCGCATTTCTGGTATCATCCTTGTAAATCTTCTCTGCACTCTCTCCAGTGCCTCAATATCCTTTTTACAATATGGCGACCAGAATTGTACGCAGTACTCTAAGTGTGGTCTAACCAAGGTTCGATATGGGTTCAGCATAACTTCTCTACTTTGAATTCTATATCTCTAGAAATAAACCCTAGTGCTCGGTTTGATTTTTTTTATGGTCTTGCTAACCTGTGTCGCAACTTTTAGCGATTTGTACTCCGAGATCCCTTTGTTCCTCTACTGCACCCAGACTCACAACCTCCAAGTAATAAGTGACTTCCCTATTCTTCTTACCAAAATGTAATACCTCACATTTATCCGTGTTGAACTTCATTTGCCAATTATATGCCCATTCTGCAATTTAGAAACATAGAAAATAGGTGCAGGAGTAGACCATTCGGCCCTTCAAGCCTGCACCACCATTCAATAAGATCATGGCTGATCATACACCTCAGTACCCCTTTCCTGCTCTCTCTCCATACCCCTTAATCCCTTTAGCTGTAAGGCCCATATCTAACTCCCTCTTGAATATATCCAACGAACTGGCATCAACAATTCTCTGCGGTAGGGAATTCCACAGGTTAACAACTCTCTGGGTGAAGAAGTTTCTCCTCATCTCAGTCCTAAATGGCTTACCCCTTATTCTTAGACTGTGTCCTCTGATTCTGGACTTCCCCAACATCAGTAACATTCTTCCTACATCTAACCAGTCCAGTCCTGTCAGAATTTTATATGTTTCTATGAGATCCCCTCTCATCCGTCTAAACTCCAGTGAATACAGGCCCAGTCGATCTAGTCTCTCCTCATATGTCAGTCCTGCCATCCCGGGAATCAGTCTGGTGAACCTTCGCTGCACTCCCTCAATAGCAAGAACGTCCTTCCTCAGATTAGGAGTCCAAAACGGAACACAATATTCCAGGTGAGGTCTCACCAAGGCCCTGTACAACTGCAGTAAGACCTCCCTGCTCCTATACTGAAATCCCCGAGCTATGAAAGCCAACATACCATTTGCCTTCTTCACCGCCTGCTGTACCTGCATGCCAACTTTCAATGACTGATGTACCATGACACCCAGGTCTCGTTGCACCTCCCTTTTTCCTAATCTGCCACCATTCAGATAATATTCTGCCTTTGTGTTTTTGCCCCCAAAGTGGATAACCTCACATTTATCCACATTATACTGCATCTGCCAAGCATTTGCCCACTCACTTAACCTGTCCAAGTCACCCTGCAGCCTCTTAGCATCCTCCTCACAGCTCACACCGCCACCCAGCTTAGTGTCATCTGCAAACTTGGAGATATTACATTCAATTCCTTCGTCTAAATCATTAATGTATATTGTAAATAGCTGGGGTCCCACCACTGATCCTTGCGGTACCCCACTAGTCACTGCCTGCCATTCTGAAAAAGACCCATTTATTCCTACTCTTTGCTTCCTGTGTGCCAACCAGTTCTCTATCCACGTCAGTACATGACCCCCAATACCATGTGCTTCAATTTTGCACACCAATCTCTTGTATGGGACCTTGTCAAAAGCCTTTTGAAAGTCCAAATACACTACATCCACTGGTTCTCCCTTGTCCACTCTACTAGTTACATCCTCAAAAAATTCTAGAAGATTTGTCAAGCATGATTTCCCTTTCATAAATCCATGCTGACTTGGACTGATCCTGTCACTGCTTTCCAAATGCGCTGCTATTTCATCTTTAATAACTGATTCCAACATTTTCTCCACTACTGATGTTCAGGCTGACCGGTCTATAATTACCTGTTTTCTCTCTCCCTCCATTTTTAAAAAGTGGTTACATTAGCTACCCTCCAGTCTCAACTTTTCCTCATAAGTCAACCCCCTCATCTCCGGAATCAACCTAGTGAACCTTCTCTGAACTGCCTCCAAAGCAAGTATATCCTTTCGTAAATATGGAAACCAAAACTGCACGCAGTATTCCAGATGTGGCCTCACCAATACCCTGTATAACTGTAGCAAAACTTCCCTGCTTTTATACTCCATCCCCTTTGCAATAAAGGCCAAGATTCCATTGGCTTTCCTGATCAATTGCTGTACCTGCATACTAACCTTTTGATTTCATGCACAAGTACCCCCAGGTCCCGCTGTACTGCAGCACTTTGCAATCTTTCTCCATTTAAATAATAACTTTCTCTTTGATTTTTCCTGCCAAGGTGCATAACCTCTCACTTTCCAACATTATACTCCATCTGCCAAATTTTTGCTCACTTACTTAGCCTGACTATGTCCTTTTGCAGATTTTTTGTGTCCTCCTCACACATTGCTTGTCCTCCCAACTTTGTATCGTCAGCAAACTTGGTTACATTACACTCGGTCCCTTCTTCCAAGTCGTTAATATAGATTGTAAATAGTTGGGGTCCCAGCACTGATCCCTGCGACACCCCACTGGTTACTGATTGCCAAACCGAGAATGAACCATTTATCCCGACTCTCTGTTTTCTGTTAGTTAGCCAATCCTCTATCCATGCTAATATATTACCCCCAACCCCGTGAACTTTTATTTTGTGCAGTAACCTTTTATGTGGCACCTTGTCAAATGCTTTCTGGAAGTTTAAATACACCACATCCACTGGTTCCCGTTTATCCACCCTGTTTGTTACATCTTCAAAGAATTCCAGCAAATTTGTCAAACATGACTTCCCCTTGATAAATCCATGCTGACTCTGCCTGACCGAACTTTGCCCATCAAAATGTCCTGCTACTGCTTCTTTAATAACGGACTCCAACATCTTCCCAACCACAGGTGTTAGGCTAACTGGTCTATAGTTTCTTGCTTTTTGTCTGCCTCCTTTTTTAAATAGGGGTCTTACATTTGCAATTTTCCAATCTGCTGGAACCTCTCCAGAATCCAGGGAATTTTGGTAAATTACAACCAATGCATCCACAATCCCTGCCGCTACTTCTCTTAAGACCCTAGGATGCAACCATCAGGTCCAGGGGATTTATCTGCCTTTAGTCCCATTATCTTACTGAGTACCACCTCCTTAGTGAGTGTGATTGTGTTAAGTTCCTCCCTCCCTATAGCCCCTTGACTATCCACTGTTGGGATACTGTTAGGGTCCTCTACCGTAAAGACTGGTACAAAATATTTTTTCAGAGTTTCTGCCATTTCCATGTTCCCCAGTCTCGTCCTCTAAGGGACCAGCATTTATTTAGCCACTCTTTTCCTTTTTATATACCTATAGAAACTCTTGCCATCTGTTTTTATATTTTGTGCTAGTTTACTTTCATAGTCTATCTTCCCTTTCTTAATCATTTTTTTAGTCATCCTTTGCTGGCTTTTAAAAGCTCCCCCCCCATCTTCTGTCCTCCCAGTAGTTTTCGCCACATTGTATGCCCTTGTTTTTAATTGGATACCGTCCTTTATTTCTTTAGTTAGCCACGGTGTTCTATTTTCTCCTTTAGTAGGGATTCTATTATTTTTCCTACCACCGATGTTAAGCTGACATGTTCTATTCCCCTTCTTAATTATTAAATATGTGTAATAAGGCCTTTGCTATCTCTTCCCCAGCTTCTTATAAAATGCGTGGATATGGGTGAGGGGTGATGTGTAAATACAGACTCACTGAGGGTGAGGGGGGATGTGTAAATACAGACTCCCCGAGGGTGAGGGGGGATGTGTAAATACAGACTCCCCGAGGGTGATGTGTAAATACAGACTCACTGAGGGTGAGGGGTGATGTGTAAATACAGACTCACTGAGGGTGAGAGTGATGTGTAAATACAGACTCCCCGAGGGTGAGGGGGGATGTGTAAATACAGACTCCCCGAGGGTGATGTGTAAATACAGACTCACTGAGGGTGAGGGGTGATGTGTAAATACAGACTCACTGAGAGTGAGGGGGGATGTGTAAATACAGACTCCCCGAGGGTGAGGGGGGATGTGTAAATACAGACTCCCCGAGGGTGAGGGGGGATGTGTAAATATAGACTCCCCGAGGGTGAGGGGGGATGTGTAAATATAGACTCACTGAGGGTGAGGGGGGATGTGTAAATACAGATTCACTGAGAGTGAGGGGTGATGTGTAAATACAGATTCACTGAGAGTGAGGGGTGATGTGTAAATACAGATTCACTGAGAGTGAGGGGTGATGTGTAAATACAGACTCCCCGAGGGTGAGGGGGGATGTGTAAATATAGACTCACTGAGGGTGAGGGGGGGATGTGTAAATACAGATTCACTGAGAGTGAGGGGTGATGTGTAAATACAGACTCACTAAGGGTGAGGGGGATATGTAAATACAGACTCCCCGAGGGTGAGGGGTGATGTGTAAATACAGACTCCCCGAGGGTGAGGGGGGATGTGTAAATATAGACTCACTGAGGGTGAGGGGGGATGTGTAAATACAGGCTCACTGAGGGTGAGGGGGGATGTGTAAATACAGACTCACTGAGAGTGAGGGGTGATGTGTAAATACAGACTCACTAAGGGTGAGGGGGGATATGTAAATACAGACTCCCCGAGGGTGAGGGGGGATGTGTAAATACAGACTCCCCGAGGGTGAGGGGGGAATGTGTAAATACAGACTCACCTAGGGTGAGGGTGATGTGTAAATACAGACTCCCCGAGGGTGAGGGTGATGTGTAAATACAGACTCCCCGAGGGTGAGAGTGATGTGTAAATACAGACTCCCCGAGGGTGAGAGTGATGTGTAAATACAGACTCCCCGAGGGTGAGGGGGATGTGTAAATACAGACTCCCCGAGGGTGATGTGTAAATACAGACTCCCCGAGGGTGATGTGTAAATACAGACTCCCCGAGGGTGAGTGGGGGCTGTGTAAATACAGACTCCCCGAGGGTGAGGGGGGATGTGTAAATACAGACTCCCCGAGGGTGATGTGTAAATACAGACTCCCCGAGGGTGAGAGTGATGTGTAAATACAGACTCCCCGAGGGTGAGGGGGGATGTGTAAATACAGACTCCCCGAGGGTGATGTGTAAATACAGACTCCCCGAGGGTGATGTGTAAATACAGACTCCCCGAGGGTGAGTGGGGGCTGTGTAAATACAGACTCCCCGAGGGTGAATGGGGGCTGTGTAAATACAGACTCCCCGAGGGTGAAGGAGATGTGTAAATACAGACTCACTGAGGGTGAGGGGGATGTGTAAATACAGACTCCCCGAGGGAGAGGGTGATGTGTAAATACAGACTCACTGAGGGTGAGGGTGATGTGTGAATACAGACTCCCCGAGGGTGAGGGGTGATGTGTAAATACAGACTCACTGAGGGTGAGGGGTGATGTGTAAATACAGACTCCCCAAGGGTGAGGGTGATCTGTAAATACAGACTCCCCGAGGGTGAGGGGTGATGTGTAAATACAGACTCACTGAGGGTGAAGGGCAATGTGCAAATACAGACTCTCCACTCTGTGCGTTAGTGAGAAACGAGATTGGCTCAGAGGATCAAGCCACACCACACCCACACATATATTCAGTCCCTCTCTGCTCCCTCTCTCTCTGCCTCCTCTTCTGCGCATGTAATGATGACCCCTGACCTCCTGAATTGTGGGAAATGAGCAATGCCATGCCGTTGCTAAGGACAGCGACACTTTATGGCAGAAGGTCAGAGAGATTTAACGCTAACGCCCATTTCAGATCGCTCGTGGTAACGGGCCAATTTTTTAAATGGAGACGAGGGGCTTTAAGAATGGGCGACAAGCCAGCGATCTGAAAACCCAATTTTACCGCCCACACCAATAACTAGGGCTGTCGAGAGGGTTTTAAACTAAATAGTGGGGTGAAGGTTCAGCTGAACGAAAAGTTAAGAAGTCAAAGAATAAGGAGAAGGCAATAGAGCAGGGTAGCACTGATGGAAATGAAAACCAAAGCATGACAGTAAGGGACAGAATATATAAACATAATAGTGAATCAGAAAGTGGGGTCAAAGCAGGAAAAAAGGGTTTAAAAACAAATTTTAAAGCTCTATCTGAATGAACGCAGCATTCATAACAAAATAAATGAGTTGACGGCACAAATAGATACAAATGGGTATGATCTGATAGCCATTGCAGAGCAAGGCTACCAAGTCTGGGAACTAAATATTCAGGGGTATTTGACAATTCGGAAGGACAGATAGAAAGGAAAAGGAGGTGGGATAGTTCTATTAATAAAGGATGAGATCAGTGCGTTAGTGAGAAACGATATTGGCTCAGAAGATCAAGATGTTGAATCAGTTTGGGTGGAAATAAGGAACAATAAAGGGAAAAAGTCGCTGGTGGGCGTAGTCTATAGGCCCCTTAACAGTAGCTACACGGTTGGATGGAGTATAAATCAAGCAGTAACAGGGGCTTGTAATATAGGAAGAGCAATAATCATGGGTGATTTTAACCTTCATATTAATTGGAAAAAGCAAATTGGCCAGGGTAGCCTGGATGAGGAGTTCATAGCGTGTATCCGGGATAGTTTCCTTGAACAGTATGTTGCAGAACCAACCAGGGAGCAGGCTATCTTAGATCTGGTACTTTGTAATGAAGCAAGATTAATAAATGATCTCTTAGTAAAAGATCCTCAAGAAATGAGTGACCATAATATGATTGAATTTCAAATTCAGTTGGCGGGTGAGAAAGTTGGTTCTCAAACCAGGGTCCTAAGCTTAAATAAAGGGGACTACAAAGGTATGAGGGCAGAGTTGACTAAAGTGGACTGGGAAAATAGAGTAAAGTATGGGATGGTTGATGAGCAGTGGCAGACATTCAAGGAGATATTTCATAACTTGTAACAAAAATATATCCCAATGAGAAGGAAAGACTGTAAGAGAAGGGATAAACATCCGTGGCTAACTAAGAAAATAAGAGAGGGTATCAAATTGAAAACAAAGGCATACATTGTGGCCAAGACTAGTGGGAGGCCAGAGGATTGGGAAATTTTTAAAAGCCAGCAGAGAACGACTAAAAAAATAATTGAGAGGGAAGATAGGTTCTGAAAGTAAACAAGCACGAAATATAAAAACAGATTGTAAGAGTTTCTACAGGTACATAAAAAGGAAAAAAGTGGCTAAAGTAAATGTTGATCCCCTGGAGGTTGAGACTGGGGAATTAATAATGGAGAACAGGGAAATGGCAGAGATCGTGAACAAATATTTTGTATCGGTACTAAAAACATCCCAATAGTGGATAATCAAGAGGCTATAGGAAGTGAGGAACTGCATAGAATCACTATCACTAGTTAAGTAGTATTCGGTAAAATAATGGGACGAAAGGCGGACAAGTCCCCTGGACCTGATGGCTTACATCCTAGGGTCTTAAGAGAAGTGGCTGCAGAGATAGTGGATGCATTGGTTATAATCTACCAAAATTCCCTGGATTCTGGGGAGATCCCAGTGGATTGAAAACCGCACATGTAACGTCCCTATTTAAAAAAGGAGGTCGACAAAAAGCAGGACACTATAGACCAGCTGGCCTAACATCTGTCAGTGGGAAAATGCTGGAGTCCATTATTAAGGAAGCAGTAGCGGGACATGATTCAATCAAGCAGAGTTAGCATGGTTTTATGAAAGGGAAATCATGTTTGACAAATTTGCTGGAGTTCTTTGAGGATGTAACAAGCAGAGTGGATAAGGGGAAACCAGTGGATGTGGTGAATTTGGATTTCCAGAAGGCATTCGATAAGGTGCCACATAAGAGGTTACAGCACAAGGTAAAAGGTCACGGGGTTGGGGATAATTTATTAGCATGGGTAGAGGATTGGCTAACGAACAGAAAACAGAGAGTCGGGATAAATGGGCAAACAGTGACGAGTGGGGTGCCGCAGGGATAGGTGCTGGGTCCCGAAATATTTACTATCTAAATTAATGACTTGGATGAAGGGACCGAGTGTAATGTAGCCAAGTTTGCTGATGATGCAAAGATGGGTGGGAAAGCAAATTGTGAGGACATAAAAAATTTACAAAGGGATTATAGACAGGTTAAGTGAATGGGCAAAAATTTCGCAGATAGTGTATCATGTGGGAAAATGTGAGGTCATCCACTTTGGCAGAAATAATAGAAAAGCAAATTATAATTTAAATGGAGAAAAATTACAAAGTGCAGAGAGACCTGGGGGTCTTTGTGCATGAAACACAAAAAGTTAGTATGCAGGTACAGCAAGTAATCAGGAAGGCAAATGGAATGTTGGCCTTCATTGCAAGGAGGATAGCGTATAAATGCAGAGAAGTCCTGCTACAACTGTACAAGATATTGGTGAGGCCACACCTGGAGTACTGTGTATAGTTTTGGTCTCCATATTTAAGGATGGATATACTTGCATTGGAGGCTGTTCAGAGAAGGTTCATTGGCTTGATTTTGGAGATGAGGTGGTTGACTTATGAGGATAGGTTGAGTAGGTTGGGCCTATACACATTGGAGTTCAGAAGAATGAGAGGTGATCTTATTGAAACATAAGATAATGAGGGCACTCGACAAGGTGGATGCAGAGATGTTATTTCCACTCATAGGGGAAACTAAAACTCGGGGACATAGTCTTCGAATAAGGGACAGCACATTTAAAACTGACATGAGGAGAAATGTTTTCTCTCAGGGTTGTAAATCTATGGAATGCTCTGCCCCAGAGAGCTGTGGAGGCTGGGTCATTGAATATATTTAAGGCAGATATAGACAGATTTTTGAACAATAGGGGAGTAAAGGGTCATGGGGAGCGGGCAGGGAAGTGGAGCTGAGTCCATGATCTTATTGAATGGCGGAGCAGGCTCGAGAGGCCAAAGGGCCTACTCCTGCTCCTATTTCTTATGTTCTTATGTGAGGGGCGGTGTAAATACAGGCTCACTGAGGGTGATGTGTAAACACAGACTCACTGAGGGTGAGGGTGATGTGTAAATACACTCACTGAGGGTGATGTGTAAATACAGACTCCCCGAGGGTGAGGGGCGATGTGTAAATACAGACTCACTGAGGGTGATGTGTAAATACACTCACTGAGGGTGATGTGTAAACACAGACTCACTGAGGGTGATGTGTAAATACAGACTCCCCGAGGGTGAGGGGCGATGTGTAAACACAGACTCACTGAGGGTGATGTGTAAATACAGACTCACTGAGGGTGATGTGTAAATACAGACTCCCCGAGGGTGAGGGGCGATGTGTAAACACAGACTCACTGAGGGTGATGTGTAAACACAGACTCACTGAGGGCGAGGGCAATGTGTAAATACAGACTCCGAGGGTGATGTGTAAATACAGACTCACTGCCAGCTATGTATGTCCTGGGACTGAGGGGTTTCAGTTGACGGGCGGTGCTTTCAGTGCCTCTCCGCTCAGGGCCCAGCCAGTGACCCGAGGCCGTGCTCACTCTCCCCGGCCCCTTGCCCCACTCTAACCCCGGGCCTGTACCTGTTGCTGCTCCTGCTGCTGCACGGGGCGGTCGCGGTCATGGCCCTGGGGATGTCGTGCACCCCGGCCACCGCGGCCCTGAGCTCCTCGCCAGCCCCGGCCTCCGCCGCCTCCTCGCTCGGCCTCCTGTCCCCGCTGCTGCCGGTCCCCCGCGCCTCGCGGTCCCCGGCCTCGGCCTCGGCCTCTTCCTCCGCGGCGGCTCCGGCCCCAGCTCCGCTCCGCCGGCATCTCCATCCCTACACCGCGCCCGGCAGCACCGCGGGATCCCGAGCAGGCGCAGCTTGAGCCACCGGCACAGAGGCTGAGTCAGTGAGAGGACCAGGGGATGAGCACACAGAGAGGACCAAGGGGATCAGCACAGAGAGAGGACCAGGGGATCAGCACAGAGAGAGGACCAAGGGGATCAGCACACAGAGAGGACCAGGGGATCAGCACAGAGAGAGGACCAAGGGGATCAGCACACAGAGAGGACCAGGGGATCAGCACAGAGAGAGGACCAGGGGATCAGCACAGAGAGAGGACCAAGGGGATCAGCACACAGAGAGGACCAGGGGATCAGCACAGAGAGAGGACCAGGGGATCAGCACAGAGAGAGGACCAAGGGGATCAGCACACAGAGAGGACCAGGGGATCAGCACAGAGAGAGGACCAAGGGGATCAGCACACAGAGAGGACCAGGGGATCAGCACAGAGAGAGGACCAGGGGATCAGCACAGAGAGAGGACCAGGGGATCAGCACACAGAGAGGACCAAGGGGATCAGCACAGAGAGAGGACCAAGGGGATCAGCACACAGAGAGGACCAGGGGATCAGCACAGAGAGAGGACCAGGGGATCAGCACAGAGAGAGGACCAAGGGATCAGCACAGAGAGAGGACCAGGGGATCAGCACAGAGCGAGGACCAAGGGGATCAGCACAGAGAGAGGACCAGGGGATCAGCACAGAGAGAGGACCAGGGGATCAGCACAGAGAGAGGACCAAGGGGATCAGCACAGAGAGAGGGCCAAGGGGATCAGCACAGAGAGAGGACCAAGGGGATCAGCACAGAGAGAGGACCAGGGGATCAGCAAAGAGAGAGGACCAAGGGGATCAGCACAGAGAGAGGACCAAGGGCATCAGCACAGAGAGAGGACCAAGGGGATCAGCACAGAGAGAGGACCAAGGGGATCAGCACAGAGAGAGGACCAAGGGGATCAGCACAGAGAGAGGACCAAGGGGATCAGCACAGAGAGAGGACCAAGGGGATCAGCACAGAGAGAGGACCAAGGGGATCAGCACAGAGAGAGGACCAGGGGATCAGCACAGAGAGAGGACCAAGGGGATCAGCACAGAGAGAGGACCAAGGGCATCAGCACAGAGAGAGGACCAAGGGGATCAGCACAGAGAGAGGACCAGGGGATCAGCACAGAGCGAGGATCAAGGGCATCAGCACAGAGAGAGGACCAAGGGGATCAGCACAGAGAGAGGACCAAGGGCATCAGCACAAGAGGACCAAGGGCATCAGCACAGAGAGAGGACCAAGGGCATCAGCACAGAGAGAGACAGTGAGGACCAAGGGGATCAACAAAGAGCGAGGACCAAGGGGATCAGCACAGAGAGAGGACCAAGGGGAGCAGCACAGAGAGAGGACCAGGGGATCAGCACAGAGCGAGGATCAAGGGCATCAGCACAGAGAGAGGACCAAGGCATCAGCACAGACCAAGGGGATCAGCACAGATAGAGGACCAGGGGATCAGCACAGAGCGAGGACCAAGAGGATCAGCACAGAGAGAGGACCAAGGCATCAGCACAGAGAGAGGACCAGGGGATCAGCACAGAGCAAGGGCCAAGGGGATCAGCACAGAGAGAGGACCAAGGCATCAGCACAGAGAGAGGACCAAGGCATCAGCACAGAGAGAGGACCAAGGGCATCAGCACAGAGAGAGACAGTGAGGACCAAGGGGATCAGCAAAGACCGAGGACCAAGAGGATCAGCACAGAGAGAGGACCAAGGGGATCAGCACAGAGAGAGGACCAGGGGATCAGCACAGAGCGAGGATCAAGGGCATCAGCACAGAGAGAGGACCAAGGGCATCAGCACAGACCAAGGGGATCAGCACAGAGCGAGGACCAAGGGGATCAGCACAGAGAGAGGACCAGGGGATCAGCACAGAGCGAGGACCAGGGGATCAGCACAGAGAGAGGACCAGGGGATCAGCACAGAGAGAGGACCAAGGGGATCAGCACACAGAGAGGACCAGGGGATCAGCACAGAGAGAGGACCAGGGGATCAGCACAGAGAGAGGACCAAGGGGATCAGCACACAGAGAGGACCAGGGGATCAGCACAGAGAGAGGACCAAGGGGATCAGCACACAGAGAGGACCAGGGGATCAGCACAGAGAGAGGACCAGGGGATCAGCACAGAGAGAGGACCAGGGGATCAGCACACAGAGAGGACCAAGGGGATCAGCACAGAGAGAGGACCAAGGGGATCAGCACACAGAGAGGACCAGGGGATCAGCACAGAGAGAGGACCAGGGGATCAGCACAGAGAGAGGACCAAGGGCATCAGCACAGAGAGAGGACCAAGGGATCAGCACAGAGAGAGGACCAGGGGATCAGCACAGAGCGAGGACCAAGGGGATCAGCACAGAGAGAGGACCAGGGGATCAGCACAGAGAGAGGACCAGGGGATCAGCACAGAGAGAGGACCAAGGGGATCAGCACAGAGAGAGGGCCAAGGGGATCAGCACAGAGAGAGGACCAAGGGGATCAGCACAGAGAGAGGACCAGGGGATCAGCAAAGAGAGAGGACCAAGGGGATCAGCACAGAGAGAGGACCAAGGGCATCAGCACAGAGAGAGGACCAAGGGGATCAGCACAGAGAGAGGACCAAGGGGATCAGCACAGAGAGAGGACCAAGGGGATCAGCACAGAGAGAGGACCAAGGGGATCAGCACAGAGAGAGGGCCAAGGGGATCAGCACAGAGAGAGGACCAAGGGGATCAGCACAGAGAGAGGACCAGGGGATCAGCACAGAGAGAGGACCAAGGGGATCAGCACAGAGAGAGGACCAAGGGCATCAGCACAGAGAGAGGACCAAGGGGATCAGCACAGAGAGAGGACCAGGGGATCAGCACAGAGCGAGGATCAAGGGCATCAGCACAGAGAGAGGACCAAGGGGATCAGCACAGAGAGAGGACCAAGGGCATCAGCACAAGAGGACCAAGGGCATCAGCACAGAGGAGAGGACCAAGGGCATCAGCACAAGAGGACCAAGGGCATCAGCACAGAGAGAGGACCAAGGGCATCAGCACAGAGAGAGACAGTGAGGACCAAGGGGATCAACAAAGAGCGAGGACCAAGGGGATCAGCACAGAGAGAGGACCAAGGGGAGCAGCACAGAGAGAGGACCAGGGGATCAGCACAGAGCGAGGATCAAGGGCATCAGCACAGAGAGAGGACCAAGGCATCAGCACAGACCAAGGGGATCAGCACAGATAGAGGACCAGGGGATCAGCACAGAGCGAGGACCAAGAGGATCAGCACAGAGAGAGGACCAAGGCATCAGCACAGAGAGAGGACCAGGGGATCAGCACAGAGCAAGGGCCAAGGGGATCAGCACAGAGAGAGGACCAAGGCATCAGCACAGAGAGAGGACCAAGGCATCAGCACAGAGAGAGGACCAAGGGCATCAGCACAGAGAGAGACAGTGAGGACCAAGGGGATCAGCAAAGACCGAGGACCAAGAGGATCAGCACAGAGAGAGGACCAAGGGGATCAGCACAGAGAGAGGACCAGGGGATCAGCACAGAGCGAGGATCAAGGGCATCAGCACAGAGAGAGGACCAAGGGCATCAGCACAGACCAAGGGGATCAGCACAGAGCGAGGACCAAGGGGATCAGCACAGAGAGAGGACCAGGGGATCAGCACAGAGCGAGGACCAAGAGGATCAGCATAGAGAGGGGACCAGGGGATCAGCACAGAGAGAGGATCCAGGGGATCAGCACAGAGCGAGGGCCAAGGGGATCAGCACAGAGAGAGGACCAAGGCATCAGCACAGAGAGAGGACCAGGGGATCAGCACAGAGCGAGGGCCAAGGCGATCAGCACAGAGAGAGGACCAAGGCATCAGCACAGAGAGAGGACCAAGGGGATTAGCACAGAGAGAGGACCAGGGGATCAGCACAGAGAGAGGACCAAGGGATCAGCACAGAGAGGGGACCAAGTGGATTAGCACAGAGAGAGGACCAGGGGATTAGCACAGAGAGAGGACCAAATGGATCAGCACAGAGAGAGGACCAGGGGATTAGCACAGAGAGAGGATCAAGGGCATCAACACAGAGAGAGGATCAAGGGCATCAGCACAGACCAAGGGGATCAGCACAGAGCGAGGACCAAGGGGATCAGCACAGAGCGAGAATCAAGGGCATCAGCACAGAGAGAGGACCAGGGGATCAGCACAGAGCGAGGACCAAGGGGATCAGCACAGAGAGAGGACCAAGGGGATCAGCACAGAGTGAGGACCAAGGGGATCAGCACAGAGAGAGGACCAGGGGATCAGCACAGAGCGAGGACCAAGGGCATCAGCACAGAGCGAGGACCAAGGGCATCAGCACAGAGCGAGGACCAAGGGGATCAGCACAGAGCGAGGACCAAGGGGAGCAGCACAGAGAGAGGACCAAGGACATCAGCACAGAGCGAGGACCAAGGGGATCAGCACAGAGCGAGGACCAAGGGGATCAGCACAGAGAGAGGACCAGGGGATCAGCACAGAGAGAGGACCAGGGGATCAGCACAGAGAGAGGACCAAGGGGATCAGCAAAGAGCGAGGACCAAGGGGATCAGCACAGAGAGAGGACCAGGGGATCAGCACAGAGAGAGGACCAGGGGATCAGCACAGAGAGAGGACCAGGGGATCAGCACAGAGAGAGGACCAAGGGGATCAGCAAAGAGCGAGGACCAAGGGGATCAGCACAGAGAGAGGACCAAGGGGATCAGCAAAGAGCGAGGACCAAGGGGATCAGCACAGAGAGAGGACCAGGGGATCAGCACAGAGAGAGGACCAGGGGATCAGCACAGAGAGGACCAAGGGCATCAGCACAGAGAGAGACAGTGAGGACCAAGGGGATCAGCACAGAGAGAGTCAGTGAGGACCAAGGGGATCAGCAAAGAGCGAGGACCAAGAGGATCAGCACAGAGAGAGGACCAAGGGGATCAGCACAGAGCGAGGACCAAGAGGATCAGCACAGAGAGAGGACCAAGGGGATCAGCACAGAGAGAGGACCAAGGCGATCAGCACAGAGAGAGGACCAAGGGGATCAGCACAGAGAGAGGACCAAGGCATCAGCACAGAGAGAGGACCAAGGGCATCAGCACAGAGAGACACAGTGAGGACCAAGGGGATCAGCAAAGAGCGAGGACCAAGGGGATCAGCACAGAGAGAGGACCAAGGGGAGCAGCACAGAGAGAGGACCAGGGGATCAGCACAGAGCGAGGATCAAGGGCATCAGCACAGAGAGAGGACCAAGGGCATCAGCACAGACCAAGGGGATCAGCACAGAGAGAGGACCAGGGGATCAGCACAGAGAGAGGACCAAGGGGATCAGCACACAGAGAGGACCAGGGGATCAGCACACAGAGAGGACCAGGGGATCAGCACAGAGAGAGGACCAGGGGATCAGCACAGAGAGAGGACCAGGGGATCAGCACAGAGAGAGGACCAGGGGATCAGCACAGAGAGAGGACCAAGGGGATCAGCACACAGAGAGGACCAGGGGATCAGCACAGAGAGAGGACCAGGGGATCAGCACAGAAAGAGGACCAAGGGGATCAGCACACAGAGAGGACCAGGGGATCAGCACAGAGAGAGGACCAGGGGATCAGCACAGAGAGAGGACCAAGGGGATCAGCACACAGAGAGGACCAGGGGATCAGCACAGAGAGAGGACCAAGGGGATCAGCACACAGAGAGGACCAAGGGCATCAGCACAGAGAGAGGACCAAGGGATCAGCACAGAGAGAGGACCAGGGGATCAGCACAGAGCGAGGACCAAGGGGATCAGCACAGAGAGAGGACCAGGGGATCAGCACAGAGAGAGGACCAGGGGATCAGCACAGAGAGAGGACCAAGGGGATCAGCACAGAGAGAGGACCAAGGGGATCAGCACAGAGAGAGGACCAGGGGATCAGCAAAGAGAGAGGACCAAGGGGATCAGCACAGAGAGAGGACCAAGGGCATCAGCACAGAGAGAGGACCAAGGGGATCAGCACAGAGAGAGGACCAAGGGGATCAGCACAGAGAGAGGACCAAGGGGATCAGCACAGAGAGAGGACCAAGGGGATCAGCACAGAGAGAGGACCAAGGGGATCAGCACAGAGAGAGGACCAGGGGATCAGCACAGAGAGAGGACCAAGGGGATCAGCACAGAGAGAGGACCAAGGGCATCAGCACAGAGAGAGGACCAAGGGGATCAGCACAGAGAGAGGACCAGGGGATCAGCACAGAGCGAGGATCAAGGGCATCAGCACAGAGAGAGGACCAAGGGGATCAGCACAGAGAGAGGACCAAGGGCATCAGCACAAGAGGACCAAGGGCATCAGCACAGAGAGAGGACCAAGGGCATCAGCACAGAGAGAGACAGTGAGGACCAAGGGGATCAACAAAGAGCGAGGACCAAGGGGATCAGCACAGAGAGAGGACCAAGGGGAGCAGCACAGAGAGAGGACCAGGGGATCAGCACAGAGCGAGGATCAAGGGCATCAGCACAGAGAGAGGACCAAGGCATCAGCACAGACCAAGGGGATCAGCACAGATAGAGGACCAGGGGATCAGCACAGAGCGAGGACCAAGAGGATCAGCACAGAGAGAGGACCAAGGCATCAGCACAGAGAGAGGACCAGGGGATCAGCACAGAGCAAGGGCCAAGGGGATCAGCACAGAGAGAGGACCAAGGCATCAGCACAGAGAGAGGACCAAGGCATCAGCACAGAGAGAGGACCAAGGGCATCAGCACAGAGAGAGACAGTGAGGACCAAGGGGATCAGCACAGATAGAGGACCAGGGGATCAGCACAGAGCGAGGACCAAGAGGATCAGCACAGAGAGAGGACCAAGGCATCAGCACAGAGAGAGGACCAGGGGATCAGCACAGAGCGAGGATCAAGGGCATCAGCACAGAGAGAGGACCAAGGGCATCAGCACAGACCAAGGGGATCAGCACAGAGCGAGGACCAAGGGGATCAGCACAGAGAGAGGACCAGGGGATCAGCACAGAGCGAGGACCAAGAGGATCAGCACAGAGAGGGGACCAGGGGATCAGCACAGAGAGAGGATCCAGGGGATCAGCACAGAGCGAGGGCCAAGGGGATCAGCACAGAGAGAGGACCAAGGCATCAGCACAGAGAGAGGACCAGGGGATCAGCACAGAGAGAGGATCAAGGGGATTAGCACAGAGAGAGGACCAAGGGGATCAGCACAGAGAGAGGACCAAATGGATCAGCACAGAGAGAGGACCAGGGGATTAGCACAGAGAGAGGATCAAGGGCATCAACACAGAGAGAGGATCAAGGGCATCAGCACAGACCAAGGGGATCAGCACAGAGCGAGGACCAAGGGGATCAGCACAGAGCGAGGATCAAGGGCATCAGCACAGAGAGAGGACCAGGGGATCAGCACAGAGCGAGGACCAAGGGGATCAGCACAGAGAGAGGACCAAGGGGATCAGCACAGAGTGAGGACCAAGGGGATCAGCACAGAGAGAGGACCAGGGGATCAGCACAGAGCGAGGACCAAGGGCATCAGCACAGAGCGAGGACCAAGGGCATCAGCACAGAGCGAGGACCAAGGGGATCAGCACAGAGCGAGGACCAAGGGGATCAGCACAGAGAGAGGACCAAGGACATCAGCACAGAGCGAGGACCAAGGGGATCAGCACAGAGCGAGGACCAAGGGGATCAGCACAGAGAGAGGACCAGGGGATCAGCACAGAGAGAGGACCAGGGGATCAGCACAGAGAGAGGACCAAGGGGATCAGCAAAGAGCGAGGACCAAGGGGATCAGCACAGAGAGAGGACCAGGGGATCAGCACAGAGAGAGGACCAGGGGATCAGCACAGAGAGAGGACCAGGGGATCATCACAGAGAGAGGACCAAGGGGATCAGCAAAGAGCGAGGACCAAGGGGATCAGCACAGAGAGAGGACCAGGGGATCAGCACAGAGAGAGGACCAGGGGATCAGCACAGAGAGAGGACCAAGGGGATCAGCAAAGAGCGAGGACCAAGGGGATCAGCACAGAGAGAGGACCAGGGGATCAGCACAGAGAGAGGACCAGGGGATCAGCACAGAGAGAGGACCAGGGGATCAGCACAGAGAGGACCAAGGGCATCAGCACAGAGAGAGACAGTGAGGACCAAGGGGATCAGCACAGAGAGAGTCAGTGAGGACCAAGGGGATCAGCAAAGAGCGAGGACCAAGGGGATCAGCACAGAGAGAGGACCAAGAGGATCAGCACAGAGAGAGGACCAAGGGGATCAGCACAGAGCGAGGACCAAGAGGATCAGCACAGAGAGAGGACCAAGGGGATCAGCACAGAGAGAGGACCAAGGGGATCAGCACAGAGAGAGGACCAAGGGGATCAGCACAGAGAGAGGACCAAGGCATCAGCACAGAGAGAGGACCAAGGGCATCAGCACAGAGAGACACAGTGAGGACCAAGGGGATCAGCAAAGAGCGAGGACCAAGGGGATCAGCACAGAGAGAGGACCAAGGGGAGCAGCACAGAGAGAGGACCAGGGGATCAGCACAGAGCGAGGATCAAGGGCATCAGCACAGAGAGAGGACCAAGGGCATCAGCACAGACCAAGGGGATCAGCACAGAGAGAGGACCAGGGGATCAGCACAGAGCGAGGATCAAGGGCATCAGCACAGAGAGAGGACCAAGGCATCAGCACAGCGAGAGGACCAGGGGATCAGCACAGAGCGAGGGCCAAGGGGATCAGCACAGAGAGAGGACCAAGGCATCAGCACAGAGAGAGGACCAAGGGCATCAGCACAGAGAGAGACAGTGAGGACCAAGGGGATCAGCAAAGAGCGAGGACCAAGGGGATCAGCACAGAGAGAGGACCAAGGGGATCAGCACAGAGAGAGGACCAGGGGATCAGCACAGAGCGAGGATCAAGTGCATCAGCACAGAGAGAGGACCAGGGGATCAGCACAGAGAGAGGACCAGGGGATCAGCACAGAGAGAGGACCAGGGCATCAGCACAGAGTGAGGACCAGGGGATCAGCACAGAGAGAGGACCAAGGGGATCAGCACAGAGAGAGGACCAAGGGGATCAGCACAGAGCGAGGACCAAGGGCATCAGCACAGAGCGAGGACCAAGGGCATCAGCACAGAGCGAGGATCAAGGGGATCAGCACAGAGAGAGGACCAAGGGGATCAGCACAGAGCGAGGACCAAGGGGATCAGCACAGAGCGAGGACCAAGGGGATCAGCACAGAGAGAGGACCAGGGGATCAGCACAGAGAGAGGACCAAGGGGATCAGCAAAGAGCGAGGACCAAGGGGATCAGCACAGAGAGAGGACCAGGGGATCAGCACAGAGAGAGGACCAAGGGGATCAGCACAGATAGAGGACCAAGGGGATCAGCAAAGAGTGAGGACCAAGGGGATCAGCACAGAGAGAGGACCAAGGGGATCAGCAAAGAGCGAGGACCAAGGGGATCAGCACAGAGAGAGGACCAGGGGATCAGCACAGAGAGAGGACCAGGGGATCAGCACAGAGAGAGGACCAAGGGGATCAGCAAAGAGCAAGGACCAAGGGGATCAGCACAGAGAGAGGACCAGGGGATCAGCACAGAGAGAGGACCAGGGGATCAGCACAGAGAGGACCAAGGGCATCAGCACAGAGAGAGACAGTGAAGACCAAGGGGATCAGCAAAGAGCGAGGACCAAGGGGATCAGCACAGAGAGAGGACCAAGGGGATCAGCACACAGAGAGGACCAGGGGATCAGCACAGAGAGAGGACCAGGGGATCAGCACAGAGAGAGGACCAAGGGCATCAGCACAGAGAGAGGACCAAGAGATCAGCACAGAGAGAGGACCAGGGGATCAGCACAGAGCGAGGACCAAGGGGATCAGCACAGAGAGAGGACCAAGGGCATCAGCACAGAGAGAGGACCAAGGGAATCAGCACAGAGAGAGGACCAAGGGGATCAGCACAGAGAGAGGACCAAGGGGATCAGCACAGAGAGAGGACCAAGGGGATCAGCACAGAGAGAGGACCAAGGGGATCAGCACAGAGAGAGGACCAAGGGGATCAGCACAGAGAGAGGACCAGGGGATCAGCACAGAGAGAGGACCAAGGGGATCAGCACAGAGAGAGGACCAAGGGCATCAGCACAGAGAGAGGACCAAGGGGATCAGCACAGAGAGAGGACCAGGGGATCAGCACAGAGCGAGGATCAAGGGCATCAGCACAGAGAGAGGACCAAGGGGATCAGCACAGAGAGACGACCAAGGGCATCAGCACAAGAGGACCAAGGGCATCAGCACAGAGAGAGGACCAAGGGCATCAGCACAGAGAGAGACAGTGAGGACCAAGGGGATCAACAAAGAGCGAGGACCAAGGGGATCAGCACAGAGAGAGGACCAAGGGGAGCAGCACAGAGAGAGGACCAGGGGATCAGCACAGAGCGAGGATCAAGGGCATCAGCACAGAGAGAGGACCAAGGCATCAGCACAGACCAAGGGGATCAGCACAGATAGAGGACCAGGGGATCAGCACAGAGCGAGGACCAAGAGGATCAGCACAGAGAGAGGACCAAGGCATCAGCACAGAGAGAGGACCAGGGGATCAGCACAGAGCAAGGGCCAAGGGGATCAGCACAGAGAGAGGACCAAGGCATCAGCACAGAGAGAGGACCAAGGCATCAGCACAGAGAGAGGACCAAGGGCATCAGCACAGAGAGAGACAGTGAGGACCAAGGGGATCAGCAAAGACCGAGGACCAAGAGGATCAGCACAGAGAGAGGACCAAGGGGATCAGCACAGAGAGAGGACCAGGGGATCAGCACAGAGCGAGGATCAAGGGCATCAGCACAGAGAGAGGACCAAGGGCATCAGCACAGACCAAGGGGATCAGCACAGAGCGAGGACCAAGGGGATCAGCACAGAGAGAGGACCAGGGGATCAGCACAGAGCGAGGACCAAGAGGATCAGCACAGAGAGGGGACCAGGGGATCAGCACAGAGAGAGGATCCAGGGGATCAGCACAGAGCGAGGGCCAAGGGGATCAGCACAGAGAGAGGACCAAGGCATCAGCACAGAGAGAGGACCAGGGGATCAGCACAGAGCGAGGGCCAAGGCGATCAGCACAGAGAGAGGACCAAGGCATCAGCACAGAGAGAGGACCAAGGGGATTAGCACAGAGAGAGGACCAGGGGATCAGCACAGAGAGAGGACCAAGGGATCAGCACAGAGAGGGGACCAAGTGGATTAGCACAGAGAGAGGACCAGGGGATTAGCACAGAGAGAGGACCAAATGGATCAGCACAGAGAGAGGACCAGGGGATTAGCACAGAGAGAGGATCAAGGGCATCAACACAGAGAGAGGATCAAGGGCATCAGCACAGACCAAGGGGATCAGCACAGAGCGAGGACCAAGGGGATCAGCACAGAGCGAGGATCAAGGGCATCAGCACAGAGAGAGGACAAGGGGATCAGCACAGAGCGAGGACCAAGGGGATCAGCACAGAGAGAGGACCAAGGGGATCAGCACAGAGTGAGGACCAAGGGGATCAGCACAGAGAGAGGACCAGGGGATCAGCACAGAGCGAGGACCAAGGGCATCAGCACAGAGCGAGGACCAAGGGCATCAGCACAGAGCGAGGACCAAGGGGATCAGCACAGAGAGAGGACCAGGGGATCAGCACAGAGAGAGGACCAGGGGATCAGCACAGAGAGAGGACCAAGGGGATCAGCAAAGAGCGAGGACCAAGGGGATCAGCACAGAGAGAGGACCAGGGGATCAGCACAGAGAGAGGACCAGGGGATCAGCACAGAGAGAGGACCAAGGGGATCAGCAAAGAGCGAGGACCAAGGGGATCAGCACAGAGAGAGGACCAGGGGATCAGCACAGAGAGAGGACCAGGGGATCAGCACAGAGAGAGGACCAGGGGATCAGCACAGAGAGGACCAAGGGCATCAGCACAGAGAGAGACAGTGAGGACCAAGGGGATCAGCACAGAGAGAGTCAGTTAGGACCAAGGGGATCAGCAAAGAGCGAGGACCAAGGGGATCAGCACAGAGAGAGGACCAAGAGGATCAGCACAGAGAGAGGACCAAGGGGATCAGCACAGAGCGAGGACCAAGAGGATCAGCACAGAGAGAGGACCAAGGGGATCAGCACAGAGAGAGGACCAAGGGGATCAGCACAGAGAGAGGACCAAGGGGATCAGCACAGAGAGAGGACCAAGGGCATCAGCACAGAGAGACACAGTGAGGACCAAGGGGATCAGCAAAGAGCGAGGACCAAGGGGATCAGCACAGAGAGAGGACCAAGGGGAGCAGCACAGAGAGAGGACCAGGGGATCAGCACAGAGCGAGGATCAAGGGCATCAGCACAGAGAGAGGACCAAGGGCATCAGCACAGACCAAGGGGATCAGCACAGAGAGAGGACCAGGGGATCAGCACAGAGCGAGGATCAAGGGCATCAGCACAGAGAGAGGACCAAGGCATCAGCACAGCGAGAGGACCAGGGGATCAGCACAGAGCGAGGGCCAAGGGGATCAGCACAGAGAGAGGACCAAGGCATCAGCACAGAGAGAGGACCAAGGGCATCAGCACAGAGAGAGACAGTGAGGACCAAGGGGATCAGCAAAGAGCGAGGACCAAGGGGATCAGCACAGAGAGAGGACCAAGGGGATCAGCACAGAGAGAGGACCAGGGGATCAGCACAGAGCGAGGATCAAGTGCATCAGCACAGAGAGAGGACCAGGGGATCAGCACAGAGAGAGGACCAGGGGATCAGCACAGAGAGAGGACCAGGGGATCAGCACAGAGAGAGGACCAGGGCATCAGCACAGAGTGAGGACCAGGGGATCAGCACAGAGAGAGGACCAAGGGGATCAGCACAGAGAGAGGACCAAGGGGATCAGCACAGAGCGAGGACCAAGGGCATCAGCACAGAGCGAGGACCAAGGGCATCAGCACAGAGCGAGGACCAAGGGGATCAGCACAGAGAGAGGACCAAGGGGATCAGCACAGAGCGAGGACCAAGGGGATCAGCACAGAGCGAGGACCAAGGGGATCAGCACAGAGAGAGGACCAGGGGATCAGCACAGAGAGAGGACCAAGGGGATCAGCAAAGAGCGAGGGCCAAGGGGATCAGCACAGAGAGAGGACCAGGGGATCAGCACAGAGAGAGGACCAAGGGGATCAGCACAGAGAGAGGACCAAGGGGATCAGCAAAGAGTGAGGACCAAGGGGATCAGCACAGAGAGAGGACCAAGGGGATCAGCAAAGAGCGAGGACCAAGGGGATCAGCACAGAGAGAGGACCAGGGGTTCAGCACAGAGAGAGGACCAGGGGATCAGCACAGAGAGAGGACCAAGGGGATCAGCAAAGAGCAAGGACCAAGGGGATCAGCACAGAGAGAGGACCAGGGGATCAGCACAGAGAGAGGACCAAGGGCATCAGCACAGAGAGAGACAGTGAAGACCAAGGGGATCAGCAAAGAGCGAGGACCAAGGGGATCAGCACAGAGAGAGGACCAAGAGGATCAGCACAGTGCGAGGACCAAGAGGATCAGCACAGAGAGTGGACCAAGGGGATCTTCACAGAGAGAGGACCAGGGGATCAGCACAGAGCGAGGACCAAGAGGATCAGCACAGAGAGAGGACCAAGGGGATCAGCACAGAGCGAGGACCAAGGTGATCAGCACAGAGAGAGGACCAAGGTGATCAGCACAGAGAGAGGACCAAGGGGATCAGCACAGAGCGAGGACCAAGAGGATCAGCACAGAGAGTGGACCAAGGGGATCTTCACAGAGAGAGGACCAGGGGATCAGCACAGAGCGAGGACCAAGAGGATCAGCACAGAGAGAGGACCAAGGGGATCAGCAAAGAGCGAGGACCAGGGGATCATCACAGAGAGAGGATCAAGAGGATCAGCACAGAGAGAGGACCAGGGGATAATCACAGGGAGAGACCAGGGGATCAGCACAGAGAGAGGATCAAGTGCATCAGCACAGAGAGAGGACCAGGGGATCAGCACAGAGTGAGGATCAAGGGGATTAGCACAGAGAGAGGACCAAGGGATCAGCACAGAGAGAGGACCAGGGGATCAGCACAGAGAGAGGACCAAGGGGATCAGCACAGAGAGAGGACCAAGGGGATCAGCAAAGAGCGAGGACCAGTGGATCAGCACAGAGAGAGGATCAAGAGGATCAGCACAGAGAGAGGACCAGGGGATAATCACAGGGAGAGACCAGGGGATCAGCACAGAGAGAGGATCAAGTGCATCAGCACAGAGAGAGGACCAGGGGATCAGCACAGAGTGAGGATCAAGGGGATCAGCACAGAGAGAGGACCAAGGGATCAGCACAGAGAGAGGACCAGGGGATCAGCACAGAGAGAGGACCAAGGGCATCAGCACAGAGCGAGGACCAGGGGATCAGCACAGAGAGAGGACCAGTGGATCAGCACAGAGAGAGGATCAGGGGATCAGCACAGAGAGAGGACCAAGGGCATCAGCACAGAGTGAGGACCAGGGGATCAGCACAGAGCGAGGACCAAGGGCATCAGCACAGAGAGGACCAAGGGCATCAGCACAGAGAGGACCAAGGGCATCAGCACAGAGAGGCAGAGACACAGCAAAAAGCAGCGTCGGAGAGAGCAGCAATGGGATCAGCACAGTGAGAGGAGCAAGGGATCAGGACAGAGAGAGACAGAGTTAGGAGCAAGGTGATCAGCATAGAGAGAGGACCAAGGGGATCAGCAAAGAGCGAGGACCAAGGGGATCAGCACAGAGAGAGGACCAGGGGATCAGCACAGAGAGAGGACCAAGGGGATCAGCAAAGAGCGAGGACCAAGGGGATCAGCACAGAGAGAGGACCAGGGGATCAGCACAGAGAGAGGACCAAGGGGATCAGCACAGATAGAGGACCAAGGGGATCAGCAAAGAGTGAGGACCAAGGGGATCAGCACAGAGAGAGGACCAAGGGGATCAGCAAAGAGCGAGGACCAAGGGGATCAGCACAGAGAGAGGACCAGGGGATCAGCACAGAGAGAGGACCAGGGGATCAGCACAGAGAGAGGACCAGGGGATCAGCACAGAGAGGACCAAGGGCATCAGCACAGAGAGAGACAGTGAGGACCAAGGGGATCAGCACAGAGAGAGTCAGTGAGGACCAAGGGGATCAGCAAAGAGCGAGGACCAAGGGGATCAGCACAGAGAGAGGACCAAGAGGATCAGCACAGAGAGAGGACCAAGGGGATCAGCACAGAGCGAGGACCAAGAGGATCAGCACAGAGAGAGGACCAAGGGGATCAGCACAGAGAGAGGACCAAGGGGATCAGCACAGAGAGAGGACCAAGGGGATCAGCACAGAGAGAGGACCAAGGCATCAGCACAGAGAGAGGACCAAGGGCATCAGCACAGAGAGACACAGTGAGGACCAAGGGGATCAGCAAAGAGCGAGGACCAAGGGGATCAGCACAGAGAGAGGACCAAGGGGAGCAGCACAGAGAGAGGACCAGGGGATCAGCACAGAGCGAGGATCAAGGGCATCAGCACAGAGAGAGGACCAAGGGCATCAGCACAGACCAAGGGGATCAGCACAGAGAGAGGACCAGGGGATCAGCACAGAGCGAGGATCAAGGGCATCAGCACAGAGAGAGGACCAAGGCATCAGCACAGCGAGAGGACCAGGGGATCAGCACAGAGCGAGGGCCAAGGGGATCAGCACAGAGAGAGGACCAAGGCATCAGCACAGAGAGAGGACCAAGGGCATCAGCACAGAGAGAGACAGTGAGGACCAAGGGGATCAGCAAAGAGCGAGGACCAAGGGGATCAGCACAGAGAGAGGACCAAGGGGATCAGCACAGAGAGAGGACCAGGGGATCAGCACAGAGCGAGGATCAAGTGCATCAGCACAGAGAGAGGACCAGGGGATCAGCACAGAGAGAGGACCAGGGGATCAGCACAGAGAGAGGACCAGGGCATCAGCACAGAGTGAGGACCAGGGGATCAGCACAGAGAGAGGACCAAGGGGATCAGCACAGAGAGAGGACCAAGGGGATCAGCACAGAGCGAGGACCAAGGGCATCAGCACAGAGCGAGGACCAAGGGCATCAGCACAGAGCGAGGATCAAGGGGATCAGCACAGAGAGAGGACCAAGGGGATCAGCACAGAGCGAGGACCAAGGGGATCAGCACAGAGCGAGGACCAAGGGGATCAGCACAGAGAGAGGACCAGGGGATCAGCACAGAGAGAGGACCAAGGGGATCAGCAAAGAGCGAGGACCAAGGGGATCAGCACAGAGAGAGGACCAGGGGATCAGCACAGAGAGAGGACCAAGGGGATCAGCACAGATAGAGGACCAAGGGGATCAGCAAAGAGTGAGGACCAAGGGGATCAGCACAGAGAGAGGACCAAGGGGATCAGCAAAGAGCGAGGACCAAGGGGATCAGCACAGAGAGAGGACCAGGGGATCAGCACAGAGAGAGGACCAGGGGATCAGCACAGAGAGAGGACCAAGGGGATCAGCAAAGAGCAAGGACCAAGGGGATCAGCACAGAGAGAGGACCAGGGGATCAGCACAGAGAGAGGACCAGGGGATCAGCACAGAGAGGACCAAGGGCATCAGCACAGAGAGAGACAGTGAAGACCAAGGGGATCAGCAAAGAGCGAGGACCAAGGGGATCAGCACAGAGAGAGGACCAAGGGGATCAGCACACAGAGAGGACCAGGGGATCAGCACAGAGAGAGGACCAGGGGATCAGCACAGAGAGAGGACCAAGGGCATCAGCACAGAGAGAGGACCAAGAGATCAGCACAGAGAGAGGACCAGGGGATCAGCACAGAGCGAGGACCAAGGGGATCAGCACAGAGAGAGGACCAAGGGCATCAGCACAGAGAGAGGACCAAGGGAATCAGCACAGAGAGAGGACCAAGGGGATCAGCACAGAGAGAGGACCAAGGGGATCAGCACAGAGAGAGGACCAAGGGGATCAGCACAGAGAGAGGACCAAGGGGATCAGCACAGAGAGAGGACCAAGGGGATCAGCACAGAGAGAGGACCAGGGGATCAGCACAGAGAGAGGACCAAGGGGATCAGCACAGAGAGAGGACCAAGGGCATCAGCACAGAGAGAGGACCAAGGGGATCAGCACAGAGAGAGGACCAGGGGATCAGCACATGAGCGAGGATCAAGGGCATCAGCACAGAGAGAGGACCAAGGGGATCAGCACAGAGAGACGACCAAGGGCATCAGCACAAGAGGACCAAGGGCATCAGCACAGAGAGAGGACCAAGGGCATCAGCACAGAGAGAGACAGTGAGGACCAAGGGGATCAACAAAGAGCGAGGACCAAGGGGATCAGCACAGAGAGAGGACCAAGGGGAGCAGCACAGAGAGAGGACCAGGGGATCAGCACAGAGCGAGGATCAAGGGCATCAGCACAGAGAGAGGACCAAGGCATCAGCACAGACCAAGGGGATCAGCACAGATAGAGGACCAGGGGATCAGCACAGAGCGAGGACCAAGAGGATCAGCACAGAGAGAGGACCAAGGCATCAGCACAGAGAGAGGACCAGGGGATCAGCACAGAGCAAGGGCCAAGGGGATCAGCACAGAGAGAGGACCAAGGCATCAGCACAGAGAGAGGACCAAGGCATCAGCACAGAGAGAGGACCAAGGGCATCAGCACAGAGAGAGACAGTGAGGACCAAGGGGATCAGCAAAGACCGAGGACCAAGAGGATCAGCACAGAGAGAGGACCAAGGGGATCAGCACAGAGAGAGGACCAGGGGATCAGCACAGAGCGAGGATCAAGGGCATCAGCACAGAGAGAGGACCAAGGGCATCAGCACAGACCAAGGGGATCAGCACAGAGCGAGGACCAAGGGGATCAGCACAGAGAGAGGACCAGGGGATCAGCACAGAGCGAGGACCAAGAGGATCAGCACAGAGAGGGGACCAGGGGATCAGCACAGAGAGAGGATCCAGGGGATCAGCACAGAGCGAGGGCCAAGGGGATCAGCACAGAGAGAGGACCAAGGCATCAGCACAGAGAGAGGACCAGGGGATCAGCACAGAGCGAGGGCCAAGGCGATCAGCACAGAGAGAGGACCAAGGCATCAGCACAGAGAGAGGACCAAGGGGATTAGCACAGAGAGAGGACCAGGGGATCAGCACAGAGAGAGGACCAAGGGATCAGCACAGAGAGGGGACCAAGTGGATTAGCACAGAGAGAGGACCAGGGGATTAGCACAGAGAGAGGACCAAATGGATCAGCACAGAGAGAGGACCAGGGGATTAGCACAGAGAGAGGATCAAGGGCATCAACACAGAGAGAGGATCAAGGGCATCAGCACAGACCAAGGGGATCAGCACAGAGCGAGGACCAAGGGGATCAGCACAGAGCGAGGATCAAGGGCATCAGCACAGAGAGAGGACAAGGGGATCAGCACAGAGCGAGGACCAAGGGGATCAGCACAGAGAGAGGACCAAGGGGATCAGCACAGAGTGAGGACCAAGGGGATCAGCACAGAGAGAGGACCAGGGGATCAGCACAGAGCGAGGACCAAGGGCATCAGCACAGAGCGAGGACCAAGGGCATCAGCACAGAGCGAGGACCAAGGGGATCAGCACAGAGAGAGGACCAGGGGATCAGCACAGAGAGAGGACCAGGGGATCAGCACAGAGAGAGGACCAAGGGGATCAGCAAAGAGCGAGGACCAAGGGGATCAGCACAGAGAGAGGACCAGGGGATCAGCACAGAGAGAGGACCAGGGGATCAGCACAGAGAGAGGACCAAGGAGATCAGCAAAGAGCGAGGACCAAGGGGATCAGCACAGAGAGAGGACCAGGGGATCAGCACAGAGAGAGGACCAGGGGATCAGCACAGAGAGAGGACCAGGGGATCAGCACAGAGAGGACCAAGGGCATCAGCACAGAGAGAGACAGTGAGGACCAAGGGGATCAGCACAGAGAGAGTCAGTTAGGACCAAGGGGATCAGCAAAGAGCGAGGACCAAGGGGATCAGCACAGAGAGAGGACCAAGAGGATCAGCACAGAGAGAGGACCAAGGGGATCAGCACAGAGCGAGGACCAAGAGGATCAGCACAGAGAGAGGACCAAGGGGATCAGCACAGAGAGAGGACCAAGGGGATCAGCACAGAGAGAGGACCAAGGGGATCAGCACAGAGAGAGGACCAAGGGCATCAGCACAGAGAGACACAGTGAGGACCAAGGGGATCAGCAAAGAGCGAGGACCAAGGGGATCAGCACAGAGAGAGGACCAAGGGGAGCAGCACAGAGAGAGGACCAGGGGATCAGCACAGAGCGAGGATCAAGGGCATCAGCACAGAGAGAGGACCAAGGGCATCAGCACAGACCAAGGGGATCAGCACAGAGAGAGGACCAGGGGATCAGCACAGAGCGAGGATCAAGGGCATCAGCACAGAGAGAGGACCAAGGCATCAGCACAGCGAGAGGACCAGGGGATCAGCACAGAGCGAGGGCCAAGGGGATCAGCACAGAGAGAGGACCAAGGCATCAGCACAGAGAGAGGACCAAGGGCATCAGCACAGAGAGAGACAGTGAGGACCAAGGGGATCAGCAAAGAGCGAGGACCAAGGGGATCAGCACAGAGAGAGGACCAAGGGGATCAGCACAGAGAGAGGACCAGGGGATCAGCACAGAGCGAGGATCAAGTGCATCAGCACAGAGAGAGGACCAGGGGATCAGCACAGAGAGAGGACCAGGGGATCAGCACAGAGAGAGGACCAGGGGATCAGCACAGAGAGAGGACCAGGGCATCAGCACAGAGTGAGGACCAGGGGATCAGCACAGAGAGAGGACCAAGGGGATCAGCACAGAGAGAGGACCAAGGGGATCAGCACAGAGCGAGGACCAAGGGCATCAGCACAGAGCGAGGACCAAGGGCATCAGCACAGAGCGAGGACCAAGGGGATCAGCACAGAGAGAGGACCAAGGGGATCAGCACAGAGCGAGGACCAAGGGGATCAGCACAGAGCGAGGACCAAGGGGATCAGCACAGAGAGAGGACCAGGGGATCAGCACAGAGAGAGGACCAAGGGGATCAGCAAAGAGCGAGGGCCAAGGGGATCAGCACAGAGAGAGGACCAGGGGATCAGCACAGAGAGAGGACCAAGGGGATCAGCACAGAGAGAGGACCAAGGGGATCAGCAAAGAGTGAGGACCAAGGGGATCAGCACAGAGAGAGGACCAAGGGGATCAGCAAAGAGCGAGGACCAAGGGGATCAGCACAGAGAGAGGACCAGGGGTTCAGCACAGAGAGAGGACCAGGGGATCAGCACAGAGAGAGGACCAAGGGGATCAGCAAAGAGCAAGGACCAAGGGGATCAGCACAGAGAGAGGACCAGGGGATCAGCACAGAGAGAGGACCAAGGGCATCAGCACAGAGAGAGACAGTGAAGACCAAGGGGATCAGCAAAGAGCGAGGACCAAGGGGATCAGCACAGAGAGAGGACCAAGAGGATCAGCACAGTGCGAGGACCAAGAGGATCAGCACAGAGAGTGGACCAAGGGGATCTTCACAGAGAGAGGACCAGGGGATCAGCACAGAGCGAGGACCAAGAGGATCAGCACAGAGAGAGGACCAAGGGGATCAGCACAGAGCGAGGACCAAGGTGATCAGCACAGAGAGAGGACCAAGGTGATCAGCACAGAGAGAGGACCAAGGGGATCAGCACAGAGCGAGGACCAAGAGGATCAGCACAGAGAGTGGACCAAGGGGATCTTCACAGAGAGAGGACCAGGGGATCAGCACAGAGCGAGGACCAAGAGGATCAGCACAGAGAGAGGACCAAGGGGATCAGCAAAGAGCGAGGACCAGGGGATCATCACAGAGAGAGGATCAAGAGGATCAGCACAGAGAGAGGACCAGGGGATAATCACAGGGAGAGACCAGGGGATCAGCACAGAGAGAGGATCAAGTGCATCAGCACAGAGAGAGGACCAGGGGATCAGCACAGAGTGAGGATCAAGGGGATTAGCACAGAGAGAGGACCAAGGGATCAGCACAGAGAGAGGACCAGGGGATCAGCACAGAGAGAGGACCAAGGGGATCAGCACAGAGAGAGGACCAAGGGGATCAGCAAAGAGCGAGGACCAGTGGATCAGCACAGAGAGAGGATCAAGAGGATCAGCACAGAGAGAGGACCAGGGGATAATCACAGGGAGAGACCAGGGGATCAGCACAGAGAGAGGATCAAGTGCATCAGCACAGAGAGAGGACCAGGGGATCAGCACAGAGTGAGGATCAAGGGGATCAGCACAGAGAGAGGACCAAGGGATCAGCACAGAGAGAGGACCAGGGGATCAGCACAGAGAGAGGACCAAGGGCATCAGCACAGAGCGAGGACCAGGGGATCAGCACAGAGAGAGGACCAGTGGATCAGCACAGAGAGAGGATCAGGGGATCAGCACAGAGAGAGGACCAAGGGCATCAGCACAGAGTGAGGACCAGGGGATCAGCACAGAGCGAGGACCAAGGGCATCAGCACAGAGAGGACCAAGGGCATCAGCACAGAGAGGACCAAGGGCATCAGCACAGAGAGGCAGAGACACAGCAAAAAGCAGCGTCGGAGAGAGCAGCAATGGGATCAGCACAGTGAGAGGAGCAAGGGATCAGGACAGAGAGAGACAGAGTTAGGAGCAAGGTGATCAGCATAGAGAGAGGACCAAGGGGATCAACAGAGAGGAGCAAGGGAATCAGCACAGGTATCGCTCCTCAGGAAGGATATATTGGCCTTGGGAGGTGGTACAGCGCAGATTCACCAGAATGATATTAAGTTTAAAAGAGTTAAATTATGAGGACCGGTTGCATAGACTGGACTTGTATTCCCTTGATTATAGAAGGTTACGGCGTGATTTATTTGAGATGTTTAAAATGATTAAAGCATTTGATAGTGTTGATAGAGAGAAACTCTGGTGTGGGAATCCAGAACAAGGGGACATAACCTTAAAATTAGAGATAGGGTGTTCAGGGTAATGTCAGGAAGCACTTCTTCATACAAAGGATAGTGGAAATCCAGAATTCTCCCCCAAAAAGCTATTGCGGCTCAGTCAATTGAAAATGTCAAAACTGTGATTGATAGATTTTTGTTAAGATAGGTAGATGAAGTTAAGATACAGATTAGCCATGATCTAATTGAATGATACAACAGGCTCGAGGGGCTGAATGGCAGCCTGTGCTCCCAGACAGAGATACAGATTGAGAGAAAGTCAACAACTTCGCTTTAAACAATGAATAATCAGCACAGAACCAGAGAGAGCAACACGTGATCAGCAAAGAGACCCAGGTAGAGATAGTAACAACCCCAAACACAGAGTAATCAGCACCGAGAGACAGAGCCAGCAGCAACCCTTAATTCAAGGAGAGATTAGCACAAGGAAACAGACAAAGACAGAATCAGTACATTGACACTGAGACAAAGCCAGCAGCTGCCTGTAAACGCAGGAGGGATTATCAGAGACACAGACAGAGATTGAGTCAGAGCCAACAGCAATGGGATCAGCACAGCGACACAGACAGAGATAGCGCCAGCAGCAGTCCCTAAACACAGGAAGGATTAAGAGAGTCACAGATAGAGGTAGAGTTAGCAGCCATCCGTAAATACAGCTGAATCAGTACACAGATGGAGATAGAGCTAATAGTAAAGGGTAACAGAAGGGATCGGTGCAGATACACCGATGGAAATAGAGCCAGCAGCAACTTCAAACACAGGGAAGTGTGAGCACAGAAATAGATAAAGCTAGCAGCAAACCCACAAATGCAGGAGGTAGTGATAATGACAGTAGGAATCCTTAAACACGAGAAAACAGCACAGAGATATTGGTAGAAATAGAACCAATAGTAATTCATAAACAGAGGAAGAAACAGTACAGAAATACAGTCACAGTTAGAGCCAGAGGCAACCCTAAACATAGGAGGGATCAGCACAGAGGCACAGTAGTTTGTAAACATAGGAAGTGTTAGTAAGGAAAGTTATAAAAGTGGATGGTCCTATCTCGTTGCTGGCTTGCAGTGATGTCAAACTAGATCAATTCTCCAACACTGCAGAAAAGTGTGTCAATCACCTGACAAATACATGTCTGAGTGATATTATACAGATCCCCATGGCTGCCTGAAATGTGACCTGGAGTCATAAAAGTTGAGTGTGGTCGTGACCTTCATAACCGCAGACGGAGGAACAGAGGACTGTCGCTGCAGATCTTCATTGCCTCTCTAGTGAGGGTCAATTTTCTATTACGCAGCTCCTCAGTTAGGTCCTCATTGGTCTGTGTTGCCTGTATATTCTTTGGGGACATAGAGGTATCTCACTTTCCTTTCCTCCATGTTTTGCTCTTACCCTAGCTCCACGATAATGGCATACAGGAGGTGCTGTCGAAGAAGCCTTGGCGAGTAGCTGTCGGGCATCTTGTATTTTGTACACACTGCAGCCATTGTGCACTGGTGGTGAAGGGAGTGAATGTTTAAGGTAGTGGATACGATGCCGATCAAGTGGGCTGCTTTGTCCTGGTTGGTGTCGAGCTTCTTGAGCGTTGTTAGAGCTGCATCCATTCAGGCAAGTGGAGAGTGCTCCATCACACTCCTGACTTGTGCCTGGTAGGTGGTGAAAAGGTTTTGGGAGTCAGAACGTGAATCAGTCGCCGTAGAATAACTAGCCTCTGACCTGCTTTTGTGGCCACAGTATTTATGTGCCTCGTGCAGTTAAGTTTCTGGTCAATGGTGGCCCTCAGGATATTGATGATGAAGGATTTGACGATGGTAAAGTCATTGAATGTCAAGAGGAGGTGCTTGGACTCTCTTGTTGGAGATTGTCACAGCCCAAGCCTGGATGTTGTCCAGATCTTGCTGCATGCGGGCATGGGCTGCTTCATTATCTGAGGAGTCATGAATGGAACTGAACGCTATGTAATCATCAGCGAACATCCCCACTTCTGATCTTATGATGGAGGGAAGGTCATTGATGAAGCAGCTGAAGGTGATTGGGCCTAGGAAACTGCCCTGAGGAACTCCGCAGCGATATTCTGGGGCTCAGATGATTGACCTCCAACTACCACAACCATCTTCCTTTGTGCTAGTTATGATTCCAGCAAGTGGAGAGTTTTCTCCCTGATTCCCATTGACTTCAGTTTTACTAGTGCTCCTTGATGCCACACTCAGTCAAATGCTGCCTTGATGTCAAGGGCAGTCACTCTCACCTCACTTCTGGAATTCAGCTCTTTTGTTCATGTTTGGACCAAGGCTGTAATGAGGTCTGGAGCCGATTGATCCTGGCGGAACCCAAACTGAGCATCTGTGTATAGGTTATTAGTGAGTAAGTTCTACTTGATAGCACTGTTGACGACACCAGCCATCACTTTGCTGATAATTGAGAGTAGACTGATGGGGCGGTAATTGATAGGATTGGATTTGTCCTGCTTTTTGGGCAGTTTTCAAAATTGTCAGGTAGATGCCAGTGTTGTAGCTGTACTGGAGAGGTGTGACTAGTTCTGGAGCGCAAGTCATCAGCACTACAGCCGGGATGTTGTTGGGGCCCATAGTTTTTGCTGTATCCAGTGCGCTCAGCCATTTTTTGATATCCCGTGGAGTGAATTGAATTGGCTGAAGACTGACTTCTGTGATGGTAGGGACCTCAGTTTGAGGCTGAGGTAGATCATCCACTTGCCACTTCTGGTTGAAGATGGTTGCAAACGCTTCAGCCTTGTCTTTTGCACTCGTGTGCTGGGCTCCGCCATCATTGAGGATGGGGATATTCATGGAGCCTCCTCATCCCGTTAGTTGTTTAATTGTGCACCACCATTCACGACTGGATGTGGCAGAGCTTTGATCTGATCCGTTGGTTATGGGATCGCTTAGCTCTGTCTATAGCATGCTGCTTCCGCTGTTCAGCATGTATGTAGTCCTGTGTTGCAGCTTCCCCAATTTGGCACTTATTTTTTAGGTGGGCCTGGTGCTGCTCCTGGCATGCTCTTCTACACTCCTCATATTACAGGGTTGGTCCCCTGGCTTGATGGTAATGGTAGAGTTAGGGATATGTCGGGCCTGAGGTTACAGATTGTGGTGGAATACAATTCTGCTGCTGCTGATGGCCCACAGTGCCTCATGGGTGCCCAGTTTTGAGCTACAAGATCTGTTCTGAATCTATCACATTTAGCACGTGGTAATACCACACAACACGATGCAGGGTGCCTTCAGTGTGAAGACGGAACTTCGTCTTCACAAGGACTGTGCGGTGGTCACTGCTACCAATACTGTCATGGACAGATGCATCAGTGACAGGTAGATTAGTGAGGATGAGATCAAGTACGATTTTTGCTCGTGTTGGTTCTCTCACCACCTGCCACAGGCCCAGTCTAGCAGCTATGTTCTTGAGGACACAGGCAGCTCGGACAGCAGTGGTGCTACCTATTGTGTATGTAGGCACTCTATTAATGACTCCATGAGGCAGGGGTATGGTACTTAAACTGTGAAGTCTGTAGTCCTTTATTGCAGCTCCTAGAGTGAGGACACCAAGAGGTGAGCTCCCTTTTATATTGGGTTACCTGCAGTGTGCAGGTGACCCTTAGGTCTCCAGCAGCAGCACCCTCTGGTATACAGGTAAGGTGTGTACAGAGTGAAGGTACATTCAGTGTTACAGTACATCATAACATTGTAGGCATTCAAATATAACAACACTCCCCCCTAAGCATTTTTTAAGTCCTCATTGCATGACCTGGGGAGGTGATCAGTAGTGGGCTATGGGAGGTTGTGGTGAGGGTTGTGTGGGTGCCAGGTGTGATCCCTGTGCTTGACATTTCCCCCCTCACCCCCCCGCTGGACCTGGGGGTCTCCCACAGGGGGATTCCTCTGGCATTTACATTGTACCTGTAGAACCCGGTGTCCTTTAACAGTCTATTTCCTGTATACATGACACATTGGCTCCGATCATACATAGTCGAATCTATACTGTTATCTCTTTTTAAATTGTTACTTACAGCATTTACATCACTCTTATATCTCGGTCTTTCCATACATGGTTACATTTGTCATTTTAAAATTTCTATCATCATTAAGCATTACAAACTTGTTCTTAACATCACTAACACAAGCATTCATTACATTTTTCTCATCAGTTACTCCGGCATCACAATTCAACGTTACATTAGCATACCTGCATTCGGTAAATGCATTTATAATTTCAAATCATCTTTGGAGTGAAACTGTCCCTTTAAATTCTTTGGTTACCGGTCTCCTTTAAAGGGGCCTTCCAATCAAGTTCGCCGCTCGGTGCCACATGTCGCTCCTCCAACTCTGCCCCTCGTGGTCTGGTCGCGGCCATTTTGATTTTAGGTTCTTCGCCTCGTGGTGCGGCCACCATCTTCTCGCTCTCCTCCAGGTAGGCTGTGGTGATCTTTTCCTTCTCAGATTCAGCCACAGATGTCGGGAATCCACTTTTTTCAACGATTTTCTTCCCTTGGAGTCTTGCCATGGCCCGGAAGGTGACGTCTGGACGTTCGGTTTTGGTGACCTCGCCACGGTGTTGTGAAGTTGTCGCCGTGCAGTCAAGCTGGACGATAGGATTTCTAGGTGCAGCGATGGATCCAAGTTCAGGACTGCATGGGATGTCGATTGCTGGAGCCCGGAGGCCATCGTCACTTCGACCGACTTGGACCTGCTTCATCCAACTTCTTCCCAGCAACATTGGACCATCGCCGGAAACGATCCACAGGGAGAGTTTGTTCATCATGCCGCCCTGGAAGACCTGGACGTCCACGCTGCCAATGACTGAGATTTTGCCTTTGGTGTAGGTGAGCAGCTTTGGTCGTTTGGCGGGATTGATCCAAAGTTTTTCAAAGGTCATCTGGCTCATCAAAGACTGGCTCGCCCCTGTGTTGATCTCCATCGAAACTGGAACTCCATTGATGTCTACTTCCATCTTCCATGGGGAACTTTCGGTGGAGCAAGTATAAATTCCATACTCTTCTTCCAGGGGTTGAACAGCTTCGTCTTCATCTGTGTTGGAGCCCAAATGATCGGCCAACTCTTCAGCGATGCGGGTGAGTAAAACTTTTTCTGCACATTCCCTGAAGGTACCCTTTCACGTTGCAGCCTTTGCAGGTATAGTCTTTGTAGCGGCACTGGTGGGCCCTGTGGTTTCCTCCACAGCGCCAGCACGGGGCTAGCCAGTTGGCCCCATGTGGCGGACTCAGGGTTGCGGGACTTGGGGCAGCATTTCTGCCTTTAGTAGTCGCCATTCGGTAAACTGCGCTCGTCAATGTAGAGTCCTGGGTGTGGGTCATCATTCGCTTGAAGTCGCCGACCGAAATCATGTAGGCCTGGTTCACTTTAATTATCTGCGATGTCCGCAGAGAGCAGTTTGTGGAGGAGGTCCTCGTGGCCGATTCCGATAACAAATATGTCCCTTTGTGCTTCGTTAAGTTGTTCGCCAAAATCACACGGTGCAGCCAATCTTCTTAAATCTGCAGCATACTTAGCAATTTCTTGGCCTTCAGGTCGCCGGTGAGTGTAGAACTGGTGCCTGGCTGTGAGGATACTTTGGGTTTTAGTTGCTCTTGTATTAAGGTTACAAGTTCCCCATAGTTCTTGGTGTTTGTCTTCGCTGGGGCTAGCAAGTCCCTGATGTGGCCATGGATAGTGGGCCCACAACTACTAAGCAGGATGGCCCTGCGCTTGTTCGGCAGTGTGGCCGGTGTGTCCCCATCCAGGTCGTTGGCTATGAAGAAGTGTTCTAACCTTTCCACGAAGGCATCCCAATCTTCCCCATCGGTGAATTGTTGAAAGTTGCTGAGATTCGACATGTTGTGCGTGTAGTTCGTAACCTCATCGGCAGTTATTGTATATGTAGGCACTCTGTTAATGACTCCATGAGGCAGGTGTATGGTACTTAAACTGTGAAGACTGTAGTCCTTTATTGCAGCTCCTAGAGTGAGGACACTAAGAGGTGAGCTCCCTTTTATACTGGGTTACCTGCAGTGTGCAGGTGGCCCTTAGGTCTCCAGCAGCAGCACTCTCTGGTGTACAGGTAAGGTGTGTACAGGATGAAGGTACATTCAGTGTTACAGTACATCATAACATTGTAGGCATGCATACATAACACTACCGAGCTACTCTTGGTGATGGACATTAAAGTTCCCACCCAGAGTACGTTCAGTGCCCTTGCTACCCTCAGTGTTTCTTCCAAGTGGTGTTCAACATGGAGGAGTCCTGATTCATCAGCTGAGGGAGGGCGGTATGTAGTAATCAGCAGGAGATTTCCTTGCCCATGCTTGACTTGAAGCCATGAGACTTCTTGGGATCTGGAGTCAATGTTGAGGACTCTGGGGAGTCTGTCCTGTCGGTGGAACAGGAGATAGCCAGGGATGGTGATGGAGCAGTCTGGGACATTGGCGGAAAAGTATAATTCTGTGAATATGACTATGTCGGACTGTTGCTTGACAAGTCTGTGAGGAGGACTTTGCAGACTCAACTGGGCTGGGTGTGCCGTTGTCGTATCCAAAGCCGGTGCCTAGATTGCTGCCGGGTGCTTCATCTGGTTTTATTCTTCTTATTGTTTTCCGTAGTGTTTTTTTGTGCAACTGAGTGGCTTGCTAGGCCATTTCAGAGGGCAGCTAAGAGTCAACCACTTTGCTGTGCATTTTTAGTCAAATATAGATTAGATCAGGTATGGACGAGAGATTTCCTTCCCTAAAGGACATTCGTTTAGTCCAATTATGTCACTTGCTGCACACGTACCAGGCTTTCCCAGAATTCATATCACTGCCATTCATGGTGAACAGCCTGATCCAAGTCTATGGGGGTGTGGCAAGGGTGGTGAGGAGAGGGAGAAGGTGGTGCAGGTGTAAAGGGGGTGGAGGAGGGGGAGAGAGAGAAAATCTTGATCCAGGTCTAATGGGGGTGGGGGGTGGGGAGGGGGGGTGAAAGTGATCCATCTTGCCATCTGGATCACGTTCTCCCCCCCGTCCAGTGTTCTCTCCGTGCTTCCTCCACATGCTCTTGTTGAGTTTCTGGGTCAGTGCCAATTAACCCTTTCACTCCTAAGTTCCAAAAAATTCGACTTGTCCCGTATTGGTGACAATAATTATATTTTATTCAGTGAAAGTGATACTTGTTACATTACAGCATCAGAGCAGTAGTTAAACAAGGTGCCATCAAGGTTTATATTACCCGTTGGACCCTGGGTAGAAGACGCAATCTCCATGGACCAATCCCCGCCGGACCTGGCTTCTAGGCTTGCTCGTCCGCCCGGTGTAATGTCTTTGAGTCCTCTGCCAAGCCGAAACCTTCCTCTGCTCATCTGGTGGATATCCCCAAGCCTCTTGCTGGTTTCCTCCACTACCTAAGTTTTGAGACACCCCTTCTTAAAATTCTTCTTCCCAGCAAAGCTTATGGGGACCAGTTAACCAATCATTGACTTACACATGAAAATTCCCCTGTCCAATTACAGGGATGCCACGTACCTAATGATCCCGCCTGCCCTTGTCAGGTCCTCATCTCATGACACCCTGACATCATATGTTTTTCACGATCAAGACTCATATCTGGGGTAGTTCTGGCAACACAAACAGAACATGTGTAGAGCTAGGGTGACTTTGCTGTTTGCCTATGTTTATAATTCCCTGCAGATGTTATAACATTCCATACAGTGGCAGCCATACACGACCTTGCTTCCCAGGCTAGCTGTCTGCCGTCTCTGCCAGGAAGGCTGCTTCCCCCCTCTGGTCCACTCTCTCCCACAACACCGCCCCCCCCCCCAAGTACCCTCTCTCCCACCCGCTCCATTCCCCTCTCTCCCACCTCCACCCACCCTCCTCCAGTCTCCTCTCTCCAACCCATCCCTCAGTTCCCTCTCTCCCACTCCCTCCAGTCCCCTCTTTTCCACCCCTCTCCAGCACACTCTCTCTCACCCACAACCCCCCCCCCCCCAGCCCCCTCTCTCCCACCACTTCCGGTTCCCTCTCTCCCAACCTCCTCCCAGTTCTCTCTCTTCCAACCCCCCTCCAGTTCCCTCTCTCCCAACTCCCCTCCGGTTTCCTCTCTCCCAACCCCCCTCCGGTCAACTCTCTCCCATCCCCATCTCTCGTACCCCCCTCCAGTCCCCTCTCTCCCAACCCTCTCCGATCTCCTCCCTTCCATCCCCACCCCCGAGCTCCTCTCTCCCCGCTCCGAACTCCTGATCTTCTCAATGCAAGCGGATAGCTGATGGAAAATATCTGGCAACAGGGAGGATACGTGTTGCAGGCCGCAGGCTCATGCTGGGCGGATGTGCGGCTCCCATGAGGGGCGGGACAGTGTTTAGGCTTGGCCCTCACACGCCGTGCCTGCAGTCATAGTGAAAAGAAATTGCTCCAAAAAACTATTCCTGGCTACAGTCCGTGCTACCAGCAATCTATAAAACGCAATACAAGGTATTCGCAGAAATGGTCAGACACCACCAAACCATAAGCAAAGCCAGAGGGGCTCAGCTGATCCTGGCAAAAAATTTCCCTTATCTTCAACTTCCAACTTACCCCTAGAGCATTGTGATGGTGACGTCAGGAAATTCAGGATGCCAGAGCCACTGGCCCTCATTTAATATATATAAATCAGATGGATATGCAGATCACAGCAACAGTCAAATTGTGATTGTGAATTCATGCACATCAATTTGGGAGCTCAAATGGCTTCTGACCCAATTTGCTGCCCAGCAACGATGAAAATGGCATGGAAGTTCATGCCCGAGCCAGCAGCAACCCATAAACACAGGGACATATCAGCAAAGCACACAGAAATACAGATAGAGATGGAGACAGAAGCAGCAGCCACCATAAACATAGGAGGGATCAACACAGCACACCAAGTACAGATAAACAACCAGGAACCCAAGGGAGGAATCAGCACAGTACACACCGCCAGTCTATTCACAGAAATGGAGCCACCAGCAACCCCAAGACATGGGAAAAACATTTGCAGCGCAGAGGGAGAGACGGAGCCACAAGCAATCCATAAACAGAGCAATCAGCAGAGAGAGATCATCACAGCACACAGATCCACAGGCTACCAGCAATCCATAAAACACAATGCAAGGTTTTAGCAGAAATGGCCAGACACCACCAAACCATAAGCAAAGCCAGAGGGGCAAGCAATCTGTTAACTACAAAGAACAGCAGGGAGGTATCAACATACACAGCCAGAATCTCCATCCACCCACAGTCATAGGGCGTTATTGGGAAGATGGTAAGGTTTACATTCAGGAGCAAATCAAGGGCATTGAAAGGTCTTTTTCACCCAAGCCCAGCTTATGATTACCGTGCAGAGCCAGAGGCACCAACAGCCCATAAAAACAGGCAGCAACATCAAAATAGATCAAATGTTCAAATCAAAACGGAACGACTTTCACTTTTGAGATTTAACAGGATTTGCCTATATGTCATGGTTTTATTGACTTTAGCATCAATTAAAATTCTGTATCACGACACTGGTATTGTTTTAAAGCCATGTGATTAATTTAAGCATTTGAATTTGTGGCATTGCATTGAATAAAACTTTTTTTCTGTTTCCCTTTTCATCTGCTTTTATTTTTTTTTAATTGAGGTAAATTCAAATTCAATCATGCTGCAGTTTGTTTGTGCAATGGTTTGTAAGGCCATATAGTTTTACTTTCTAGTTAAGTTATCTACATTGTTTTGCGCACATAGGTTACATTACAAAAACATTTTGTTAACAGAGGCAGTCATCCACAAGCAGGGGTTGTTGTCGAGTGGTTGGGCTGCTTTTTTTCTCCTCAAGAGTGGAAGTGTTGCAAGAGCAAAAATCTTGAAAGATTTATATTTGGAGTGGCTGCTATCCTTCCTGCTTCAGGTTGACCCCACAGGAAAAGGAATGGGTGGGGACGATGGGCTGCTGGGCTGATAGGAAGAGAGTCCCGATGACTTGATACTCTCCAAGCCTGAGCCACAGCCTATGTATTACCTGTTCATGTTGACTTTGGTGGATTCTCCCTCCCTTCACCCCACCATTGACAGCCATGCCTGCAGCCACTGAGACCTGATGCGCTGGTATTCCCTTCCTAAATCCCTCCGCTTCCTTCTCCTCCTTTAAGACCCTCTTTGACCAAGCTTCCGGTCATGCTTCTAATACCTCCTTCTTTGGCTCAGCATCTGTTTTTTTGTTTACGACCCTGTGAAGTGCTAAAGGTGCGAGCTAAATGTATGTTTTTTTTGTTGTTGTCATCACCAATTACTTTTAGGGAAGGAAATCTGTCTATAGCATGCTGCTTCCCGCTGTTTAGCATGTATGTAGTACTGTATGTGACTCCAGACCCACAGCAATGTGGTTGACTCTTTACTGCCCTCTGAAATGGCCACTTGTAAAAATCACTGAGGGTAGCAATGGCACAGAATTTACTCTGGATGGGGAAATCAATATCATCATCCAAGAGTGGTTCGTTAGTGTTGTGTATCTGTAAAGCATGCACTCCCATGTTCCGCCACCAGGGAGCCCATCCCCTGAAGTTCCCAGGGATCCCAGCATCCCTTGGGAGCACTGTATATAAGCCGGCCCCGAAGGCCTGTTCCTCACTCTGGTGTGTCTTATTAAAGACTGAGGTCAGTGATCCTTTAACCTCCCTGTGTGCAGCCTCATCTGTGTTCGGAACACAATAACTGGCGACGAGAATACGAATCCAACGCAAAGATGCAGCAAACTGTGGGAATCCTGCAGAAGTTCTCGGAGAGTGAGGACTGGGAAGCCTATGTCGAACGGCTAGACCAGTACTTTGTAGCCAACGAGCTGGACGGAGAAGGAAGCGCCGCAAAAAGGAGAGCTGTCCTCCTCACAGTCTGCGGGGCACCGACCTACAGCCTCATGAAGAATCTTCTGGCTCTGATGAAAACCACAGATAAGTCGTATGAGGAGCTGTGTACACTGGTTCGGGAGCATCTTAACCCGAGGGAGAGCGTGCTGATGGCGAGTATCAGTTCGACACATGCCAGCAATCTGAAGGTCAGGAAGTGGCGAGTTACGTCACCGAGCTAAGGCGACTTGCAGGACAATGTGAGTTTGATGGCTACCTGGAGCAAATGCTCAGAGACTTTTTTGTACTGGGCATTGGCCACGAGACCATCCTATGAAAACTTTTGACTGTAGAGACACCGACCCTCAGTCAGGCCATTGCGATAGCACAGGCATTTATGTCCACCAGTGACAACACCAAACAAATCTCTCAGCACACAAGTGCTAGCAATGTTCATAAATTAACTGGAACTGTGTTTGCGAGCAGAAATGTACAGGGCCGAACCCATGAGTCTGCAACTGCCAGCAGGCCTCAGGTGACCCAGATGACTCAGAGTCCCTAACAAAGGATGAACGCAAGGCAATTCACACCTTGTTGGCAATGTGGAGGCTTCCATTCAGCCTGTTCATGCTGCTTCAAAGGATATGTTTGCAAGAGTTGTGGAACAATGGGGCACCTCCAACAAGCTCTGCAAAACCTGCTAACCACCACATGGCAGAGGAAGATCGGTCCATGGTGGATCAAAGCAGTTTCGTGCCTCAGAGAGAGGAGGCAGATGCTGAAGTACATGGGATGCACACATTTTCGACGAAATGTCCACCTATAATGCTAAACGTAAAATTGAATGGCTTACCCGTAGCCATGGAGCTGGACACTGGTGCTTTAGCCAATCCATCATGAGTAAAAAGATGTTTGAGAGACTGTGGTGCAACAAGGCATTCAGACCAGCCCTGAGCCCCATCCACACGAAACTGAGAATGCACACCAAAGAGCTTATCACTATCCTGGGCAGCGCCATGGTCAAGGTCACCTACGAAGGCACGGTGCATGAACTGCCACTCTGGACTGTCCCAGGCGATGGCCCCACACTGCTTGGAAGGAGCTGGCTGGGCAAAATCTGCTGGAACTGCTGGACATCCGAGCGCTATCACATGTCGATGAGGCCTCATGTACCCAGGTTCTTAACAAATTTCCTTCCTTTTTTGAGCCAAGCATTGGAAACTTTTCCAGAGCGAAGGTGCGGATCCACTTGGTCCCAGAGGCACGACCCATTCACCACAAGGCGCGAACAGTACCTCACATGATGAGGGAGAGAGTGGAAATCGAGCTGGACAGGCTGCAATGCGAGGGCATCATCTCCCCAGTGGAATTCAGCGAGTGGGCCAGCCCGATTGTTGCAGTACTCAAAAGTGATGGCACGGTCAGGATTTGCGGCGATTATAAAGGAACTATTAATCGTTTCTCGCTACAGGACCAATACCCGCTACCTAAGGCAGATGACTTATTTTGCGACGCTGGCAGGAGGCAAGACGTTCACCAAGCTCGACCTGACTTCGGCCTACATGACGCAGGAGCTGGAGGAATCTTCGAAGCGCCTCACCTGCATCAGCACACACAAGAGACTGTTCATCTACAACAGATGCCCATTTGGAATTTGGTCGGCTGCAGCGATCTTCCAGAGAAACTTGGAGAGCCTACTCAAGTCTGTACCAACACAGTGGTCTTTCAGGACGATATATTGGTCACGGGTCGGAACACTGCCGAGCAACTACAAAACCTGAAGGAGGTCCTCCAGCGACTGGATCGCGTAGAGCTGTGGTTGAAGAGGTCGAAATGTGTCTTCGTGGCAACAAAAGTGGAGTTTTTGGGGCGAAAGATCACGGCGGACAGCATTCGGCCCACAGACGCCAAGACAAAGGCTATCAGGAACGTGCCCAGGCCACAGAATGTCATGGAGCTGCGGTCGTTCCTGGGACTCCTCAACTATTTTGGTAACTTCCTACTGGGATTAAGCACCCTTTTAGAGCCCCTACATGTGTTATTGCGCAAAGATGAGAACTGGGTATGGGGAAAAAAAACAAGTAATTGCTTTTGAGAAAGCCAGAAACATTTTATGCTCCATCAAGCTGCTTGTATTGTATAACCCGTGTAAAAGACTTGTGCTAGCATGTGACGCGTTGTCGTATGAAGTCGGATGTGTATTACAACAAGCTAACGTTGCGGGGAAGTTGCAACCTTTCACCTATGCTTTCAGGAGCTTGTCTAAGGCCGAGAGGGCCTTCAGCATGATTGAGAAAGAGGCATGAGCGTGTGTGTTCGGGGTAAAGAAAATGCATCAGTACCTGTTTGGCCTCAAATTTGAGCTGGAAACCGATCACAAGCCCCTCACATCCCTGTTCGCTGAAAACAAGGGGATAAATACTAATGCCTCAGCCCGCATACAAAGGTGGGCACTCGCACTATCTGCGTATAACTATACCATCCGCCACAGGCCAGGCACCGAGAACTGTGCGGATGCTCTCAGTCGGCTACCATTGCCCACCACAGGGGTGGAAATGGCGCAGCCTGCAAACTTGTTGATGGTGGCGCAGCCCGCAGACTTGTTGATGGTCATGGAAGCATTTGAAAATGAAAAATCACCTGTCATGGCTCCGCCAGATTAGGACTTGGACCAGCCAAGATCCTCTGCTGTCACTAGTAAAAAAAACTGTGTACTGCATGGGAGCTGGGCCAGCATCCCCGTTGAAATGCAAGAGCCAATCAAGCCGTTCCAGCGGCAAAAGGACGAGCTGTCCATTCAGGCAGACTGCCTGTTGTGGGGTAACTGCGTAGTGCTACCAAAAAAGGGCAGGGAGACGTTCATCTCGGATCTCCACAGCACACACCCGAGTATGTGTGAGGCCCTTTGGGGAAGAGTGACCATAATATGGTGGAATTCTACATTAGGATGGAAAATGAAACAGTTAATTCAGAGACCATGGTCCAGAACTTAAAGAAGGGTAACTTTGAAGGTATGAGGCGTGACTTGGCTAGGATAGATTGGTGAATGATACTTAAGGGGTTGACAGTGGATGGGCAATGGCAGACATTTAGAGACCGCATGGATGAAGTACAACAATTGTACATCCCTGTCTGGCATAAAAATAAAAAAGGGAAGGTGGCTCAACCGTGGCTATCAAGGGAAATCAGGGATAGTATTAAAGCCAAGGAAGTGGCATACAAATTAGCCAGAAATAGCAGTGAACCCAGGGACTGGGAGAAATTTAGAACTCAGCAGAGGAGGACAAAGGGTTTGATTAGGGCAAGGAAAATAGAGTACGAGAGGAAGCTTGCAAGGAACATTAAGATGGACTGCAAAAGCTTCTATAGATATGTAAAGACAAACGTAGGACCCCTGCAGTCAGAATCAGGGGAAGTCATGACGGGGAACAAAGAAATGGAAGACCAATTGAACAAGTACTTTGGTTCGGTATTCACTAAGGAGAACACAAACAACCTTTCGGATATAAAGGGGGTCAGAGGGTCTAGTAAGAAGGAAGAACTGAGGGAAATCCTTATTAGTCGGGAAATTGTGTTGGGGAAATTGATGGGATTGAAGGCCGATAAATCCCCAGAGCCTGATGGTCTGCATCCCAGAGTACTTAAGGAGGTGGCCTTGGAAATAGCGGATGCATTGACAGTTATTTTCCAACATTCCATAGATTCTGGATCAGTTCCTATGGAGTGGAGGGTAGCTAATGTAACCCCAGTTTTTAAAAAAGGAGGGAGAGAGAAAACAGGGAATTATAGACTGGTCAGCCTGACATCGGTTGTGGGTAAAATAATGGAATCAATTATTAAGGATGACATAGCAGCGCATTTGGAAAGAGGTGACATGATAGGTCCAAGTCAGCATGGATTTATGAAAGGGAAATCATGCTTGACAACTCTTCTGAAAATTTTTGAGGATGTTTCCAGTAGAGTGGACAAGGGAGAACCAGTGGGTGTGGTGTATTTGGACTTTCAGAAGGCTTTCGACAAGGTCCCACACAAGAGATTAATGTGCAAAGTTAAAGCACATGGGATTGGGGGTAGTGTGCTGACGTGGATTGAGAACTGGTTGGCAGACAGGAAGCAAAGAGTAGGAGTAAATGGGTACTTTTCAGAATGGCAGGCAGTGACTAGTGGGGTACCGCAAGGTTCTGTGCTGGGGCCCCAGCTGTTTACATTGTACATTAATGATTTAGACGAGGGGATTAAATGTAGTATCTCCAAATTTGCGGATGACACTAAGTTGGGTGGCAGTGTGAGCTGCGAGGAGGATGCTATGAGGTTGCAGAGTGACTTGGATAGGTTAGGTGAGTGGGCAAATGCATGGCAGATGAAATATAATGTGGATAAATGTGAGGTTATCCACTTTGGTGGTACAAACAGAGAGACAGACTATTGTCTGAATGGTGACAGATTAGGAAAAGGGGGCGTGCAATGAGACCTGGGTGTCATGGTACATCAGTCATTGAAGGTTGGCATGCAGGTACAGCAGGCGGTTAAGAAAGCAAATGGCACGTTGGCCTTCATAGCGAGGGGATTTGAGTACAGGGGCAGGGAGGTGTTACTACAGTTGTACAGGGCCTTGGTGAGGCCACACCTGGAGTATTGTGTACAGTTTTGCTCTCCTAACTTGAGGAAGGACATTCTTGCTATTGTGGGAGTGCAGCGAAGGTTCACCAGACTGATTCCCGGGATGGCGGGACTGACATATCAAGAAAGATTGGATCAACTGGGCTTGTATTCACTGCAGTTCAGAAGAATGAGAGGGGATCGCATAGAAACGTTTAAAATTCTGACGGGTTTAGACAGGTTAGATGCAGGAAGAATGTTCCCAATGTTGGGGAAGCCAAGAACCAGGGGTCACAGTCTAAGGATAAGGGGTAAGCCATTTAGGACCGAGATGAGGAGAAACTTCTTCATCCAGAGAGTGGTGAACATGTGGAATTCTCTACCACAGAAAGTTGTTGAGGCCAATTCACTAAATATATTCAAAAAGGAGTTAGATGTCGTCCTTACTAGTAGGGGGATCAAGGGGTATGGCGAGAAAGCAGGAATGGGTTACTGCAGTTGCATGTTCAGCAATGAACTCATTGAATGGCGGTGCAGGCTCGAAGGGCCGAATGGCCTACTCCTGCACCTATTTTCTATGTTTCTATGTATAGTAATGGTGAAAGCGATAGCCAGATCCCACGTGTGGTGGCCCGGTATCGACTCTGACTTAGAGATCTGTGTACGGCAATGCAGCGTATGTGCTCAGTTGAGCAACGCGCCCAGAGAGGCACCACTAAGTTTGTGGTCCTGGCCCTCCAGACCATAGTCGAGAATCCACGTTGACTATGCGGGTCCGTTTCTCGGTAAAATGTTCCTGGTGGTGGTGGATGCTTTTTCAAAATGGATTGAATGTGAAATAATGTCAGGAAGCACCGTCACCACCACCATTGAAAGCCTGAGGGCCATGTTTGCCACCCACGGCCTGCCTGACATACTGGTCAGTGACAATGGGCCATGTTTCACCAGTGCCAAATTTAAAGAATTCATGACCCGCAATAGGATCAAACATGTCACCTTGGCCCCGTTTAAACCAACCTCCAATGGGCAGGCAGAGCGGGCAGTACAAACCATCAAACAGAGCCTTAAACGAGTCACAGAAGGCTCCAAACCCTCCTGTCCCGAGTATTGCTCAGCTACCGCACGAGACCCCACTCGCTCACCGGGATGCCCCCGGCTAAGCTACTCATGAAAAGGACACTTAAAACCAGTTTCTCGCTGGTTCACCCCAACCTGCATGATCAGGTAGAGAGCAGGCGGCAGCAACAAAATGTAAACGATGGTCGCGCCACTGTGTCACGGGAAATTGATCTGAATCACCCTGTGTATGTGCTAAACTATGGACATGGTCCCAAGTGGATCGCGGGCATGGTGATAGCTAAAGAAGAGAATAGGGTGTTTCTAGTCAAACTAGACAATGGACAAATTTGCAGAAAGCACCTGGACCAAACGAGGCTGCAGTTCACAGACTGCCCTGAACAACCCACAGCAGACACCAACTTTTTCGAGCACACAACACACACCCAAAGGATCAACGACACCACCCCGGACCAGGAAATCGAACCCATCACACCCAACGGCCCAGCAAGGCCAGGCTCACCTAGCAGCCCTGCAGGGCCAACAACACGCCAGCCCAGCAAGGGCACAGCCAACACACCAGAACAGACATTTGTACCGAGGCGGTCCAACAGTGAAAGAAAGGCTCCCGACCGCCTCAACATGTAAATAGTTTTCACTTTGACTTTGAGGGGGAGTGATGTTGTGTATCTGTAAAGCATGCACTCCCATGTTCCGTCACCAGGGAGCTCATCCCCCTGAAGTCCCAAGGGATCCCAGCATCCCTTGGGAGCACTGTATATAAGCCGGCCCCTAAGGCCTGTTCCTCATTCTGGAGTGTCTTATTAAAGACTGAGGTCACTGTTACTTTAACCTCCCTGTGTGCAGCCTCATCTGTTAGAAACACAATAGGCAGCACCACTACAGACCGAGCTGGTTGAGTCCTGATGGACATAGCTGCCAGACCGGGTCTACAGCAGGTGGTGAGAGAACACGCACAAAGGAAAAACCTACTTGACCTCATCCTCCCCAATCTACCTCTCGCAGATGCATCTGTCCTTGACAGCATTGGTAACAGTGACCACCGCACAGTCTTTGTGGAGACGAAATCCCATCTTCACACTGAGGACATCCTCCATCGTGTTGTGTAATGCTACCACTGTGCTAAATGGGTTAGATTCAGAACAGATCTAGCAGCTCAAAACTGGGCATCTAAGAAGCTCTGTAGGCTATCAGCAGCAGCAGAATTGTATTTCAGCACAATCTGTAACCTCATAACCTGGCATATCCCTCACTCTACCATTACCAGCAAGCCAGGGGACCAACCCTGGTTCAATGAGGAGTGCAGAAGAGTATGCCAGGAGCAGCACCAGGTATACATAAAAATGAGGTGCCGACCTGGGGAAGCTGCAACACAGGACTACTTGTATGCTAAACAGCGGAAGCAGCATGCTATAAACAGAGCTAAGCAATCCCACAATCAACCGAACAGATCAAAACTCTGCAGTCCTGCCACATCCAGTCTTGAATGGTGGTGCACAATTAAGCAACTAACGGGAGGAGGAGGCTCCATGAATATCCTCATGCTCAATGATGGCGGAGCACGGCACACGAGTGCAAAAATCAAGGCTTAAGCATTTGCAACCATCTTCAGCCTGAAGTGCCGGATGGATCATCCCTATCGGCCTCCTCCTGAGGTCCCCACCATCACAGAAGTCATTCTTCAGCCAAATCGATTCACTCCACGTGATATCAAGAAACGGCCGAGCACACTGGATACAGCTATGGGCCCCGACAACATTCCGGCTGTCGGCTTAGGACTGGTGCTCCAGAATTAGCCGCACCTCTAGCCAAGCTGTTCCAGTAAAGCTACAACATTGGCATCTAATGACAATGTGGAAAACTGCCCAGATATATCCTGTCCACAAAAAAAAGCAGCACAAATCCAATATGGCCAATTACCGCCCCATCATTCTACTCTCAATCATTAGAAGAGTGATGGAAAGTGTCGTAGACAGTGCTATCAAGTAGCACTTACTCACTAATAACCTGCTCAACAATGCTCAGTTTGGATTCCACCAGGACCACTCAACTCCAGACCTCATTATAGCCTTGGTCCAAACATGGACAAAAGAACTGAATGCCAGAGGTGAGGTGAGAGTGACTGCCCTTGACATCAAGGCAGCATTTGACCGAGTGCGGCATCAAGGAGTCCTAGTAAATCTGAAGTCAATGGGAATCAGGGGGAAAACTCTCCACTAGCTGGAGTCATTTCTAGCACAAAGGAAGATGGTTGTGATTGTTGGAATTCAATCATCTCAGCCCCAGAACATTGCTGCAGGATTTGCTCAGGGCAATGTTCTAGGCCTAACCATCTTCATTCAGGTGCTTCATCAATGATCTTCCCTCCATCATAAGATCAGAAGTGGGATGTTCGGGATGATTGCACAGTGTTCAGTTCCATTCACAAATCCTCGGATAATGAAGCAGCCCATGTCCGAATGCAGCAAGACCTGGATGACATTCAAGCTTGGGCTGATAAGTGGCAAGTGACATTCATGCTACACAAGTGCCAGGCAATGACAAGTGAGAGTCTACCCAGCGCCCCTTGACATTCAACGGCATTACTGTTCTCGAAACCCCCACCATCAACATCCTGGGCATCACCATTGACCAGAAACTTAACTGGACCAGCCACATAAATACTGTGGTAACAAGAGCAGCGAGTGTCTAACCTCCTGACTCCCCAAGCCTTCCCACCATCTACAAGGCACATGTCAGGAGTGTGATGGAATACTCTCCATTTGTCTGGAAGCGTGTCGCTCCAACAATACTCAAGAAGCTCGACATCATCCAGCACAAAGAAGCCTGCTTGATTGGCACCCCATCCACCAGCTTAAACATTCACTCCCTCGATCACCTGCACACTGTGGCTGCAGTGTGAGCCATCTACAAGATGCACTGCAGCAACTCGCCAAGGCTTCTTCAGCAGCACCTCCCAAACCCGTGACATCTACCACCTAGAAGGGCAAGGGCAGCAGGAGCATGGGAACACCATCACCTACAAGTTCCCCTCCAAGTTACACACCATCCTGACTTGGAAATATATCGCCGTTCCTTCATCGTCACTGGATGAAAATCCTAGATTTCCCTCCCTAATAGCACTATGGGAGTAGCTTCACCACACGAACTGCAGCATTTCAAGAAGGCAGCTCACCACCACCTTCACAAGAGCAATTTGGGATGGGCAATAAATACTGGTCTTACCAGCGACGCCCACATCCCAGGAACAAATTTTTTTAAAGTTTCGATTTCAGTATTTAGACTGCTTTTTTTCAACATTTTATTGGAGTAGTGGTTTGGTGCAATGCATTTAAAAAGTTGTTAAATGTGCAGCGAGTTCAGAGAGTGCTGCTGGATGCTTGCAAGACTTTGGATGTTAAAGGAAGCCTCTGAGAACATCACTTGCTCCCAGTCCTGGAGGCTCTAGTTGCAGTCCCCCTTGGGCTGCAACATCACATGAGATGAAGCCGGGGCAGCAAAGGGGACAAGCTACTCACAGAGGGAACAGGAAGCAGAAGAGGAAAAAGCAGAAGAGGAGGAACTGGAAGGAAGAAGCCAACCCAGACAGCCCCTTTCTGGCTGGTATTTCCGGATCGAATCTCCCTCCTGCGGCAACAGTGAACGCAACCTACATTCTCCTTTCAAAATTGGTCCCACAGCTTATCTCCCCTCTGTTACTGACCATCACAGTGTCCTCTTTACCACAATACTGAAATAAAAGCCATCACAAAGCAAACTTTCCAATCCAACTTTATCCATATATGTATCCAATAGTACACCAAACAATCAACTAATTACCCTTGCGCATTCCCTTAGTAAAATTGAGTGACGGTGTTTCTTCTTCTTCACTTTCCTCTCCCTCTTGTCAACCATTGGCTTGGAAGACTGGATTTCTTGGATGTCTGAAATGAGGAAGGCACAAGGGTGAGGGGAGAGCAGGATAGCAAGGGGTACATGCCTACACTATGTGCAGCTTGTACATCGGAAGAGATTGGGGCATGAGGGGGAAGTGAGATGTGAGAAGGAAGAAAATGTATGAGAATACCAGCATCTTGTATTCTTTCAGGCCGCTGCTGGCAAGGGCTGAGCTGTGGTGTATGTAGCACTCAAATCACTGACTCCACACAGTCTGGTGTTGTAGTAACTGCTGTGACCTTAATCCTTCATTGTGTAACACCAGAGTGCCTCTCAGGTGCGGTGGGCAGCCTTTTATACTCTGTCTTACAGGTACTTTCAGGTCTCCCACCACAGTGCCCTCTGTGGCGTACCATTGTATTTATTACATTTAATGTACCTGGACAATACATAACATCTCACTCCCCCGCAGTTCCAAGAGACATTGCCAGTAACTTTGGCCTTGTTCATCCTGGTTGATTTGTAAGTGTGAGTCCTTGACCATCCACTTCCCTCTTCCCCCCCCCCATGTAGAGATTATGCTTGCGATCCGGTGCAAGCATGTGGTATTAACAGTCCTTACATGGGTGATGAAGTCACAAGTGTAACCTCCAACAGAAAGCAGGTATACATGGACAGTACATTTGTATGGTACATATGGTACAGATGTTATGTCAAAAGGTTGCAGGTACACTGACAGTTATTTAATCCCAGCTCATTGGGTGAGGTACGGTGGCGGTATGCTGCCCCTTTTTGCCTGAGGTAATGGGCTGCGCTGAGACAAGGTATCGCAACTAGTGCGTTGCCTCTGTTCTCAGTAGTCGCCTTAGCAGCTCATCTGCAGCCGCTGAACCATTGCATGAATCATGTAAAATCGAAAATCGCCTTGGTCCATTAGGAATGTTAGTCACGGACCCCTTAACCCTTTTACTTGTACCGCATGGTATTAACTCTTTTCGTAAATCATTCATATCCATCATTTTAAACACAGTACCCATATAGCATCAAAATATTAACTCTTATCCTAAATCACGTCATCATACAAATCATATTACTCAATTAGACTCGCTCTTGCCTTACAAAAGTCTCTTTGTGGGGACCGCCAACGGTGTAAGGCCCTTTTAAGGCTCCCGGGTGCGTTTCCCTTTTAAGACGCCATCCTGTGGTTCCCACGAGGCTTCCACTGGGCACTACCATTTTAGTTGCTCTGCTTGCCTTTGTTCTGCTGAACTCTGCTGCTTTTGAGCTCGCTGGCATGGCGTTTTAGGAAGAACTAGAAGGGGTGAAGAAGGAAGAAAGAAGAAAAACGGCCAAGAACGATTGAATCTTGAATCGTGGCAGAAATGGTTCTGTGGATTCGATCAGTCATAGTCCCTGTGGCCTCCGTAACTGCCGTAACTGCTGCCTAATCCGCCGCTCTGGCTCTTGTGCCCACACGAGTAGCTATCGCGTTCTCCTGGGTCATACCTGCCGCCGCTGTAGCCTCCGCCGCCACTGTAGCCTCCTCTCCTGCTGTCCCGGCCACCGCTGTAGCCTCCGCTGCCGCTGTAGCCTCCTCTCCTGCTGTCCCGGCCACCGCTGTAGCCTCCGCTGCCGCTGTAGCCTCCTCTCCTGCCGTTCCGGCCGCCGCCATCCCGGCCTCCACCGTAGCCGCGACTGTCGCCCGACTTTCCCTCCGCGTGGGCCCCCCCGATTTGTCGTCTGTCGATGGATTTCCCGATCAACGCCTGCTCTTCCAGGGTCTGCTCGTCTGTGGAGGCCAAGGCTGCAGGATTGCTTGAGGTCAGGAGTTCTGGCTGCTGTCGTCTGTGTGGGGATTTAGATTGCTGATGAACGGCTTCTTTCTCCTCCAGCTCGGTCGCGCTGCTCTTTGGGAACCCGCGGAACAGCAGTCTGTGGAGGAATGAAGTCTTCCCAGCTCCCACAGACCTTCCCCATCCACCTCCTGCCGAGAAGCGTCGGCCCATCGCCTGTAATGACCTACAAAGGTAAACCGTGCGTCTCGCCCCCGTGAGATACCTGCACATCCGCTCTGCCAAGAACAGGTATCAGTTCCCTGGTGTAGGTGCGCAGCTTCACCGCGATCGGGACCAGCTTGAGTCGTGCAGCTGGGTTGACCCACAGTTTCTCAAAAGTTCTCTGACTCATCAACGACTGATCCGATCCAGTGGCCACTTCCATACTCACTGGGACTCTGTTGATCTTGACTTCCATAATCACTGGGGCTGAATCGTCGGTACACGTATACAGTCCAAGCAACGCCTCATCTTCTTCTGCCTGCTCATCGCTGGATGGTGGATCCTCTACCATCTCCTCAGCCAGACGGTGAGTCAGGTTTCTTTTGCATATACGCTGAAGGTGGCCTTTCGTGTGGCAGGTATTGCACGTATACTCCGCAAACCTGCACCGGTGAGCCTCATGGCTTCCTCCGCAGCGTCAGCATGGTGCTACTCGATTAGCCCCCCTCGGCGGATTCTGAGTTCCAAGACCCCGAGGTCCGTGCTCCCTGCCCTGGGCAGAGCCACGTTCTGCAATTTTGTCCGTGGCGGGTGCTATCCTGTGGACAGTGCCTGCCGGGTTCGAGAATGTGTGGATCATCTGCTTGGTGCTGCACGTCGAGGTCATAAATGCCCTGCTGATGGTGATGGCTTGCTTCAGGGTGACTGTGGGTTCAGTGGATAGCAGCTTGTGAAGGAGGCCCTCATGGCCATAACAAAGACGTTTCGCAACACGTCGTCAAGGTGTGTACCAAAATCGCACGGCGCCGCAAGTCTCCTGAGGTCCGTAGCATATTTGGTGACATCCTGGCTCTCAGGTCTGCAGTGGTGGTAGAATTTGTGCCGGCCCGTGAGGATGCTCTCCTTCGGTTTCAGTTGGTCACGAATGAGTGTGACCAGCTCCTCATATGACTTATCCCTGGCGCTCGCGGGTGCCAGCAAATCCCTGACGAGACAGTAAACCTCATCACCACAACTGGAAAGCAATATCGCCTTACGCTTCTCTCTCAGTGCGTCCGTGTTTCCCGTCAGGTCATTTGCTGTGAAATAGTACTCGAGCTTTTCCGTAAAGGCCTCTCAATCATTGCCCGCCGTAAAATCCTTTAGCGAGCCCAGAGTAGCCATGGTTGCGTGAAGTTCGTCCATGTCCTTGTCGCCAATGTGGTGTATGTAGCACTCAAATCACTGACTCCACACGGTCTGGTGTTGTAGTAACTGCTGTGACCTTAGTCCTTTATTGTGTAACTCCAGAGTGCCTCTCAGGTGTGGTGGGCAGCTTTTTATACACTGTCTTGCAGGTACTTTCAGGTCTCCCACCACAGCGCCCTCTGTGGCGCACCATTGTACTTATACATTTAATGTACCTGGACAATACATAACATGAGCCATGCCCCTGCCAAGAATAGCTAGCATTGTCTCCTCCAACGGGTGAAGTTAAGCTAGGATTGTGAGGTGTGCCTCGTGTTTGGTAGAGGTTGTTGGTAGTTGAGTTGTGCATTGTGTGTGAGGTTCGTGATGCAGTTGGTAAGAGTCAGCTTTTGAAGAGGCATTTATTGACCTTGATCACTCATCTGAGGTCATGAAACTTCTTTGGGCACTGGAGCCAGGTCCTAAGGTGGACACTGCTGGCAGTGACGGCCTTGATGAACTGGTCCCACATCTTTCTTTCTGGAGGGCCTCCTGGCCCCCTGTGGGTAGAGGACCTCTCTTCCAGTGTTGACCCTCTGCATTAAGCTAGAGTGCTGCGTCCAAGACCCTGGGTGCCCCTTCCCTGGCCTATTGAGCCATTTGTGTTATTGCTGAAGCACTTTTACCATTTTTTATATGCAGAAGGCAGTTCAACTTTAAGAGCAGCAGACTTCCTAGTTTAGAACAATTAAAAAACATTTTTTGGAGTAGGTAGTTTCACTTTAAGTGCTGTTGACTGCCTATTTTTGAATGATTTTTAATTTATTTTTCAGATGGCAGTTTACCTTTAAGGGCTCGAGATTGCTTTTAAAACTGACAGCCTTGCTTTAAGAAAATGCCGCATCGCTCCAGCGACATGACCTTAGGCCTCCTGCTGAGCATTTAAATTAGGAGGCAGCACCAAATTAACATGCTGCCTGCGCTTTCTAAAGGGACATGAGCAAATCTTGCCCCTTGGTGCCCCCACCCGTTTTCAGGCTTCATTGAATTTCCTGGCCCAAATTTCGCAATATATTTCCCATGAAAAATATTTCATAAGAACATACGAAATAGGAACAGGAGTAGGCCATACGGCCCCTCGAACCTGCTCCGCCATTCAATAAGGTCATGGCTGATCTGATCATGGACTCAGCCCCGCTTCCCCGCCCGCTCCCCATAACCCCTTATCGTTCAAGAAACTGTCTATTTCTGTCTTAAATGTATTAAATGTCCCTGCTTCCACAGCTCTCTGAGGCAGTGAATTCCTACTATATTTACCTTGTTCTTTTGCAAAAAAACACTTACATTTGATGTTCTGATTTTAATCATAGGCGGTACCCAAACATTAATTGAAAGCTAAATACGGGACATACACATTTTGATTTGTTGTATGCATGCATCACACTATTTTTTGAAAGGAAAGACTGACCTGCACATGAAATTATTAGAATTTACAAGTTCATTGGGATCCCTCACTTCAAGTTACTTTAAGTTTTGGATTTAATTCAGCTGTCAACTCTGGTGAGAATTTTATTTTACAGAACAATCCCTCTTTTCTACTATTCATAACAGTATCAGTGGCCAGCACTAAGACACAGTGCACAGTGATAACCAAGAATTCATATGCAATCTTGTGCCACAAATTTGGATAGGTCTACATAGTGTGGAGGTGGCATTTTACTGGTTCAACTCGGATCAGCTGTTTTCTTGTTTAATGGAAGGAAAATCAGGCAAGTTCTTTTATAGATGTGCCCTTTGACCCATTCCGATTTTCCAATATTCGCTGTGCTGAGGTGAACCAGTGCACCTGATTTGCTAAATAGGAAATTTCTGTTATATTCCATTCTTTATTATTAATCAACAGATTTTTATTAGATAAGGATATCAAGGGATATGAGATGTGAAATTGGATAAAACCTAGCAACGGGCGCGGGTAGCACGAAGCGTGGTGTGCCCACCCCTGTTCAAAGTGGTGCAGGCAACATGCAAAATTCAGGCTGCCTGCTCATTATAATGATTGGAGCACTGATCTCTGAGCTAAACACGCTGCTGGTTGGCTTAGCGCTCAACAGGGGGTGGGGGGGCGGGGGCCAACATCGTGTGCAGTCTACTGGCCAATAAAATTTAGGCTCCCTGGTCTAGGCTCCCTGCACTGCTTAAAGAGGAGGTGCTTTTTGCAGAAGCACCTCATTGTCAGTGTGGAGAAAGCCATGTCCAACAGTCAAGAGAGAGGGCGAGGAGATTTTCTGATGCGACACTGGAGGCCTTGGCCCTGGGGGTTCATAGACGCCATCAGGTCCTCTACCTGCAAGCGGGCAGGAGGCCTTCTAGGCAGAGCAGCCAGAAGACTTTGAGACAAGATAGTTGAAGCTCTCAGTGCCACGAGTGTTGTCCCCAGGACCTGGATCCCATGCCGCAAGAAGTTTATTGACCTCACGAGTAGTCAAGTTGAGTGAATGCATCTTCAAACACCATATCCCACCAACTGCACCACTAGCCTCATACACATGTCAATGCCCCACACCCCCATCACTCATCTACCAACAATCTCTAGCAATCACCACTCATACTTCACAACCATAGCTTCATCTCACCCTCACCCACTTACCATTGTTGAAAGACTCACACCCACATTTTGCACAATCGGGTTTGATGTGGTAGTTGGAAGATTGCTGGCACACCAGACTGGAGCAGGATGAAGGCATCATGACTGCTGCCAGGATACCAGGCATTCACCATCATGATGTGCTGAGCGTAGTCACATTAAGTGAGTGGTAGTCTTTGTAGTTACGGAACTTCTCAGGATTGATATGCGGCACCCGCAAAGCCACATCTGTGCAGTCGATGATGGCCTGCACCACGGAGATACCCAAATATCCTGGCAAGGCCACATGCCGCTCCTCCTGCTTCTCTGTGTTCAGTGAGAAGACAATAAAGTCCCTTCCCCTGGAGTTCAAAGCTTCTGTGACCTCTCAGATGCAACGATGACGAATTGGGAGATGTTAGCTATGTCTCCTACTCCAGACAGAAAGGATCCAATGGTGAAAATATTGAGAATCACGATGACCTTGAGGGCCACTGGCAGCACCATTGTCGCCCTACTCTGAGGCTGCAGGTCTGGTCCCAAGAGGCGGCAGAGTTCTGTGACCACCTCCTTGGTGAAGCGGAGTCTCCTAATACACTGTTCCTGGTTAAACTGCAGGTAGTTGAAGTGCTCTCAGAATACCCTAGGTGGGTATGGCCTCCTGCTGAGAGGCCTCCTGCCCCTGCCCCTCACTCCTTCAACCTCTGCGAGCAGCTTTTTCTCTTCTTCGCTGCCTCCACTCCATCTCCTGTTATACTCAAGCATGAGGGAGACTGCAATTAGAGCCCCCATTACTGGGAGCAAGTGGTGTGAGCAGAACCCTTGAAATCAGAAGCAAGGCATTCTTCACTTGCAGCAACACTCCCTGTCACCTCACCAACTTGGAATAACTACCGAAAGCTCCAAAAAGTTGCACAAACTTGCACAGAGCTATTACAAATCAAAAAGCAAGTCAGCTACAGGTTGTTGCTGATCCCTTTAAATACTGTTGATTGGAGGTTTTTCCTGCTGCTGAACGCATGGCCAGCTGGTAGTGATTAGGAGAGGGCATTGAATGGAGCGGTGAAATGGCAGGCCGTGCATCAAATCAGCATTGCACACTCAGTGGCGTTAGGATCTGCCTCATTACCATTTGTCCAGCGAGCGCAGGCAACGGCAGCGCCGCTGACCTGCCCAAGATGTCGGCTGCCATGGGACCGGCCGGATGTGACCGGAAGCAAAGCGGTTGCCATTTTTCACTGAAATCGACCTTATCAGTCAGCGCTAAAGAGCTGAATTTCATGGCGTGGACCAAAGGCAGGTAAATGAAGTTGAGGTACAGGTCAACCATGATCTAACTGAATTGCGGAGCAGGCTCAAGGGACTAAAGACCTACTCGTGTTCCCAAGTTCTCACAACATGAGCTGTCTGTACTTGATTTCAGGACCATAGCACTGTCTTTGTCACATTAATAATAAAAATGAGAAGAATTTGCCTTATAGTTGATTATACGGATATAATATATTGTCGAACCATTGCATGAACAAGAAAGTTATGTTTTGTGTTACATAGAAACATAGGAACATAGCAAATAAGTGCAGGAGTATGCCGTTCGGCCCTTCGAGCCTGAACCACCGTTCAATAAGATCATAGCTGATCTTTCTCTCCATACCCCTTGATCCCCTTAGCCGTAAGGGCCATATCTAACTCCCTCTTGAATATATCCAATGAACTGGCATCAACAACTCTCTGCGGCAGGGAATTCCACAGGTTAACAACTCTCTGAGTGAAAAAGTTTCTCCTCATCTCAGTCATAAATGGTCTACCCCTTATCCTAAGACTGTGTCCCCTGGTTCTGGACTTCCTCAACATCGGGAACATTCTGCCCGCATCTAACATGTCCCGTCCCATCAGAATCTTATATGTTTCTATGAGATCCCCTCTCATCCTTCTAAACTCCAATGTATAAAGGCCCAGTTGATCCAGTCTCTCCTCATATGTCAGTCCAGCCATCCCGGGAATCAGTCTGGTGAACCTTCGCTGCACTCCCTCATTAGCAAGAACGTCCTTCCTCAGATTAGGAGACCAAAACTGTACACAATATTCCAGGTGAGGCCTCACCAAGGCCCTGTACAGCTGCTGTAAGACCTCACTGCTCCTATACTCAAATCCCCTAGCTATGAAGGCCAACAAACCATTTGCCTTCTTCACCACCTGCTGTACCTGCATGCCAACTTTCAATGACTGATGAACCATGACACTCAGATCTCGTTGCAACTTCCATTTTCTTAATCTGCCGCCATTCAGATAATATTCTGTCTTTGCGCTTTTGCCCCCAAAGTGGATAACCTCACATTTATCCACATTATACTGCATCTGCCATGCATTTGCCCACTCACCTAACCTGTCCAAGTCACCCTGCAGCCTGTTAGCGTCCCCCTCACAGTTCACACTGCCACCCAGTTTAGTGTCAAATGCAAACTTGGAGATATTACACTGAATTCCTTCATCTAAATCATTGATGTATATTGTAAAGAGCTGGGGTCTCAGCACTGAGCCCTGCGGCACTCCACTAGTCACTGCCTGCCACTCTGAAAAGGACCCATTTATTCCGACTCTCTGCTTCCTGTCTGCCAACCAGTTCTCTATCCACGTCAGTATATTACCCCCAATACCATGTGCTTTGAATTTGCACACCAATCTCTTGTGTGGGACCTTGTAAAAGCCTTTTGAAGTCCAAATACACCACATCCACTGGTTCACCCTTGTCCACTCTACTAGTTACATCCTCAATAAATTCCAGAAGATTTGTCAAGCATGATTTCCCCTTCATAAATCCATGCTGACTTGGACCGATCCTGTCACTGCTTTCCAAATGCGCTGCTATTACATCTTTAATAATTGATTCCAACATTTTTCCCAATACTGATGTCAGGCTAACCGGTCTATAATTACCTGCTTTCTCTCTCCCTCCCTTTTTAAAAAGTGGTGTTGCATTAGCTATCCTCCAGTCCACAGGAACTGATCCAGAGTCGCTAGACTGTTGGAAAGTGATCACCGATGCATCCACTATTTCTAGGGCCACTTCCTTAAGTACTCTGGGATGCAGACTATCAGGCCCCAGGGATTTATCGGCCTTCAATCCCATCAATTTCCCTAACACAATTTCCCACCTAATAAGGATATCCTTCAGTTCCTCCTTCTCACTAGACCCACTGTCCTTTAGTACATTCGGAAGGTTATTCGTCTCTTCCTTCGTGAAGACAGAACGAAAGTATTTGTTCAATTGGTCTGCCATTTCTTTATTCCCCATTATAAATTCACCTGATTCTGACTGCAAGGGACCTACATTTGTCTTCACTAATCTTTTTCTCTTCACATATCTATAGAAGCTATAGCAGTCAGTTTTTATGTTCCCTGCAAGCTTACTCTCATACTCTATTTTCCCCCTCTTAATTAAACCCTTTGTTCTCCTCTGCTGAATTCTAAATTTCTCCCAGTCCTCAAGTTTGCTGCTTTTTCTGGCCAATTTATATGCCTCTTCCTTGGATTTAACACTATCCTTAATTTCCCTTGTTAGCCACTGTTGTGCCACCTTCCCCGTTTTATTTTTACTCCAGACAGGGATGTACAATTGCTGTAGTTCATCCATGTGATATTTAAATGTTTGACCGACTTTTACTACTGTTGAGGTTGCAAAGGCAACTAAATTACAATTTTAATACAAAAAGCTGCCTTTTGAAAAAAAATTCAGGTGGAGCAGCAATTGTGCCATCTAAGCAGACTGTACCTCTCGGTTCCCATCCACTTGCAACCTGCTCCATTTCCTAGGCTGTGTAACATATAGGGACAGATAAAATCAATTCATTATCATGTTTATCATGTCTATCACTCCAGGTGATGTGGTGAGACATGAGACCAAGTGGCCTTTTTGTATGCCAAACATAGAATTTCAAGTGACACACTGTATCCAGCAGGATCTTTGGAGTACATTAACCTACCTTTAAATAAATGTAGCATACCAATTTTCACATGAATACTTTTGTCCAAATGGTAGTTTGTCAAAAATAACTTTAAGGAATTTTTGACAGTCAAATTTGGATTTAAACATCTCTCTGTGATACTCAAGCATGAGGGAGACTGCAATTAGAGCCCCCATGACTGGGAGCAAGTGGTGTGAGCAGAACCCTTGAAATCAGAAGCAATGGATTTAAACATTTCTATTCAATCATTTTAGGATGTGAGTAGCCTTACCTACCTCCATCGCACAGTTTATCCATACCTTAATGTACAATTACTTTTAAGTCCTGTTGCTCAGTGGATAAATGCAATGTGTGATGCAGTGATGCTAACCCCGCCATCTCATAGATCATGAGACAAACTCTTAAAAATCATGAGGTTTGGTAAGGAATCATGAGTTACTACTTTTTTCAAACATAAACCAATATAGATTGACAGTTCGTTTATAAACTTCATTTGTGACTGTATTTAATCTCTAACAGGTCACAGCTCTTTAAGGAAACGATATTAATGCATCTGAAAATGCTTCACAAAAATCTTTCAAAACATCCTACTTGTTATCACCTGGTGCTCATCGCAACCACCACTCAACCACTCCCTGCATCTGCCAACCAAGGTACTCAGCCCATAAAACCTCATCCCTCTAGAACCCTAGCCTGTCCATCCATTTAATTTGAACTATAAAATGAATTAAAAGACACTGAGGTCAAAATTGATCAAAGGCAAGTTCCGCCCATTTACTGTCAAAAAGACCGCTAAGCTCCTGACGGTACTTTGGGTGGAAGTTTGGTCAACGAAGAGGAAAAAACGCCCGGCGGCAAAAATGGCCGTTAGACGCCAATTCTGGGCAGTAGAGGGTGGTAGGTGGGATTTTGGGCTGCAACGAAATATCTCCTTAAATGCCTGCCACTGTTCATCAACCGCCCCACTCTGTAATCCATTTTCCCAGTCCAGTTTAGCCAACTCTACCTTCATACCTTTGTAGTCTACTTTATGTCAGCTTAGGACACTGGTTAGAGATCCAACTTTCTCACCCTCCAACTGAATTTGAAATTCAACCATGTTATGGTCACTCATTCCGAGAGGATCCTTTACTAGGAGATCGTTTATTAATCCTGTCTCATTACACAGTACCAGATCTAAGATAGCCTGCTTCTTGATTGGTTCCGCAACGTACTGTTCAAGGAAACTATCCCGGATACACTCCAGAGGCTAGACTTTCGGCACATCATTGCCCATTTAGCGCCCATATAAGTGCTGAGATTCAGGCTATCGCCCATTTTTGATGAGAAATGGAAACTAGCACCCAATTATAACCCATTTTTCGCCAGCGCAACTTTCGGCATACAGGAATGAGCTGCATCGCCTGGCCTATTTAAAAAAAAAATAGGACATCATCCTCGTGCAAGGCCGAGAATACTGGTTGTAATGGAAACTAACGCCTGATTATCGCCTAGATGAATGCCAAGCTCTACATTTGGCATTTCGCCCATAATTCGCCTAAATGATCACTGGCCCAAAAAGATGCTGAAGAAAAGCTGTAATCACCTGACCGTAATGCGGCACTAGGAGGATGGTTAATAAAAGGCTGCTTGAAGTGCTTGTCAGGAGAAGCAATTTGTGGGTGATTTTAAGGGCATTTTTGACTCTTGCCAATCATCTAATCACATTTGTATTTGTTGAGGACAAATTAAGGGCATTCATAGTGATTTATCGTGATGTGGCCTGCAATTTCTCAACCAGTATTGATGACTAATCACATGCAGCAGAATAGAGATGGGAGAAGGTATATTGAAGAGCATTATGTGCTCAATCAAAGAGGTCGCAGACTGCTCACGAGGAGGAGACGTTATACCCAACGCATTTACAGTGATAAGCAATCATACCTGGACTTGTCCAAAAACACATGTGTTAGAAGGCTGCGATTCCGAAAGGAGGTCATCAGTGAGATATGCCAGCTATTTAAAGGAGATCTGCAGCCTACCAGCACCATCAGGACTGCACTTCCCGTTGAGGTTATGCTTACTGCGGCATTTTCCTTCTCATATCGGGCTCCTTTCAGGCCTCAGCTGACGAGATTTGCGCTATTTCTCAGCATGCCACACATTGCTGCATTCGACAGATGACTGAAGCCCTTTACACATGTAGCATGGACTCTATAAACTTCCCTATGACCATGGAGGCATAGACTGAAAGGGTTATGTATGCATGTCAAAGATGTACTGTAACACTAGTCCTGAATGTACCTTCATCCTGTATATACCATACCTGTACACCAGAGGGTGCTGCTGCTGGAGACCTAAAGGTCACCTGTACGCCGCAGGTAACCAAGTATAAAAGGGAGCTCACCTCTTGGTGTCCTCACTCTAGGAGCTGCAATAAAGGACTACAGTCTGTACAGTTCAAGTGCCATACTCCTGCCTCGTGGAGTCATTAACAGAGTACTTGCATGTACAATAACTGGCGACGAGGTTACGAATTTCCACGCACAACATGTCAAATCTCAGCAACTTCCAACAATTCGCTGATGGGGAAGATTGGGATGCCTTTGTGGAAAGGTTAGAACACTTCTTCATTGTGAACGACCTGGCTGGGGATTCACTGATCTCGCTGGCGAACAAGCGCAGGGCCATCCTGCTCAGCAGTTGTGGGCCCACTATCCATGGCCTCGTCAGGGACCTGCTAGCCTCAGCGAAGAAGGTAACCAAGAGCTATGCAGAGCTCATAACTTTAATACAAGAGCAACTTAAACCCAAAGAGAGCATCCTCACAGCCAGGCACCAGTTTTACACTCACCGGCGGCCCGAAGGCCAAGAAATTGCTAAGTACGCTGCAGATCTAAGAAGGTTGGCTGCACCGTGTGATTTTGGCGAGCACCTCACCAAAGCACTAAGGAACATTTTCGTTATTGGAATCGGCCATGAGGGCCTCCTCCATAAACTGCCCTCTGCGGACACTATGGTCACCCTACAGAAGGCAATCAAAGTGAGCCAGGCCTTCATGATCTCAGTCTGCGACTCCAAATGAATGATGACCCACACCCAGGACTCTAAACTGATGAGTACAGTGAATAGAATGGCGACTTTCAGAGGCAAGAATGCTGCCCCAAGTACCGCAACCCTGAGTCCGCCACACGGGCCAACCGGCTAACCCTGTGCTGGTGCTGTGGAGGAAACCACAGGGCCCACCAGTGCCGATACAAAGACTATACCTGCAAAGGCTGCAACGCGAAAGGTCACCTTCAGCGAATGTGTAGAAAAAGTTTTACTCACTGAGTCGCTGAAGAGTTGGCCGATCATCTGGGCTCCGCCACTGATGAAGACGAAGATGCTCAGCCCCTGGAAGAAGTGTACGGAATATATATCTGCTCCACTGAGAGTTCCCCATGGAAAATGGAGATGGAAATCAACGGGGTTCCATTTTCGATGGAGATCGACACAGGGGCGAGCCAGTCATTGATGAGTCAGACGACCTTTGAGAAACACTGGAACAATCCCAACGAACGACCAAAACTGTCCCCAATCCAGGCAAAGCTGCTCACCTACACAAAAGGCACCATCCCAGTCGTTGGCAGCGTAGACATCCAGATGTCACATGGCAGCGCAATGTACAAGCTCCCCTTGTGGATTGTTGCCAGCGATGGTCCAATGCTGCTGGGATGAAGTTAGATGAAGCAAGTCCAAATTGATCAGAGCGACGACGGCTTCCGGGCCCCAGTGATCGACATCCTATGTGGCCCCAAACTTGGATCCATCGCAGCACCTAGAAATCCTACCGTCCAGTTCGACTGCGTGGCGACGACACAGACTGCACAACACTGCGGCGAGATGATCCAACCCGAACGATCAGACCTCACCGTCCGGGTTGTGGCAGGACTCCAAGGGAAGAAGATCGATGTAGAAGGTAGATTCCCGGCGTCCGTGGCCGAACCGGGGGAAGAAAAGGATCACCACAGACTACCTCGAGCAGAGAGCGACGATAGCGGCCACACCATGAGGCGAAGCACCAGGAATCAAGATGGCCGTGACCAGACCATGAGGGGCAGCGTTGAGGGAGCAACATGTGTCACCGAGCAGCGAATCGGATTGGGGTAAAGATTGCAAGGCCTCTTAAAGGAGACCGACAACCCAAGGCAATTAAAGGGACAGTTCCACTCTAGGCACAGCAATGCCAGTGATATTAAAGTTAAAAGTGCAGTAAATGAATGCAGGTATACAAATGTAATGTTAAATGGTGATGCCAGAAAAATTAATGGGAAAAATGTAATGAATGCTTCTCAAAGTGATGTAAGTAACAAGTTTGTACCATTGAATAGTGATGCCAGAAATGCTAATGTGATAAATGAAACTCTGTATAGAGATACCGATACACAAGAAAGTGTTGTAAGTGCAAAATGTGAAAATGTGAAGAGAGATAACAGTGTCGAGTCGGCTAGTGCGATCGGAGCCAATGTGTTATGCATGTAAAAGGTAGAATGATAAATGACACCGGGTTCTACAGGTATAATGTCACTGCCAGAGAAAACGCCCCGTGGGAGACCCCCAGATCCAGCGTGCTACCTGACCATGTAGCCTGGGCTTTTGGGACCAATGTGATGCCCCAGGAAGGGCTCACATACACCCAGTGGGAGCAGACCACTGGGCAGCATAGCCACCACCACTGGCAACCTGCCCCAGATCGGCCCTACCCTCCTTGGCCACCAGGGCCAGCACCGGGAGCGAGAGGCCAGTACCCTCCAGCTTTCCCGGCGGACCCTGGGATGACCAAACTTCCACCACCAATGGAGGACAAGGAGCCCATATAGCCCTGTGGCCCTGCCCACCATCAAACTCCACCACCTATCCATTCTACAATGTATGTACCTTACCCATTGCACTGGCTCCACCACTGAGGAATCCTCCAACAGTGACACCCACATGGTCTTTGTGTGATGGAGGGGGAAATGGATGAGGGCAGCCGCAAGCACAGAGATCACACCTGGCACTGACACAATGTTCACCACAACCTCCCACAGCCCACTACTGATCACTTCCCCATGTCATGGCAATAAGGACTTGGTAAAGACTTCGGGGAGAGTGTTGTCATGTATGCATGTCAATGATGTACTGTAACACTAGACCTGAATGTACCTTCACCCTGTATATACCATATCTGTACACCAGAGGGTGTTGCTGCTGGAGACCTAAGGGTCACCTGTACATCGCAGGTAACAAAGTATAAAAGGGAGCTCATCTCTTGGTGTCCTCACTCGAGGAGCTGCAATAAAGGACTACAGTCTGTACAGTTCAAGTGCCATACCACTGCCTCGTGGAGTCATTAACAGAGTGCTTGCATATATAATAGAGAGGGCTTTGGATTTCTCAAGAATAGCAAACTTCCCCAAGGTGCAGGGAGCAATAGACTATACGCACATTGCCCTGTGAGCACCTTTACAGGATGCAAAGATGTTTCGGAACTGAAAGCGATTCCACTCCCTGAATGTGGTCGACCACAAGCAAATAATCATGGCAGTAAATGTAAATTTTCCAGGGAGCATCCATGATGCGCACATCTTGCGTGAGAGCACTGTCTCTGACCTGTTTAAGAGTCAGCCACAAGGTCACGGTTGGATGCTAGGGAATAACAGATATGGCTTTGCCAGCTGGCCCGTGACCCCCCCCCCCCCCCCCCCCCGTGTAAGCCCCAGACAGAAACGCTACAATGAAAGCCAAATAGCAGCATGCAATATCGTCAAAAAGACAATTGGATGCCTGGACCACTCAGGAGGCAACCTGCAATACCACCCTGAGCAGGTCGCTGTGGTGTGCTGCATGTTGCATAACCTAGCTATCAGGAGAGGACAACAATTGCCAGATGGGACCGCCGGTCCACCTCAGGAGAGAGGGGAGACGGAAGAGGAGGACGAGGAGGAGGACGAGGACCTCGGGGAGAACAATCAGCCTGGCTATGAACGCATGTCCCCACGATTCCCCCTACACCACTGGAAAAGCCCTGAAGTAGTTACGCAGCTGGAAAACTGTTGCGTCAGCAGCTCATAAATGAACGTTTTGCGTGAAGTTACATTGGTGACAATTACACTTGCATTACATTTCATCCTTGCCTGGCCTGGCCATGGCCATTGTTTGCAACTCTTGTATTGATGTTTTACCTTACATTATTAGAAGACACTTCACAACAATTGTAAACTTAAATTTTAAAAATTAATTATTTAACAGGTACTTTTAAATTTTGTTTAACAAACATATATAACTCCTCCCCCCCGCACCCCCGCAACCCCCAACAGTGAACACAATTTTTAACACAACAATATAACAACAACACCCTCCCATCAACCCCAACATTCAACATTCAACTATTTTTTTTTAATAACAACAATAATAGACGGCAATCAACTCCTCCCCACCCTCCCTATTTACGGCCACGCTTTCCTCCTGTAACTTAACCACCCCTTATTGTCACCGCCCATTTCCCACATAATTCCCGAATAACGGGACCAAGACGTCTTGCAGCAGAGCACCTCAAGGGTTGCTGCTGTGGGGGCGGGGGTGGGGGGGCGTGGTGGGTGACGTCAGCAGAATGACCTCAGTGGCTGGAGGAAAAGATGTTTGCAAAGGAAGTTCTTCCTCCTGTCTCGCATCTGTCGTGCTGATTGGTGGTACGGCACCTTGGGGTGCAGTGCCATATCCCGAAACTATCGCGTGCCACAAGGCATCGACAGAGTCAGTCGTTCGCCCCATTGCCACAACTATCTGCCCCATTCCCTCCGTTATTCTCGCAGACAGTGTGGCAATGTTGCTGGTCAACCCACCAAGCGCCTGGAGGAGCTCTCGACCTATGTCGACGCTCGCCCTCAACAGTGACACCATGTCCTCATTGACATCTGCCCGTTGCAGCGCGTGCCTACCTCGCCGACTCAACCTCCATGGCATCGGTGTGGGCACTGGACGACTTGGAGTGGCCTGCTGCAAACTGCTTAGCCCCGTTACTTCATCCGTTGAGAATGACGTGGCCGCAGGTACCACAGATGAGACATCAGGCTCGGTTTCGTCCTCCTCCTCCTCACTTTGCTGTTCGTCAACCGTGGTGATCATGACCTGTAGCGGTACAGGTGTTGGGGCAGGGGCCTCCCGTTGCACCTGGGGAGTCTGGGGAGCTGGAAAACATAACTGAGGTTATTAAAAGTGAAGGGGAGACACGAGAATGCTTGCGCTGCGCAGGCATATGTACGAGGAGCAACACTACTACAATCAATGTGAACGAGAGACGTTACATATGATTAACATGAGAGTATAGAAGAGTACAGAAACTACATGCATAACATTACATCATTCATATATTATAATCAAATGCCATTAAATTACTTTAAATTACCGCTGGTTTACCACTGCTTTACATATTACTCACGTGGCGCAACAACGGGATCTGCTCCACCACGGGTGGCAGAACGATTATGGGTGTCCACTAATGCTGCAGCACGTTCTTCCAGATCAGTGAGAGGGTGCAGCTCAGCAGGGCCTCCTCTGGTCCGCCTCTGCTCTGCATGATTCTTAGATACCTTCCTCTGCAAACGTGACAAGAGCATGGCATAAGCTAATTGACTAGGTACTATTACGGAAACACAACAGATATTGTAATCCACAATTACTCACACCACATGCTATTTATCGTTAAAGTTGACGCTATATGCTAATACGGTTTGTATCCACAATGAATGTATGGTTATAACATCTACATTCAAAGAAAATATTTAATACGATTGTGTTTATGAACTAATGCTTGACACCAAACATCTCACGTACAATCTCCAGGAAAGGCCCCATCCACGGGATGTACCATTTGACACCTGAGGGGAGGTAGTCGATTTATTTGAATCGATGGAGGTCCCCCAGGGGAGGGAATCAGGATCGCTGGTGAGCTCGGCAATGAGAGGAGTGTAATGGGAAGGGGCACTGTGTCCATAGGCTGTGCTCGGAAACCTCCGTGTGGCCGGACCTAATGTACCAAAGTGTCCCAGGGCAGACAGTGAGCCAGGGCAGCTCTCCCCCAGTCCAGGCTGGGTCACTGCGTGACTGACAGCAGCCGGAGAGACTCACACAGTCTGGGTAAAGGTGACCGACCCCTCAGCGCTCAGTCGTTCCCCATCCACCAACGTAACCAAAAAGGAGACAGTGCCCACAGCACACAAGAATTCTCCTTCTAAACTAACGTGGTAGAAATGCTGAATGTTTGCGGTCTGGCTGTTTCCAGTCATTCCTTTGCCCACAATTTTCGATGAAAGCCTTTAAATAATAATAATTAATACTGTTGATTAAATGTAAGGCACCTCTGCAAAATTAGACTTAAAGGGCGCAGGTTCCGACCCTAGTCCAAATCTTAGCAGGGAAGCTACCCAAGATTACCCAGCTTAATTACAATCCAGCAAATTCACATTCTAATTAATGAGTCAATGCATCATTACAATTTAAAATGTAATAATGGAATACTTACTCTTGCCGATGCAATGAGACTGTTCCAAGGCTTGCGGCACTGGTCTGCCTGACGCCTATCGTGGGCCACCGATGAGACCAGGGCGGCGATATTGCCCTATATTTTTTGATATATGCGGGAGGGAGGTTTCCCACACCAATGAACTGGGTTAATTGGCCCCACCGATTTTCCACTTCATTCACCAGGGCCTCATTCGCCTCACCAGGGAATGCTTTCGCCCTCCTCCCTGAAAGCTCCTGCTGCATACTATTACTGGTAGATCTTCGTTTGACATTTTACACATTGCACACACTTCTTTCCACCTTCCTTCTCTCTCTCCCTCTCTTTCAGTCTTCTGAGCATGCGCAGATGACCCCTGACCTCCCGAATCGTGGTAAAAAATCGTGCATTCCAGAACGGCAGTTGCTATGGATGCCAGCCTTGCACGACTGAATACATCGCTAAGGCCCATTTCACATCGCTAAGGCTATCGTCCAAATTAAAAAGGCGAAACTAGTAGTTTATAAACTGGGCGATATTCCAGCGATCCTAAAAAATAAAAAAAGCACTAAGGCTGGAAATATTGCCCATTTTTGGGTGATAGCAATCATAGTGTAAAGTCTAGCCCTATGAACTGTTGCTCAAGGCTACCCTGGCCAACTTGCTTTGTCCAATCAATGTGAAGATTAAAATTGTTATGTATTTAACCCTTGGCAACCTGTTTCACACCACCACCAGAAGGCCTACCTGTTGGAGTCCCAAGGGATCCCAGCATCCCTTGGAAGCACTGTATATAAGCAGGCCACCCACGAGGTACCCACACTCTGGAGTCGAATTAAAGGAGCTAAGGTCACACTTATTCATTGCTTACGGTACTCAGTTTCATCCTTTATTATGAGCGTAACAATTGGCGACGAGATAAAGAACAACCGCGTGAAAATGCAAAGAACAGTTGGTATCCTGGAGAAGTTCTCAGAAGGGGACAATTGGGAGGCCTTCGTGGAGCGACTCGACCAATACTTCGTGGCCAACGAGTTGGAAGGGAACGAGAACGCTGCCAAACGAAGGGCGATCCTCCTTACCATCTGTGGGGCAACAACCTATGGCCACATGAAGAATCTTCTAGCTCCGGTAAAACCAACAACCAAATCCTATGAAGAACTGTGTACGCTAGTCTGGGAGCAACTAAATCCTAAAGAAAGCGTTTTGATGGCGAGGTATCGGTTCTACACGTGCCAACGGTCGGAGGGCCAGGAAGTGGCGAGCTACGTAACTGAACTAAGGCGCCTTGCAGGACATTGCGAATTTGATGGATTCCTTGAACAAATGCTGAGAGACTTTTTTGTTGGCATTGTGGAGGTGATCATCGGACCCCATCACAATGGGACACATCCAGCTTGGCATTGGCTATGAGGTAATGCTTCGCAAACTATTGACTATTGAAACACCGAATCTGAGCAAAGCCATAACGATAGCCCAGGCACTTATGTCCACCAGCGATGACCCCAAACAAATTTCGCAGCATAAAGAAGTTTCGGCCAGTACTGTGCACAAAGTAACGTCATTTTCGAGCAGGAATATACATGGCAGAATGTACACGCCAGCTGCTGCACGACCTCAGATGACCCAGATTCCACCATCAATCGTTAATGCGAGGCAGTTAACACCTTGTTGGCGTTGCGGAGGTGATCATCGAGCCCATCAATGACGCTTCAAGCACTATGCGTGCAACAGCTGCAGAACAATGGGACACTTCCAGCGAATGTGCAGGCGAGCTGCAAACCCTGCAAACCGTGCAAACCACCATGTTGCAGAGGAAGATCGATCCATGGTGGATCAGGCTGAACTTGAGACTCGAATCGAGGAGGCAGAATTGTATGGGGTACACACCTTCACCACGAAATGTCCACCAATAATGTTAAAAGTTGAACTGAACTTAATTCCAGTATCCATGGAACTGCACACGGCTGCGAGTTAGTCCATAATGAGCAAAAAGGCCTTCGACAGGCTGTGGTGCAACAAGGCACACAGGCCCAAGCTCAGCCTCATTCACACCAAGTTAAGAACTTACACCAAAGAACTGATCCCTGTAATTGGCAGTGCAGAGATCAAAGTCTCCTATGATGGAGCAGTGCATGAACTCCCACTATGGATCGTGCCAGGGGATGGCCCCACACTTTTCGGCAGAAACTGGCTGGGAAAAATTTGCTGGAATTAGGACGACATCCGAGCGCTTTTGTCCGTCAATGACGCCTCATGTGTCCAGGTTCTGAGCAGATTTCCATCGTTGTTCGAGCCAGGCATTGGAAGTTTCTCGGGGGCGAAAGTGCAGATCCACTTGGTTCCCGGTACATGACCCAGTCACCACAAGGCATTGTCGCTATCATATATGATGCAAGATAATATGTCCTTACTATACAGTACAAATGCACATGAGGCCCGTACTCGAGAGAAGGTCACTCTGTGACCAGTCCTTTATTTGCCAGCACTGAAGTGATGAAGGTGGATGGAGCTTCCTCTTTTATACCTGAAAGTCCAAGTTAGGAGTGTCTCCCACATGTTCACCATCTAGTGGTCAGTGTTCTCACGGTGTACAACTTAGGTCAGTTTATACATGGATTACAATGACAGTTGAATATATGACATCACCTCCCGCCTCCGCCCCAAAGTCTTATTGGGATCACAGGTTAAGTCTCTCTGGTGGTTTACGCTCCCTTGTAGAGCGCCTGAGTTGGGGCCTACGGTTGTTGGGCACTGGCCTGAGTGTCTGCTGTTTGCGGTGCCTCAGGCCTGTCCGGACTGCCCACAGTGACTGGGCTCTGCTCCACTTGGTTCCGGTGTTCGGTCACCTGTGATGGAGTGAACTCTACGTCGTGTTCTTCCTCTGTTTCTTCTATGGGGTTGCTGAACCTCCTTTTTGTTTGATCCACGTGTTTGCGGCAGATTTGTCCATTGGTAAGTTTAACTACCAGAATCCTATTCCCCTCTTGGCAATCACAGTGCCTGCGAGCCATTTGGGCCCTGCAGCGTAGTTGAGGACAAAGACAGGGTCATTGACATCAATACATCGCGCCCCTGCATTCCCGTCATGGTAGTCACATTGTGACCAGCGCCTGCTCTCAACAATTTCTTTCATGGTGGGTTGTATAAGGGATAACCTGGTTTTGAGCATCCTTTTCATTAGCAGCTCTGCGGGTGGAACCCCTGTGAGCGAGTGTGGTCTGGATCTATTGGCCAACAGGAGGCATGATAAGCGGCTTTGTAGGGAACCCCCTTGGATTCTGAGCATCCCCTGTTTGATTACCTGCACTGCTCGTTCCTCCTGGCCGTTTGAGGCCGGCTTGAACGGTGCCGTTCTGACATGGTTGATACCATTTCCTGCCATGAAGTCTTGGAACTCAATGCTTGTAAAGCACAGGCCATTGTCGCTGACCAAGACGTCCGGTAGACCATGGGCGGCGAACATTGCCCGTGGACTTTCTACCGTGGCAGAGGATGTGCTTGAATTAAGAATGTCACACTCGATCCATTTGGAGTAGGCGTCTACTACAACCAAAAACATTTTTCCCATGAAAGGACCTGCGTAGTCCACATGGATGCGTGACCATGGCTTGAGCGGGCCAGGACCAGGGGCTAATGGGGGCTTCCCTGGGCGCATTGCCCAGCTGGGTACACGTGTTACACCTGCGAACACAAAGTTCCAGGTCTGCAAACGTGTGACCTGGCAATTGTCTTCATCATGACAATGCCTGGGTGCTCATTGTGGAGTTCTCAGATGAACGCCTCTGTGCCCATCTGGGGCATGACTACTCGGTTTCCCCATAATAGGCAATCGGCCTGAATCGCGAGTTCGTCCTTGCGCCTGTGAAATGGTTTAAATTCCTCAGGGTATGTCCCCTATGTGGCTGCCCAGTCCCGATTCAGGACACATTTCTTGACTAAAGACAGTAGCGAGTCTCTATTTGTCCAGACTTTGATCTGATGGGCTGTCACAGTTGAGCCTTCGCTTTCGAAAGCTTCAACAGCCATGACCATCTCAGCAGCATGCTCGGTTGCCCCCTCAGTGGTGGCTAGTGGGAGCCTGCTGAGTGCATCGGCGCAGTTTTAGTGCCCGGTCTGTGCCGAATTGTATAGTCATAGGCGGCTAACGTGAGTGCTCACCTCTGTATGCAGGCCGACGCATTTGCATTTATGGCCTTGTTGTCGGCCAAAAGGGACATTAGGGGTTTGTGATCTGTCTTCAGCTCAAATTTCCTGCCAAACAGGTACTAGTGCATTTTTTTTACTGCATATACACATGCAAGCGCTTCCTTTTCTACCATCCCGTAGCCCCTTTCTGCCTGGGACAGACTTCTGGAGGCATAAGCTACCGGCTGTAACTGACCCATGGCATTAACATGCTACAACACACACCCGACCCCATAGGACGACGCATTGCATGTTAAAACAAGTTTCTTACATGGGTCATATAGCATTAACAGATTGTTGGAGCATAACAATTTTCGTGCTCTATCAAAAGCCCTTTCCTGGCCGTCCCCCTTGACCCATTCGCGACCTTTGCATAGGAGCATGTGTAGCGGCTCTCACAGCGTGCTCAATTTGGGAAGAAAGTTACCAAAATAGTTCAGGAGCCCCACGAACGAACGCAGATCTGTCGTGTTACGGGGTCTGGGTGCTCTCTGAATAGCTTCTGCTTTGGATGCCGTGGGCCTGATCCTGTCTGCTGCTACCCTCATCCCCAGGAATTCTACCTCTGGAGCTAGGAAGATGCACTTCGCCTTTTTCAGTCGCAGACCTACCCAGTCCAGTCTGCGTAGCACCTCCTCCAGGTTGCGGAGGTGTTCTTCAGTATCACAACCCGTGATGAGGATGTCGTCCTGAAAAACCATTGTCCTTGGAATCGACTTGAGGAGGCTTTCCATATTTCGTTGGAAGATCGCGGTGGCCGAGCGAATCCAAAACGGACATCTGTTGTACTCAAACAACCCCTTGTGTGTCGTGATGGTGGTCAGCTTCTTCGACTCCTTCGCCAGCTCCTGGGTCATGTAAGCTGAGGTCAGGTCCAATTTTGAAAAAGGTTTGCCACCGGATAGCGTCGCAAAAAGGTCCTCCGCTCTCGGTAGTGGGTACTGGTCTTGGAATGACACCCGATTGATGGTGGCCTTGTAATCACCACATATCCTGACCGACCCATCCGCCTTGAGCACCGGCACAATCGGGCTCGCCCAGTCACTGAATTTGACTGCCGAGATGATGCCTTCCCTCAGCAGGCGGTCCAATTCGCCTTCCACCTTTTCCCGCACCACGTACGGCACTGCTCTGGCCTTGTGGTGTACTGGCCTGGCGTCCGGGTTTATGTGAATCACTAACTTGTCCCCCATGAAAGTTTCAATGCCGGGTTGAAATTGTGAGTCAAATTTGTCCTGGACCTGTGAGCATGATACTCGCTCCACAGAGGAAATTACATTGACATCACCCCATTTCCAGTTCATGACAGCAAGCCAACTCCTCCCCAGTAGTGCGGGATCGTCCCCTGGGACAATCCAGAGTGGCAACTTGTTCTCCGAATCTTTGTGGGTCACGACTACCGTGGCGCTGCCCAGCACCGGAATGATCTCCTTTGTATATGTCCGTAGCTGTGCGTCAATCGGCAATAATTTTGGTCTCCTGGCCTTGGACGCCCACAAATTGTCGAACTGTTTGATACTCATCAGGGACTGGCTGGCCCCCATGTCTAGCTCCATTGATACTGGGATGCCATTGAGGAGTACTTTCATCATTATCGGTGGGGTCCTGGTGTATGAACTGTATATGTGCTCCACATGAACTCACTGAACTTCAGCTTCCAGTGATTTCCCCCAGTGTCCATTTGGCCTCGTAGGACTTACATCAGGCCCGTCCTCCTCGTACGTCAACCTGGCTGCAGGCTTCCTGCACATACGTGCCAAGTGACCGCTGACGTTGCAATTTCTGCAGGTATATTGCCTATACCTGCAAGCTCTGGCTGTGTGTTTGCCTCCACACCTCCAACATGAGCCGTTGTTGGAAGCAAAAGGTCCATTACCAGTCGATCATCTCTGACTGTCTCTGTAACTGTCCTTAAACGCACCATTGACAGGTGTTGATGGCCCCATTACTGGCCGCATTGTCCCTTGCGATGGCATGAATCGCCGTTCAGCTAGCCATTGTCTCTGTTGAATTCCCCCTTTGGGTTCGACTACATGCTCGGGCATGTCCGATTGCCCCTGTCTGCCTGGAGAACTGTGTGCCGCATTAACAATGATGACTCCTTGTCCACTTGTTGCATTTAAACCAAGACTTTTGTCAAACATCATTCTAGTCTCTTCCTCCCCTGAGATAAATATCTGGGCGATCAAAGTTGCCGTTTCCAGGGTCAAGTCTTTGGTCTCAATCAGTTTCCTGAAAACCCCAGCGTGCCCGATGCCCTCAATAAAAAAGTCTCGCAGCATCTCCGCTCTGCATGCATCTGGGAACTTACATAGGCTCGCCAGTCACCGGAGGTCTGCCACGAAGTCAGGAACGCTTTGCCCTTCTCGCCGCCAGTGCGTGTAAAACCAGTGTCTCACCATGAGCATGCTGCTCGCTGGTTTAAAGTGTTCCCCGATCAACTTACTGAGCTCTTCAAAAGTCTTGCCACCGGCTTCTCTGGCGCTAGAAGGTCGGTCATCAGGGAGTACGTCCTGGATCCACAAACCATCAGGACATGAGCCCTGCGTTTGTCGGCCGAATCCTGTCCCAGCCATTCCTTTGTGACGAAACTTTGCTGCAGTCTCTCAATAAAATCGTCCAATCATCACTAACACAGTATCGCTCGTCTGTGCTGCTAGTGGCCATGCTCGCGTGGTTTAAATCCCAGTTTCTCGTCGCCAATAATATGTCCTTACTATATAGTATAAATGCACACGAGGCCCATACTAGAGAGAAGGTCACTCTGTGACCAGTCCTTTATTATCCAGCACTGAAGTGATGAAGGTGGGTGGAGCTTCCCCTTTTATACCTGAAAATCCAGGTTAGGAGTGTCTCCCACAAGTTCACCACCTCGTGGTCAGTGTTCTCACGGTGTACAACTTAGGTCAGTTTATACATGGATTACAATGATAGTTGAATACATGACACGAGAGAAAGTGGAAATTGAGCTGGACAGGCTGTAACGAGAAGGTATCATCGCGCCGGTGGATTTCAATGAGTGGGCCAGTCCGATTGTCCCAGTACTCAAAGATGACGGCACGGTCAGAATTTGTGTGGACTATAAATTAACGATTAAACGTTTTTCGCTACAGGACCAGTACCCACTACCCAAGGCAGACGACCTATTTGCAACCCTGGTTGGAGGAAAGACGTTTACCAAGTTGAACCTGACCTCGGCCTACATGACGCAGGAAGTGGAGGAGTCTTCGAAATGCCTCACCTGCATCAACACGCACAAAGGTCTGTTCACCTATAACAGATGCCCGTTCGGGATTCGGTCAGCCATGATAATTTTCCAACGGAACATGGAGAGTCTGCTAAAGTCAGTTCCTCGCACCGTGGTTTTCCAGGACGAAATACTGGTCACAGGTTGGTACACCATCGAACACTTGAAGACTCTGGAAGAGGTTCTAAGTCGGCTAGATCGCATGGGACTCAGGTTGAAATGCTCGAAGTGTGTTTTCCTGGCGTCAGAGGTCAAGTTCTTGGGAAGAAGGATCGCAGCAGACGGCATCAAACCCACCGACGCCAAGACGGAGGCCATCAAGAATGCACCGAAACCACAGAACGTGACGGAGCTGCGGTCGTTCCTGGGACTCCTCATCTATTTCGGTAATTTCCTACCTGGGTTAAGCACCTTGCTAGAACCCCTACATGTGCTACTGTGCAAGGGAGACAACTGGGTATGGGGGAATTCACAAGAGGCTGCCTTTGCGAAAGCCAGAAATCTGTTATGTTCAAACAAACTGCTTGTTCTGTATAACCCATGTAAATGACTAGTGCTAGCTTGCGATGCATCGTCATACAGGGTTGGGTGTGTGTTACAGCTGTGATTCTTCTTCCCAAGAACTCGACCTCTGACGCCAGGCTAATGAATTGGAGCTTTTGCAACCAGTTGCTTATGCGTCCAGGAGTCTGTCCAAGGCCGAAAGGACCTACAGCATGATTGAAAAAGATGCTCTGACATGCGTTTACGGGGTGAAAAAAATGCACCAATATTTGTTTGGTCTCAAGTTTGAGCTAGAAACTGACCATAAGCCGCTCATATCGCTATTCTCGGAGAGCAAAGGGATTAACACCAATGCCTCTGCTCGCATCCAAAGATGGGCGCTCACGCTGTCGGCATACAACTAAGTAATCCGCTACAGACCGGGCACAGAGAACTGCGCTGATGCTCTCAGTCGGCTACCATTGTCCACCACTGGGGTGGAAATGGCACAGCCTGCAGACTTGCTCATGGCGATGGATGCATTCAAAAATGAAAAGTCAACCGTTACGGCCCACCAGATCAGGACCTGGACCAGCCAGGATCCTTTACTGTCCCTGGTAAAAAAAACTGTGTCCTCCATGGAAGCTGGTCCAGTGTCCCAGCGGAGATGCAGGAAGAGATTAAGCCGTTCCACGGGCGCAAAGACGAAATGTCCTTGCAGGCGGACTGTCTTTCGTGGGGTAATCGTGTGGTCTTGCCCAAGAAAGGCAGAGAAATGTTCATCCGTGACCTACACAGCACCCACCCAGGCATTGTAATGATGAAAGTCATAGCCAGATCCCATGTGTGGTGGCCCGGCACCGACTCAGGTTTAGAATCATGCATGCGCCAGTGCAACACTTGCTCTCAACTGTGCAATGCACCCAGAGAGGCACCGCTAAGTTTGTGGTCGTGGCCCTCCAAACCGTGGTCTAGGATCTGTAAAGTCCTCAGTACAGATTCACACAAGGCATGTAGTGAAGTCAAGGTCACTCTGGACATGCACCTTTATTTCACAGCTCTGGAATGCTGCACTTGCCTGAGACCTGTTCTTATATACCTGTCTCTTGCAAGTGCACCCCTGGTGGTAAGGTATGCTGGTGGTTACAGGTCATATCTTATTACAGTCATGTATAGCATGTTAGGATACAGTTATATATAATAATGTAAGATACATGACATCACCCTCCCCCAAGGTCTTATTGTCTTTATAGGTTCAGTCTCTCAGGTGGTCTACGCTCTCGCGTGGAGCGTCTGAGTTGTGGTTCGGTTGTTTGCCTTGGTGTCTGTTTTTCTTTGGGTGTGGTTGCTGGTTACTCGCCTGGGCTGTCTGTTTCAATTGGTGTGATTGTTATTGACTCGCCTGGGCTGTCTGTTGGGATTGCCCTTTCCTCAGGTTGTTCCCTCTGTCTGTCCACCAGGTGTGGTGCGAGTTCCACATTGTAGTCTGCCTCTGGTTCCGCAGTGTTTTGGTAAATCTGCTTTTGACTTGGTCTGCATGCCTCCGGCAGGTTTTGCCATTGTCCATTTGTACTACCAGTAGCCTGCTTCCTTCCTTGCCCGTTACTGTCCCTGCAAGCCATTTGGGACCCCTGCCATAGTTTAGTACAAACACTTTGTCCCCTATCTCATTCCATTCCCCCCCTCGAATTTCTGTCATGGTACTCAGTCAGCTTACGGCGCTTTGCCTCAATGATTTCGTGCATCTGTGGGAGGGTTAATGAGAGCCTTGTTTTTAAAATCCTTTTCATCAACAGTTGCACGGGGGGGGATCCCAGTCAATGAGCGCGGACGAGATCTGTTTGCCAGCAGCAGTCGCGACAGGCAACCCTGCAGCGTGGGACCTTGGATTTTAAGCATGCCTTGTTTAATGATTTGCACTGCTCTCTCCGCCTGGCCGTTGGAGGCCGGCTTGAACGGTGCCGTCTTGACGTGATTTATGCCGTGGTCAATGATAAAGTCTTGGAATTCTGTGCAGGTGAAGCATGGACCATTGTCATTGACCAATATGTCAGGGATTCCGTGCATTGCAAACATGGTTGCAAGGCTCTCCACAGTGGTGGAGGTTGTGCTCGAGTTTAAAATGGTGCATTCGATCCACTTTGAAAATGCATCTACAACTACGAGGAGCATTTTGCCCATGAATGGGCCCGCATAGTCTACGTACACCCGCGACCACGGTTTGGTAGGCCAGGGCCAGGGGCTCAGTGGAGCCTCCCTGGGGGCATTGCTGAGTTGGGCACAAATGGTGCACCTTCGGACGCAGAGCTCCAAGTCCGCGTCAATACCAGGCCACCAGACGTGGGATCTGGCTATGGCCTTCATGAGAATGATCCCTGGGTGCTCGCGGTGGAGCTCCCGGACAAATGCCTCTCTGCCTCGCAGAGGCATGACTACTCGACTGCTCCACAGCAGGCAGTCTGCTTGTAGTGATAGCTCATGCATGCGCCTGTGAAAGGGTTTTAATTCCTCGGGGCAGGCATCACGAGCCTCTGCCCAGTCACCGGTTAGGACACATCTTTTTACTAAGGATAACGTGGGGTCGTTGGCCGTCCAGGCTCTGATTTGGCGAGCTGTCATGGGCGAACCTGTGGACTCAAAGGCATTGATTGCCATGACTATCTCACAGTCCTGTTCATCAGACCCTTCCGTGGTCGCCAGGGGTAGCCTGCTGAGCGTGTCGGCACAGTTGTCTGTGCCTGGTCTGTGCCTTATGGTATAGTCGTAGGACGCCAGCATGAGTGCCCACCATTGAATTCGCACCGAGGCGTTGGCGTTTATTGCCTTGCTCTTGGATAGGAGGGACGTGAGGGGCTTGTGGTCAGTTTCTAACGCGAACTTGGCCCCGAAAAGGTATTGGTGCATCTTTTTGACACCATAGACGCACGCGAGCGTCTCCTTCTCTACCATTCCGTACCCGCGCTCCACCCGCGAAAGTGACCTGGAGGCATAAGCTATGGGTTGTAATTTGCCCGCACTATTGACATGTTGCAAAACGCACCCGACACCATACGCTGACGCATCACATGTCAAAACTAGCTTTTTACCTGGATCAAAGAAAGTCAAAACACTGTTGGAACACAGAAGGTTGCGTGCCTTATTGAAGGCACGTTCCTGGGTGACCCCCAACACCAATCGCACCCCTTCCTGAGTAGCACGTGGAGAGGCTCCAGCAGCGTGCTTAAGTTCTGCATAAAGTTCCCAAAGTAATTGAGTGGCCCGAGAAAGGCGCGCAGTTCTGAGACATTCCGGGGCCTGGGTGCCAGGCGAATTGCTTCTGTTTTGGACTCTGTTGGGCGGATTCCATCAGCGGCAATCCTTCTGCCCAAAAATTCAACTTCGGGTGAGAGAAACAGGCACTTGGATTTCTTGACTCGTAGGCCTACCCGATCCAACCGCTTTAGTACTTCCTCCAAATTACGGAGATGGGAGTCTGTGTTCCTGCCCGTGATAAGTATGGTCGTCTTGAAATACAACCGTCCCCGGAATGGACTTGAGCAGACTCTCCATGTTGCGCTGGAATATGGCAGCTGCCGACCTGATGCCGAATGGGCATCGATTGTACATGAAAAGGCCTCGATGTGTGTTGATGGTGGTGAGTAGCTTGGATTCCTCGGTCATGGACAAGATCCATGTTGACAATGCGGGCCCATTTCTAGGCAAAATGTTCTTGGTTGTCGTGGATGCTTATTCAAAATGGATTGAATGTGTAATAATGTCTGTAAGCACATCCACCGCCACCATCAAAAGCTTACGAGCCATGTTTGTCACACGCAGCCTGCCTGATGTCCTTGTCAGCGACAATGGGCCATGTTTCACCAGTGCTGAATTCAAGGAATTCATGACCCACAATGGGATCAAGCACATCACATCTGCCCCGTTCAAGCCCGCATCCAATGTCCAATGGCCAGGCAGAACGAGCAGTTGAGACCATCAAGCAAAGCTTGAAACGCATGTCGGAAGGCTCCCTGCAGACCTGACTGTCCAGAGTTCTGCTCAGCTACCGCACCAGACGCCATTCGCTCACTGGGGTTCCCCAGCCAAGCTGCTCATGAAAACGGCGCTCAAACAAGGCTCTCTCTTGTCCATGATCACGTCGAGGGCAGGGAGCATTAACAAAGTATGTACCATGATTGCGCAAATTTGTCACACGATATTGAGGTCAATGATCCTGTGTTTGTACTCAATTATGGACATGGTCCCAAATGGCTCGCTGGCACGGCCACACCCAAAGAAGGGAGTAGGGTGTTTCAGGTCAAATTGGCCAGTGGACTAACGTGTAGAAAGCATTTGGACCAAATCAAATTGCGGTTCACTAACAGCTACGAGCAACCCGAAGAGGACACCACCAACTTCGACCCTCCAACACACACACAAGTGGCAACCGTCATCACGGTTCACCACGAAGCCGAACTCAACATCCCCAGCAGCCTGGCAAGGCCAGCTGCCCAGCAGCCCAGTGAAGAACCAAGCAACTCATCCATACCTGCATTTGTACCGAGACGATCGACAAGGGAGCGAAAAGCCCCAGATCGTCTCACCCTGCAAATAAGTGTACTATTGACTTTCGGAGGGAGTGATGTTATGTATTTAACCCTTGGCAACCTATATCACACCACCACCAGAGGGCCTACCTGTTGGAGTCCCAAGGATCCCAGCATCCCTTGGGAGCACTGTATATAAGCAGGCCACCCACGAAGTACCTGCACTTTGGAGTCTAATTAAAGGAGCTAAGGTCACATTTGCTTACGGTACTCAGTTTCATCCTTTATTATGAGCGTAACAAAAATCTCCCATGATTATTGCTGTTCCTTTTTTACAAGCCTCCATTATTTCTTGATTTATACTCCGTTCAACAGTGTAGCTACTATTAGGTGGCCTATAGACTACACCCACCAGTGACTTTTTCCCCTTATTATTTCTTATTTCCACCCAAACTGATTCAACATCTTGATCTTCTAAGCCAATATCATTTCTCACTAACGCACTGATCTCATCCTTTATTAACAGAGCTAGCCCGCCTCCTTTTCCTTTCTGTCTGTCCTTCCAAATTGTCAAATACCCCTGAATATTTAGTTCCCAGTCTTGGTAGCCTTGCAATCACGTCTCTGTAATGGCTATCAGATCATACCCATTTGTATCTATTTGTGCCTTCAACTCATTTATTTTGTTATGAATGCTGCATGCATTCAGATAAAGAGCTTTTAAATTTGTTTTTAAACCCTTTTTTCCTGCTTTGACCCCACTTTCTGATTCATTATTATGTTTATATATTCTGTCCCTTACTGTCATGCTTTGGTTTTCATTTCCACCAGTGCTATCCTGCTCTATTGCCTTCTCCTTATTCTTTGACTTCTTAACTTTTTGTTCAGCTGAACCCTCCCCCCACTATTTAGTTTGAAGCCCTCTCAACAGCCCTAGTTATTGGTGTGGGCGGTAAAATTGGGTTTTCAGATCGCTGGCTTGTCGGCCATTCTCAAAGCCCCTAGTCTCTATTTAAAAAATTGGCCCGTTACCACGAGCGATCTGAAATGGGCGTTAGCGTTAAATCTCTCTGACCTTCTGCCATAAAGTGTCGCCATCCTTAGCAACGGCATGGCAATGCTTGTTTCCCACAATTCAGGGGGTCAGGGGTCATCATTACATGCGCAGAAGAGGAGGCAGAGAGAGAGGGAGCAGAGAGGGATTGAAAGCGTGTGTGGGTGTGGTGTGTGCTTGTTTGGCTGTTGTGGGAGGCATGAGGGACATTCATCAGTAGCAAAAAGCCTACAAAGCACCCAGAACATAGTTGGCACTGAGTTTTTGTCCAACAAATAATATATAAATTGGAAGGTATGGAGGAGGCCCTGGAGCTGTTAGCCAGGAACACTGGTGGCAGAGAGCTCCTAGTAGTCCCGGAGGTCGGCACTGCATCCTAAGGTGCCGCCCTCCCATTGCCAATGACACATGAGAGCCAGGAGCAACATCTTGCTTCTGGCTCGGAGCACGTTCCCACCTCGGGACCGTCCTCTCCCGTATCTGTCCAAGCAGCGGTTCGCCTGTCATCGACCCCCCCACCCTCCCCCCCCAATGAAGCAGCGCCTGAGGAACTCCTCGGCCAGGCGGATTGGAGTCAGGAGGGGAAGGGGTAGAGGTAGGGATGAGAAGCGGGGGGCGGGGGGGGGGGGGGGGGGCGGGCAGGAAGGGTTGTTTTTTGCAGATATACTTGTGATTTCAGACAAATGTTCAGTTTAAATGTTTTTTATTTAACATAACCTTGTTGCGCATTGGCTCAGATAGCTGCACCGTTACAGACTGGTGATTCCTTAACATCAAAGGCTATAATTACACTTAACTTCAATCAACTTAAACTTTAACTGTCACCAAGGTGATACCCACCATTGATGTATGACCTGCACACCCAGCAGTGTGTCAGCCTTGTAAATACCACCAACGTTCTTTCAGGCAAAGCGCTTATTTATGAGCTCCTGACATACGAGTCTTGCAGCTATCATGCCACCACGGGCCCTTTCATGCAGTCTACAGGGGGGTGGGGGCATGGCTTTAGTGTCAGCCTGATTGTCTACCCCGAGGTTAGCGTCTGCCTCCTCGTCCTCTTCTTCCTCTCTCTGGTGAGGTGGACTGTCAGACTCATCGGGCAATTCTTGTCCCCTCCTGATAGCCAAGTTGTGCAGCATGGAGCACACCGTCACGAATTGAGCTACCTGCTCAGGGTGGCATTGGAGCTCGCCTCCTGAGTGGTCCAGGAATCTAAAGCGCTGCTTAAGCACTTCAATGGTTTTCTCCACGATATTGTGAGTGGCTCTGTGGCTCTCGTTGGATCGCTTCTCGGCTTTGATGTGGGTGTCTCGCAGGTCATCAGCCAGGTGGCGAGGCCATATCCTTTGTCACCAAGCGTCCAGCATTGACCTTGTGGCTCATTGTTAAACAAGTCAGATACAGTGCTCTCATGCAGGATGTGAGCATCATGAATGCTGCCCGGTAATTTAGCATTCACTGCCATAATAATTTGCTGGTGGTCGTCAACGAGTTGCATATTCAGGGAGTGGAATCCCTTGCGGTTGCTGAAAACCTCTGCATCCTGAAAAAGTGCCCGCATCACGATGTGCATACAGTCTATTGCTCCCTGCACCTTGGGGAAGTTAGCAATTTGGTAGAATCCTAAAGCCCTCTCAGTCTGAGCTTCCCTGGTCATAGGGAAGCTGATAAAGTCCATCCTGCGTGCATACAGGGCTTCAGTGACCTGTCTAATGCAGCAATGTGTGGCATGCTGAGACAGACCGCAAATGTCGGCAGCTGAGGCCTGAAAAGAACCCGACACGTAGAACGACAGTGCTGCGGTGACTTTGACCTCGACGGATAGTGTGGTCCTGATGGTGCTGGCAGGCTGCAGATCTCCCCTTATGAGCTGGCATATCTCACTGATAAATTTTTTGTGGAAGCGCAGTCTCCAAAGGCAGGTGGAGTCGGGCAAGTTGAGGTAAGACCGCTTCTCCCTGTACTTGCAGGGGGGGGGGGCGTGTAACATCTGGTCCTCCTCATCTGTCTGTCACGTCTTACATTGGGCACATGATGCTGTCGAGGGTACCTTCTGCCATCTCGAGTCTGCAGCATGTAAGTGGTTATCAAGAGAGGGTGAGAAAGGACAGGCCCCATTGCAATAGCTATTTGGTTTCCACGGATTGATCAGAATGAATGAATGTCCCCACGAAGACACTTATTAAATTCCAATCGTCCACAGTATGATAAAGATGTTTGTTCAGATGTTCACATCACCTTCAAAGACCTCCAGAATACATCCGAACTCCCGAGGTTGAAGCAGAGCAGCCTTTTAAATGATGCGACATGTGATTTAGATCATGGTGTCCATACCGCTGTGAATAGTTCCGGTTAATTCCATTTTTTCCCGGCGGATTTTTGGGCGAGCGATATTGTGGGCGAGATGTATGCGAGGTGGTGAAAGTGACACTGGGTGATCTCCTGGGCATTAGTTTTGGCAAATGTGATCTTTACGACAAAATAAAGTGGGCGGTCGGTATTATTGAATCTCAGAGTTAATTATGCGCGAAAAGTAACATTGGCCGATATTATGGGTGTTGGTTTCGCCCATTCAGATGATTCCGCCCCAAAAAAGTGGGCGGGCGGTATTATTTTTTCCCCGCGTTACCTACATGGTGAAAGTATCGCTCGGCGATAAGTGTCCAAAAAATGGGCGTCAGTTTCCATTTTGTGGCTAAATGGGAGAGATCTGGGTGTTATACGTCATTTCAGTGGTAAAAATTGACGTTAAGTGGGCGTTCTGCATGCAAAAAAAGTGTAAAATCTAGTCCTTAGATTTGGGTGTACAGGACACTAGTTCAAAATTTTCAGATGACATTAACATGGAAATATGTATAGCAAACAGTGAGTATGATAGTTATAGATTTCAAGAGGACATAGACAGGCTGGTGGAATGGGCGGACACGTGGCAGATGAAATTTTAACGCAAAAAAGTGTGAAGTGATACATTTTGGTAGGAAGAGCAAAGAGAGGCAATATAGACTAAAGGGTACAATTCTAAAGGGGGTGCAGGAACAGAGAGACCTGGGGATATATGTGCACAAATCACTGAAGGTGGCAGGGCAAGTTGACAAAGCGGTTAATAAAGCATACGGGATCCTGAGCTTCATAAATAGAGGCACGGGGTACAAAAGCAAGGTCGTTATGATGAACCTTTATAAAACACTGGTTCGGCCTCAGCTGGTGTATTGTGTTCAATTCTGGGAACCGCACTTTCGGAAGGATGTGAAGGCCTGAGAGAGGGTGCAGAAAAGATTTATGAGAATGATTCCAGGGATGAGGGACTTCAGTTACATGGATAGACTGGAGAAGCTGGAGTTGTTCTCCTTAAAGCAGAGAAGTTTGAGAGGAGATTTGATAGAGGTGTTCAAAATCATGAGGGGTCTAGACAGAGTAGATAGAGAAAAACTGTTCCCGTTGGCGGAAGGGTCGAGAACCAGAGGACACAGATTTAAGGTGATTGGCAGAAGATCCAAAGGGGACATGAGGAAAAACTTTCTTACGCAGCGAGTGTTTAGGATCTGGAATGCATTGCCTGAAAGGGTGGTGGAGGCAGATTCAATTGTGGCTTTCAAGGGAGTTGGATAAGTACCTGAAAGAAAAAAAATTGCTGAGATGCAAGGAAAGGGCAGGGGAGTAGGACTAGCTGAAGTGCTCTTGCAGAGAGCTGGCATGGGCTCGACGGACAAAAAGGCCTCCTTCTGTGCTGTAACCATTCTATGATTCTATGAAATAGGCGTGGGCTGCAGCAGCACTCTGTTAATTACAAATCGGTGCCCGCAGGCTGCAGAGGTGTGATTGTTAGACACGGGACTGCTGCAAACTCGGGGAAGTGTGAATATGTCCAACTTCGAATCACTGGCCGTGGAGGAGACTCGGGTTTTTGACGCTATTGGAGTGAGTTGGTGGAGAAACAGAAAGACGCTGTTCTCCTGGTTCCCGGCCAAGGGCTTTCCTGCAATCTTACCGCAAAGTTTGTCAATTTAAAAAAAGAATTCGTTCATGGAATGTGGGCGTCACTGGCAAGGCCAGCATTTATTGCCCATCCCTAATTGCCCTTGAGAAGATGGTGGTGAGCTGTCTTCTTGAACCACTGCAGTCCATGTGGTGAAGGTACTCCCATAGTGCTGATAGGGAGGGAGTTCCAGGATTTTGACCCAGCGACGATAAAGGAATGGCGATATACTTACATGTCAGGATGGTATGTGACCTGGAGGGGAACATGGAGGTGATGTGTTGCCATGTGCCTGATGTCATGTATCCTACATGGTTACTGCTTGTACTATTACAAGGTGTGCCACGAGGGGGCACCTCAATGGGAGACTTGTAGGTTACCTGTACAGGTGTGCCAGGCCGAGTATAAAAGGCAGGCCACCAGGTGTGATCCTCACTCTGAAGTTATCAATAAAGGATAAGGTCACTACAGTTCAAGTACAACATATTGCCTTGTGGAGTCATTATCAGAGCATCTAAAGACATAACACCTGCTGCCATTGTCCTTCTAGATGACAGAGGTCGTGTGTTTGGGAGGTGCTGCCGAAGAAGCCTTGGTGAGTTGCTGCAGTGCAGTAGATGGAACAAACTGCTGCCATAATACGTCGGTGATGGAGGGAGTAAATGTTTAAGGTGGTGGATGGGGTTCCAATCAAGCGGGCTGCTTTGTCTTCGATGGTGTCCAGTTTGTTTATGTTTCTGGTCAATGGTGACCCCCAGGATGTTGATGGTGGGGGATTTGGCTAGGGTAATTGTTGTATATGCTGACTATGGATGTACCCTATGTGTAGTCACTGTGAAATTGTATAAGATGGAGACTTGTTTACCTGATGTATTATCAATGAGGTTCACACCATGTACATACATGCTGGCACCACTAGAGGGTGCAACTGGTGGAGACCAGGGGTTTCCTACCCTGGTGGTAGGGCCCTGTATAAAAGGCTTCACACCCTGCTTGCAGGGCACTCGGAGTTTGGAATAAAGGACCAAGGTCACTACAGTTTGAGTACAAAACATTGCTTCGTGGAGTCATTCATAAGTACACTATAGACATAACAACTGGCGACGAGAATAAGGACTTTCACGTGATCATGGCTACCTTTGGCACACTAAAAGATTTTTCAGAGGGTGCTGATTGGTATGCCTTCACGGAAAGGCTCGAGCAACATTTTGTGGCAAACGACCTGGCTGTGGAGACGGACACATTGGCGGAGAAGCGCAAGGCTATATTGCTGACCAGTTGTGGGCCCGAGGTCTACCGCCTCGTCAGGGACTTGCTGGCACCAACGAAGGCCAAGGATAAGACATATGATGAGCTGTCTGAACTAATTCGCGACCAACTTAAACCAAAAGAGAGCATCCTCACGGCCAGGCACAGATTCTACACGCACCGCAGACCTGAGGGCCAGGAGATTGCAAAATATGCTGCCGACCTCAGGAGACTTGCAGCACCGTGTGATTTTGGCATCCACCTCAACGAAGCAGTGCGAGACATCTTCATTAGAGGAATTGGCCACTAGGGCTTCCTTCACAAGCTACTATCTGCCGACACCACAGTCAACCTGCAGAAAACCATCGGCATCAGTCAGGCATTCATGATCTCGACCTGCACCACCAAGCAAATTATTTAGCCTGTGGACTCAAACCCGGCAAGTACTGTACACAGAATTGTGCCTTTCATGGGCAAGACTGTAGAACGTGGCAGAGAGCACAGACCTCAGGGTTCCAGAACTCAGAGTCGCCGAGGGGTGCTAATCAAGTAGCACCATGCTGGCATTGCGGAGGAAACCATAGGGCTCACCAGTTTAGGTTTGCTGAGTACGTATGCAAAGTCTGTAACATGAAGGGCCACCTCCAGCGCATGTGTAAAAGAAAGACGACTCACCGTCTAGCAGAGGAGTCAGTAGATGACTTGGCCAGAGAGGCAGCTCAGTCCCAAGAAGAAGTGTATGGAGTGTATACCTGCACCACCGATTGTCCTCCAGTGAAGATGGAAGATAAACGGCGTTCCAGTCTTCATGGAAGTGGACACGGGAACGAGCCAGTCAGTGATGAGCCAGGATGCCTTTGAGAGGCAATGGAACAAAAAACGACCCGAGCTGGTTCCAGTACAGGAAAAGTTGCGCCCCTACATCAAGGAGCCGATCCCAGTCCTTGGTAGTGTGGATGTAAATGTAATCCATAATGGCGTGGTGCACAAGTTACCTCTGTGGATTGTTGCAGGTGATGGCTCAACGCTACTCGGAAGAAGGTGGATGGGGAAGATCCAGTGGAAATGGGAAGACCTCTTCACTCCACCAATCGATGTCCCCCATGCTCAGAGGCAGAACAAAACCTCTCATTCGCTTGGGCCAGCCACCAGAGAACAGACCAGCGCAGCACCTGAGGCACAGACCGCCCATCACGACTGCGTGGCAATGATCCGACCAGAATGATCTAAAAGCACCTTCCCGGCTATAGTGGCAGGACTCCTGGGGAGGAAGATCAAAACCACAGGCACTCTTCCAACTTTTGTGGCAGAATCGCGGGAGAGAAGGATCAAGGCAGTCGACTTCGAGGACAGAGGCAAGATGGCGTTCCTGCTGCAGCGAGGGGCAGGGTGGCTGAAAAAAAAGATGGCCACAGCAACATCACGAGGTGCAACGCTGAGGGACCAACACGTGGGGTCCAACAAAAGATCTGATTGTGGTAAAGCCAGCAGGGTTCTCTTAAAGGAGACCTGCAACCAACTGAACTTAAAGAGACATTGTATGCATGGCAATTAATGTAAAGAACCGATTAAGATTGTGAACAAAATGTTGTTGCGTGATGTCGGTACCATTCCTAATGCAAAGAACCAAATGTTGTTGCAAGATGTCGTGAATAGAGTGTCCCCTAGAACAGCAAGTGAGCGAATTTGGAAGGGTAAAGGCACGGAGCCTGATGCCCTGCCCCAGGTCTATCTCACGCTGCAGGCACCCGATGGCACTATTTTCCACAGACCTGGAAGCGAAAACAGCTCCAATACACACAGTCACCTGCCGTTGCCCACCACCCAGGTGGAGACGGTGCAGCCCCCAGACCCAGTCACTACCTCGGCCATGTCCAGGAGCGAAAGGTCAGAACCAACGAGTTCCCCAAACGGGACCTGGAACAGCCAGGTTCCCAACACCGTGAGAGAGCAGGCAGAAGACTCTGCAGCCCTCAAAGGAGGTCAGGGAGGCCACACATCTGTGGCTCTGCCCACCACTAGGCAACGGCAAAGGTCCTGAGTCCTGGCTCAGTGAGCGAACCAAGCCCAGCCCGCAAGCAGGGGGTACAGCGCCGCCATCAGATGACTAGGACCCCGTCCGCTTGCTCTGGAACTAGCGTCCTCGCATGCTTGTACTGCTACCTCAGTACTGACCATGACTAAACCATGAATGCAATCTACCCAATCCTGGGGCATGACCGTAAAAAGTAACAAATGTAAGTCATGGAACCTAGGTGCCACGATACAAATTGAAAAAAAAGGTTTTTTTCTTCCTTTCTTTGTACTTGCACTGCGTCTGATCCTGTATGTTAATATAACAGGCCAGCTGCATGATCTCACTGTGAGGGGGAAATGGATGTAGGTAGCCATGGACACACACATGGATCACACCCAGAACCCACTGGAAACTCCACTGCATCATCGAACCATCCAATCTGATAACCACTACACAACGTTGTGGCAAAAGGATTTGGGGGTTAACAGGGAGAGGGCCAAGCCAAAGCACAGCCAAGGTGCAAGGGCTATTGGCACTTAGGTCTGGGGAGAGCTAAGCCAGAGCATATAGTGCAAAGGTAATTGGCACAAAGGACTTGGGGGAGAATGATGTTGTATATGCTGACTACAGATGTACCCTATGTGTTATCATTGTGAGATTGTATAAAATGGAGACTTGTTTACCTGATGTACTATCAATAAGATTCACATCATGTACATACATGCTGGCACCACTAGAGGGTGCAACTGGTCGAGTCCGGTGGTTTCCTGCCCTGGTGTCAGGGCCCTGTGTAAACATAGAAACATAGAAAATAGGTGCAGGAGTAGGCCATTCGACCTTTCGAGCCTCCACCACCATTCAATATGATCATGGCTGATCATGCAACTTCAGTACCCCATTCTTGCTTTCTCTCCATACCCCTTGATCCCTTTAGCAGCCACATCTAACTCCCTTTTGAATATATCTAACAACCTGGCCTCGACAACTTTCTGTGGTAGAGAATTCCACAGGTTCACAACTCTCTGAGTAAAGAAGTTTCTCCTCATCTCGGTCCTAAATGGCTTACCCCTTATCCTTGTGACCCCTGGTTCTGGACTTCTCCAACATTGGGAACGTTCTTCCTGCATCTAACCTGTCCAATCCCATCAGAATTTTATATGTTTCTATGAGATCCCCTCTCATTCCTCTAAATTCCAGTGAATATAAGCCTAGTCGATCCAGTCTTTCTTCATATGTCAGTCCTGCCATCCCGGGAATCAGTCTGGTGAACCTTTGCTGCACTCCCTCAATAACAAGAATGTCCTTCTGCAGGTTACGAGACCAAAACTGCACACAATATTCAAGGTGTGGCCTCACCAGGGCCCTGTAGAACTGCAGCAAGACCTCCCTGCTCCTATACTCAAATCCTCTCGCTATGAAGGCCAACATACCATTTGCCTTCTTTACCACCTGCTGTACCTGCATGCCAACTTTCAATGACTGATGTACCATGACACCCAGGTCTCGTTGCACCTCCCCTTTTCCTAATCTGTCACCATTCAGATAATATTCTACCTTCCTGTTTTTGCCACCATAGTGGATAACCTCACATTTATCCACATTATACTGCATTTGCCATGCATTTGTCCACTCGCCTAACCTGTCCAACTCACCTGCAGCCTCTTAGCATCCTCCTCACAGTTCACACTGCCACCCAGCTTAGTGTCATCTGCAAACTTGGAGATATTACCTTCAATTCCTTCGTCCAAATCATTAATGTATATTGTAAATAGCTGGGGGCCCAGCACTGAACCTTGCAGTACACCACTAGTCACTGTCTGCCATTCTGAAAAGGACCCATTTATTCTTACTCTTTGCTTCCTGTCTGCCAACCAGTTCTCTATCCACGTCAATACATTACCCCCAATACCATGTGCTTTAATTTTGCACACTCTTGTGTGAGACCTTGTCAAAAGCCTTTTGAAAGTCTAAATGCACCACATCCACTGGTTCTCCCTTGTCCACTCGACTAGTTACATCCTCAAAAAATTCTAGAGGATTTGTCAAACATGATTTCCCTTTCATAAATCCATGCTGACTTGGACCGATCCTGTCACTGCTTTACAGCAAGACATAATAACATCTTTAATAATTGATTCCAACATTTTCCCCACTACTGATGTCAGGCTAACCAATCTATAATTCCCTGTTTTCTCTCTCCCTCCTTTTTTAAAAAGTGGTATTCATTAGCTATCCTCCAATCCATAGGAACTGATGCAGAGTCTATAGAATGTTGGAAAATGATCGCCAATGCATCCACTATTTCTAGGGCCACTTCCTTAAGTACTCTGGGATACAGACTATCAGGCCCTGGGGATTTATCGGCCTTCAATCCCATCAATTTCCCTAACACAATTTCCTGACTAATAAGGATTTCCTTCAGTTCCTCCTTCTCGCTAGATCCGCTGTCCCCTAGTATTTCTGGAAGGTTATTTGTCTCTTCCTTAGTGAAGACAGAACGAAAGTATTTGTTCAATTGGTCTGCCATTTCTTTGTTCCCTATTATAAATTCACCTGATTCTGACTGCAAGGGACCTACATTTGTCTTCACTAATCTTTTTCTCTTCACATATCTATAGAAGCTATCGAGTCGGTTTTTATGTTCCCTGCAAGCTTGCTCTCATACTCTATTTTCCCCCTCCTAATTAAACCCTTTGTCCTCCTCTGCTGAATTCTAAATTTCTCCCAGTCCTCAGGTTTGCTGCTTTTTCTGGCCAATTTATATGCCTCTTCCTTGGATCAAACACTATCCTTAATTTCCCTTGTTAGCCACGGTTGAGCCACCTTCCCCGTTTTATTTTTACAACAGACAGGGATGTACAATTGTTGAAGTTCATCCATGTGATCTTTAAATGTCTGCCATTGTCTAGCCACCGTCAACCCTTTAAGTATCATTCGCCAGTCTATCCTAGTCAACTCACGTCTCATACCATCGAAGTTACCTTTCTTTAAGTTCAGGACCCTAGTCTCTGAATTAACACACTCTCCATCTTATTGAAGAATTCTACCATATTATCGTCACTCTCCCCCAAGGAGCCTCGCACAACAAGATTGCTAATTAATCTTCTCTCATTACACAAGACCCAGTCTAGGATGGCCAGCTCTCTAATTGGTTCCTCAATATATTGGTCTAGAAAACCATCCCTTATACACTCCAGGAAATCCTCCTCCAATGTGTTGCTACCAGTTTGGTTAGCCCAATCTATATGTAGATTAAAGTCACTCATGATAATTGCTGTACCTTTATTGCACGCATTCCTAATTTCCTGTTTGATTCCATCCCCAACCTTACTACCACTGTTTGGAGGTCTGTACACAATTCCCACGAGCGTTTTCTGCCCTTTGGTGTTCCGCAGCTCTACCTATACAGATTCGACATCATCCAAGCTAATGTCCTTTCTTACTATTGTGTTAATCTCCTCTTTAGCAGCAACGCTACCCCACCTTCTTTTCCTTTCTGTCTATCCTTTCTGAATATTGAATACCCCTGGATGTTGAGTTCCCAGCCTTGGTCACCCTGGAGCCATGTCTCTGTAATCCCAATTACATCATATCCGTTAACAGCTATCTGCGCAGTTAATTCATCCACCTTATTATGAATGCTCCTTGCATTGAGGCACAGAGCCTTCAGGCTTGTTTTTTTAACAAAAGTCTGCACACCATGCTTGCAGGGCATCTGGAGTTTGGAATAAAGGACCAAAGTCACTACAATACAACACATTGCCTCGTGGAGTCATTCATAAGTACACTATAGATATAACAGTAATGGCATTGCATTTCAAGAGGTGATGGTTAGACTCTCGCTTGTTGGAGATAGTCATTGCCTGGCACTTGTGTGGTGTGACTATTACTTGCCACTTATCAGCCCAAGCCAGAATGTTGTTCAGGTCTTGCTGCATGCAGACATGGACTGCTCCATTATTTGAGCAGTTGTGAATGGAACTGAATACTGTGCAATCAGCGAACATCCCCACTTCTGACCTTATGATGGAGGGAAGGTCATTGATAAAGCAACTGAAGATGGTTGGACCTAGGACACTGCCCTCAGGAACTCTTGTTGCGATATCCTGGGGCTGTGATGATTTACCTCCAACCACCACAACATCTTCCTTTGTGTTAGGTATGACTCCAGCCAGTGGAGTATTTTTCCCTTGTTTCACATTGAATTCAGTTTTACTATGGCTCCTTGATGCCACATTTGGTCAAATGCTGTCTTGATGTTAAGGGCAGTCACTCCCACCGCATCTCTGGAATTCAGTTGTTTTGTCCATGCTTGGACCAAGGCTGTAATGAAGTCTGGAGCCACCCTCTGAGGTTAATCCAGTGCGAGGGAAGCTGGTCAGTTTCCACTCACAGAGCAGTGAGGAAGAATCTGGAGTATGGAAGGGCAGGTACAGGCCTCTCAATCAACAGGTACAGTCCTGTTAATCAACCAGTGGACAAGCAGTTAGCCCCTGGATCATCCTGCAGGGCCAATCAGTCAGTGTCTTATTGGCATGGTCATGCCTCCTTTTTGCTTTGCGAAGATTCAATTGAAATGTACCTGTCAATCAATCAGTGTCCAAGTAATGGGAGCTCGTCCCCTTTCGGAGTTGGAACATAATATATCAACCAAACCAGCGTAAAAGATCAGGGAATTTTAGACATAAGTTACACCCAGAACCACTTGCATTCATGTTTTCTGCGATCTTTTATGCTGATTTAAGGTTCAATTCGCTAGATCAGGCCACGCCCACAAAACTGGCCACGACCCCATGTCGAAATTGAGTGATTCCACCGATTACGCTGGTTCAGGAAGATTCTTCAAATTGTGTTTATTTTCTTAGGCGCACAAACACTGGTAGGCACATACTAAAAGTTTTTCGTCTCAAAAAATATTTAATTTACTAAGGAACTGAACAGCGTACACCAATGAAACTTTCATGGTTCAGCTTAGTTTTTTTTAAAGTCATTTTCAGTGATTTTAAATCATGGCACTTACGGAGGAGAACTGGACACTCTTATTAAAAATTCTTATTTTTGCTGATAAACCCATTTCCGGCTGTATTAATAAAACTGCACCAGGTTACCACTTTTAAATATATCAAGGTCAACTTGGGGTTAGAAATTGGCCAGCTTTGTGCCCATTTTTCCGGCGGAAGGTGTTCACCTGAATTGGCCAAAGTTGTATGCCGGCGGTTTTGAAATACCGCTGAAAAGCGGACTGTTAGTATGCAAGACGAAAAAAAGCATTATCGCTTTAAATTGACTGTTCGGCGCACCCGTATTCTGGGTGAAAAATACACCCAAGAAAAGCATGCATTGCAGCCCCAGAAACAGTGGTAAGTATGAAGACCTGCAAAAAAGATACGTTAAAGCTTTTATTTTTTAATTATTTTTCAGTGATTCGCTAGATAAATGTCTTGTGAATGTTTTGTGATTTTTTTTTATTTTTTGTTTTTTGCAATTTTGTTCTTGTCTTTTCCCCCCTCCTAGGGCCTGTATTTTTAGCGGTAATTGGCCTTGGGCTAAAGTTGGCTAGGATCGCGGTTTCCACCGTGGATCTTTGTGCAATGCCGATTTTTACCATCGGGTGCATTTTTTGCCAATTTTAAGCCTTTAAAAAATAGCTGTATTTTAGGCGAAAAATGCTGAAAAAATACCACTATCACCAGAAGACCAATTTCTAGCCCATGCTGTTTAATTGAAAGAAAAATAAATAAATTATTATGTTCTATTACACTGTCCAATTGCACTGGATGATTGAATATTTTATGTTTGTGATTATGCAAATTAATTTTATCGGAAACTTGAACCAGTGCAATTTCAACCGCAGTTTGGATGCAATCTCTCGGTTGTGCCCAAGGCCGAAACTCTAGTTCATCACGTTTTGTCTTAATATGATCAGCTTGTGGACACAGACTATTTTCTGCTTATGATGAAGACTAATTTATTGCAGTATTTGTGGCATAGCCACATTTCTGGAACATGTTCAGTTCCAAACAACAGTTTTATATAATGCTGCATTAAATTATTTATATTACCATTATTATATTCGTATTATGATCAAATACCAAACATTTGAATTACTGGTGATAGTTCTGGGACTAGTTAAAGAAAAGGAACTAGAGTTTTCACTCCGGGCACAATCAGGAAATTGCGGCCAAAATGCACTTGAAATTGTGTTGGTTACTCTGGTTCCTTTTTTTTAATCAGTCAAATCGATCAAAATGATTGAACTACATGTGAAATTGTAAGATGTTATATTGGATATTGGAAACCAAACAGTAAGTTACCAAAGGAGACAAACTTATTAATTGGAATTTTTCTTTTTCAGAAGAACCAAAGAAACAAACAGGAAAGATATCTACAGAAGAAAGTACTCCATTGTGTTACATCTTATCTGCCTTTAACAGAGTAAAGCCAATTGCTCGTAGTTTACTGTCGATATTACTTCAGTTCCTGGAATCATGGGGTCAGATCTTTTTAAGAATACATCTCTTTCTGATAATATCTCCAATCAAGAGGAGGGATACAGCCTTTTGAAAGTAGTATCAATTGCAACTATTACTACAATTGTAAGCTTTATAACAATAATAGGCAACATTTTAGTCATTGTGTCATTCAAGGTGAACAGCCAGCTTAAGACAGTGAACAATTATTACTTGTTAAGTCTGGCCTGTGCCGATCTCATTATTGGAGTGTTTTCAATGAATCTCTACACTTCTTATATACTAATAGGTTACTGGTCGCTAGGAAATTTGACATGTGATCTGTGGCTGGCACTGGATTATGTAGCTAGTAATGCTTCTGTCATGAACTTGCTCCTTATAAGCTTTGACAGGTATTTCTCAATCACACGGCCGTTGACGTATAGGGCTAAACGTACACCTCAAAGGGCTGGTATCATGATTGGACTGGCTTGGTTGCTATCTTTTATATTATGGGCCCCTGCAATATTATGCTGGCAGTACTTGGTTGGAGAAAGAACAGTCCCTCCAAGTGACTGTCAGATCCAATTTTTGTCTGAGCCCATTATTACCTTTGGTACGGCAATAGCTGCTTTCTATATTCCTGTGTCGGTGATGATGATATTGTACTGCCGTATCTATAAAGAGACCGAAAGGCGCACAAAGAATCTGGCAGAACTTCAAGGATCAAATCTAGGGTCACAAAATGAAGTTGCTTCTTCCAAAAAGACTCTGTTGACGTCCTGCTTTAGTTGTGAAGGACGCAAGCTCTCTAAACAGGAAAGATGCCAAGTATCATGGTCTTCTTCAAACAGAAGCACAACAGTGACTCTAATATCCACACATGCAAAAAATGTCACAGATGAATGGTTAAAAAGTGACAAAATGGCTTCTTTTGCTAATTACCCAACATCAGAGGATGATGAAGGGCTTACCACAAAATCATACTGTTCAGTGTCTCCAGGACAGAATCAGAGTGATGTGTGTACTGGTGAGGATGACACAAAGATATCCTTGGAAAAGCATCCTATAATAAATGATTATGAAAATCAAAACTATTTGGTGTCCCCTGTAAAAAAACAAGTGCAGAAAGATAAAAAATATATTTCCTACAAATGTAATAAATTGGCTATTAAAAATGGCAGTTTTTCATCAACTCCAGACACAAGTAATGGTTGCACAGAAATAAAAGTAACACCCTGTTCATCTGCTGACCCTGAAGTCCCATTTATTAGAAATCTTGATCAAAACCTTCGAATTCAGATCACCAAGAGAAAACGATTGGTTTTGATCAAAGAAAAGAAAGCAGCGCAGACTCTTAGTGCTATCCTACTAGCTTTTATTATCACCTGGACACCTTACAATATCATGGTATTAGTGTCAACATTCTGTTCAAACTGTATACCACTGTCATTATGGCACCTTGGATATTGGTTGTGCTATGTCAACAGCACTGTCAACCCTATGTGCTATGCTCTATGTAACAAAACATTTCGTAAGACTTTCAAAATGCTGTTGTTATTTCGATGGAAGCGGAAAAGAAATGAAGAAAAATTATACTGTCACAGCCAGTACCTAACCAGCAACAAGTAAGCTACACTGTGTATACATGAGATTAAATGGATATTTAATTGGAATCACGCAGTTCCTTTTATGCAGCATATGTGATCAATAGCACCTTGTGACAAATAGTTGTTCTCTTGCATATGTCAGAAGCAGTATTGGAATAACAACCTAGGTGGAATTAGATTCACTGTGAATAAAAACAATGGAACAGTTCAGCAGTTCATGCCAAAGAACTTGTGCTGAATTTTCGGTGGTTCCACTATTTCAAACAAAGGGCATTCATTTGACACAGCTGTCCTGCACCTCTTGCTGGGACTCAAGTGGCCTACTTGTCACATAACAAACACTTCACTACGTGAAGAGGAAAGACTTCATTACATGAGACCCAAACTCCAGTGCTAAAAATCTTTGTTACAAATCACATAACAATGGAATACATTCATTAAATAATTAGAATACTGCATAGCAAGTTGTTTATGCTGAGACCCTTTTTTGGCCAGATGTTTCCTCTTTTCTTCCCTCATCCTTTCTTAAAAGCAATAACTTCTGTTAGGTATGGTTTCACAGGCACCTGATACCCAGTGTGCAATCTTCAGCTGCAATATTGACTGAGTGTCAGCAGGCTATTAAACCTTTGGAGGGGAGGGAGAATCGTAGGCATCTCAGGCAGCTCAATACTGACCTCAACAAATATCCATACATGTGTTCTTTCCAGCAGGGGTTATTGGATAATGCTCAAGAATGGAAACCATATGTCATGTATGTACTTTTGGGATCACGAGCCACTAGATGGTGTCACTGTTGGAGGCAATTGGGCTGCACGCATGTGTGTGCAACCCAAGTATAAAAGGCCAGCCATTTTGAATATTAGTCACTTTGGGCCTTAATAAAGCAGAGACAAGGTCATACCTCTTGGAGTTAAACAGTACTCAGTCTAACAGTTATTGCATACACTAAATTTGGCGACGAGGCAACAAGAACCCTTGTATGCAAAAATGAGCACAATTGGATTGTTGGAGTGATTTGTGGAAGGAGAAGATTGGGCAGACTTTGTGAGCCGTTTGAGCCAGTTCTTCGTGGCCAACAAAATGGAGGAGGTTGACGATGCAGATCGGCGCCGGGCGATGTTCCTCACGGTTTGCGGTCCAAAAATTTATGGTCTGATAAAGAATCTACTCCTGCCTGTGAGTCCAACAGGGAAGACTTATGAAGAATTGTGTACACTGGTACAGGACAACCTTAAGCCAGACTAAGGCATCATCATCTCGAGATACAGATTTTACTTGCACGTTCGCTCAGAGGGCCAGAATGCGGCGGAGTTCGTTGCCTACCTGAGATGTCTAGCGGGACCGTGTAAGTTCGGGGCTGTGTTGGCAGACATGTTACATGATTTCTTTGTAATCGGCATCAACCATGAGGTGATCCTGCGTAAACTACTGCCAGTGGAGCCATTGGACTTGAACAGGGCCATCACGATCGCTCAGTCATGCATGACGACAGATAGAAGTCTAAAGCAGATATCAGTGAAAAATCGAAACTCAGCAAGTATTTTAAATATGTTTGATTCGGCGTTCGGCAGAGCGGCACATGGCAGGGCCTACCCAACTGCGTACGCAAAATCTGTGGCTGCCCAAAGTCCGCCAGCGGGCATGCATCCAATTTCTCCGTGTTGGCGTTGTGGGGAAATCACTGGCACCAGCAGTGCCTAGTTAAGCAATATAGTTGCAAAGGCTGTCTGAGAGTGAGGCATCTCCAGCGCAAGTGTCCGCAGATGAACAAGTGTGCTGCGACACACCACATGGAGGATGATGGTCAGACTAGCGTGGATCCAGATACGCAATCCGAGATACCAGAGGAGGAAATGTATGGACTGGACTCGTTCCTAACTAAGAGCAAACTGATAATGATCAACGTGAAATTTAATGGGGTGCCGGTATTGATGGAACTGGACACGGGGGCGAGTCAATCGATAATGAGCCAAAGGGCATTTAACAAGCTGTGGGATACTCAGGTTGTGAGGCCCAGGCTGAGTCCAGTCAATGCCAAGTTGTGCACGTACACCAAAGAACTCAACGGTGATTGGCAGTGCCACAATTAAAGTGTCGTATGATGGTGCGGTTCATGAGTTACCGCTATGGATTGTCCCAGACAATTGCCCAACGCTGTTCGGCAGGAACTGGCTTAAAAAAATCGGATGCGATTGGAACGACATCAAGGCGTTGTCGTCAGAGAAAGATACATATGTCCAAGTACTGAGCAAGTTTCCCTCGCTGTTCGAACCAAGCACCGGCAACTTCACGGGAGCCAAGGTGCAGATCCACGTGCACTCGGATACAAGACCCGTCCATCATAAAGCTGGGGCAGTTCCATATATGATGAGGGAGAAGGTCAAAATCGAACTGGACAGACTCCAGCATGAAGGGATCATATCACCGGTTGAATTTAATGAATGGGCCAGCTCCATTGTTCCTGTGCTGAAAAGTGATGGCACAGTCAGAATCTGTGGAGACTACAAGGCTACGGTCAACAGGATTTCGAAACAGGATCAGTACCCGTTACCGAAGGCTGATGACTTGTTTGCAACACTAGCCGGGGGGAAGGCGTTCACCAAACTGGACTTGACGTCGGCCTACATGAAACTGGAGCTGGTTGAGACGTCGAAGAGACTTACGTCCATTAACACGCATAAAGGACTGTTTATTTATCACAGGTCCTTTTTAGAATTCGCTCGGCTGCAGCAATATTTCAGAGGAACATGGAGAGTCTATTAAAGTCCGTTTCCAGAACCATTGTGTTCCGAGATGACATCCTGATCAAAGGTTGCGACTCCGAGGAACATCTGAACTTCCTGGAAGAGGTTCTACATCATCTGGACAAAGTGGGAGTCAGACTGAAACACTTGAAGTGCGTCTTCATGGCACCAGAGGTCGAATTCCTGGGGAGGAAAATTGCTGCTGACAGCATCAGGCCCACGGACGCGAAAACCAAGGCCATCAAGAATGCACCCAAGCTGCAGAATATGACAGAGCTGCGTTCATTCCTGGGTCTACTCAACTACTTTGTTTACTTCCTACCTAAATTGAGCACCTTATTAGAACCATTGCACATGCTGCTAAGAAAAGGCGACAACTGGGTATGGGGTGCGTCTCAAGACAGAGGTTTTGAGAAAGCCACTAATCTGCTTTGCTCTAACAAGCTGCTGGTACATTATGACCCATGTAAACGTTTAGTATTGGCGTGTGATGCTTCATCATATGGAATTGGTTGCGTACTCCAACAAGCTAATGGGTCGGGTAAACTTCAACCATTCGCGTATGCTTCAAAAAATTTGACTAAAGCAGAAACAGCCTACAGCATGGTACAGAAAGAAGCATTAGCCTGTGTGTATGGAGTTAAAAAGATGCATTAGTACCTGTTTGGTCTTGGTTTGAACTGGAGACAGATCACAAGCCACTCATTTTACTGTTCTCTGAAAACAAAGGTATCACTACCAATGCTTCATCCCGCATCTAGAGATGGGCGCTGATATTATCCGCTCATGATTATGTCATTCGCCATAGACCTGGCACCGAGAATTGTGCCGATGCTTTGAGCCGTCTGCCGTTGCCCACACCGGAGGTGGAAACGCCACAACCGGCAGAACTATTGTTAGTTATGGATGCTTTTGAGAGTGAAGGAACCCCTGTCATGGCTCAACAAGTTAAGACCTGGACCAGCCAGGACCAGATTTTATCGGTGGTGAAGAGTTGCATCCTCAAAGGTGATTGGTCTGCCATACCCAAGCAAATGTGTGAGGAGATCAAACCTTACATTCGTCGCAAAGACGAACTGTCTATTCAGTCGGATTGTATACTATGGGGCAATCGTGTTGTTATGCCCAAGAAAGGGAGAAAGAAATTTGTACGTGAGCTACATAGCACACATCCCGGCATTGTAATGGTGAAAGCCATCGCCAGATCTCATGTATGGTGGCCGGGAATTGACTCTGAGCTGGAATCATGCGTGCATCAGTGCAACACTTGCATGCAGCTCAGCAAAGCACCAGCGGAATCGCCGCTGAGTCTGTGGTCATGGCCATCCAAACCATGGTCCAGGATCCACATAGACTTTGCAGGTCCCTTCCTGAGGAAGATGTTTTTAGTTGTGATGGATGCATATTCGAAGCAGATAGAGTGTATAATCATGTCATCCAGCATATCCACAGTTACCATCGAGAATCTCAGTGTCATGTTCACGTCACATGGTCTGCCTGACATCGTTGTTAGCGACAACGGATCGTGCTTCACTAGTCAGGAGTTTCAAGAGTTCATGAAATTCAATGGTATCAAACATGTAAGGTCAGCACCGTTCAAACCTGCACCCAATGGGCAAGCAGAACATGCTGTCCAAATCATAAAGTAGGGTATGAAGCGAGTAATCCCAGGGTCACTGCAGACCCGTCTGTCATGCATACTGCTTAGTTACAGAACAAGACCACACACACTTACCGGGGTCTCGCCTGTTGAACTAATGATGAAGAAAGGTCTTAAGACCAAGCTATCTCTTGTACACCCTGACTTAAATAATCATCTTGAATATAGAAGACAAAGTCAGCAAGGGTATCACGATCGCGCAGCTGTGTCATGCGATATTTCTGTAAATGATCCTGTATATGTTCTGAATTATGATCAGGGTCTCAAGTGGATTGCTGGTACTGTCATGGCCAAGGAGGGCAACAGAGTATTTATTGTCATGCTCAAAAATGGGCAGACATGCAGGAAACATATGGATCAGACAAAGCTGCGGCACACAGACGAACCGGAACAGTCGGAGGAAGAGACAATCGACAACCAACCAACCTACCCCCAGTCATCAGAGGACTCAGTGGTCATCAGTGAATTGGGACTTTCAATCACTGACATGTTCAATGAAAATGGACTTACAATCCCTGACATGGCCATTGCCACTCCCACCAGATCAGCCACCCAGCCACCAGTCACAACAGACTCTGAACACTCACCCAAGGCTGGAGTTGAACTGAGTTGGTCATCGCGGGAGTGTAAAACGCCGGACCTTCTCAATTTATAAAAGATTGTGTTAATATCTCAGAGGGGGGTATTGTCATGTATGTACTTTTGGGATCACTAGCCACTAGCTGGCGTCACTGTTGGAGGCTATTGGGCTGCACGCACGTGTGTGCAGCCCAAGTATAAAAGGCCAGCCATTTTGTATATTAGTCATTTGGGCCTTATTAAAGCAGAGCCAAGGTCATACCTATTCGAGTTAAACAGTACTCAGTCTAACAGTACATCTGTCTATTATCCAGACCAGAGAGCCCCAGGTTCAATTGCTGGTGGTGCTAAGTTAGCTGATCTTGGCCAAAGTGGCAATAGGGATATTACAATTGACCCCAATGCCCCTGAATTAAAGAGAAAGGAAAAATACTAACACTACACCCTATGTGACTTTCCCCTCCCTGTCAGCCGTGGCTCATTGGGTAGCTCTCTTGCCTCTGTTAAAAGCTTGTGGGATCAAGTTCCACTCCAGAGATTTAATCTAGGCTGAGACTTCAGTGCAGTACTGAGGGAGTGCTGCACTGTTGGAGGTGCCCTCTTTTGGATGAGATGTTAAACCAAGGCCACTCTCAGGGGACATAAAAGATTCTGTGGAACTATACAAAGAAGAGCAGGGAGTTCTCGCTGCATCCTGGCCAATATTTATCCCTCAACCAACATCAATTCAAAAAACAGATTATCTGACAATCTATTTCATTGCTGTTTGTGGGAGCTTGCTGTGCGCAAATTGGCTGCCGCATTTCCTACATTATGATGGTGACTACATTTCAATGGTACTTAATTGGCTGTAAAGCACTTTGGGACATCCTGAGGTCATGAAAGGTGCATTATAAATGCAAGTCTTTCTTTTTTTCCTTTCTCTTTAACTCAGGAACACTGGAGTCAATTGTAATATCCCTATTGCCACTTTGGCCAGGATCAGCTAACTTAGCACCACCAGCAATTGAACCTAGGGCCTTCTGGTCTGGATAGCAGTTTGGTCATTAAGCCATATCACAAAACGATGTAACATGGGCTCCGCTGATTCCACACTTGGGGAATTCCTAATTCCATAGCCATGCCATTCATTAAATGGTGAAGTGAAGGAAAGCACCCGCTAGAAAGGAAGCAGGAAAATGGGTAAAGTGGAGGCCAGTCAATGTATGGAATCTGATGCACCTTCTGCTCCAAAGGAAGCATGGGAAGAGACATGTTACCTGTCCAATCTCTACTTCACAGAATGGTGTAAGTAGAAGAACTTAACAAAAGGAGAACATTTCCCCCAAAAAATATTAATGGTGGGGGGGGGGATTAGTAATGATTCCACAAGGACAAAAATAGTACCATTTTGGGGCCCAACTTCCTCCTGAACTTAGTGATCAAGCTTAGGGATTGAGTTGTGCAGTGGGTTAGAACTCTGTTGGTACAAGTTTAGGGTCTGCCATCAATGCCTTCTCATGTGCAATGGCATTAGTCACCCTTTGTGGATCCCATGTCTCTTGCATGCCATTGTAGCCTCACATTGTCCAATGTCTAATGATATGATAGCATAATCCAGAGATGCAGCATTGCTAGCCCTTTGGAACCAGATATTTGTGTATTTTGCTCATGCCCCCATGTGCCTCTCCAATCTTTTTGACAGATCAAGAAACAGCAAGTAAGATGTGGCCAGATACAAATTGTTAAACTGCTTTATTTCACAGCAAGTGAACATACAGTTATGATCAGGCTCACTTAATTCAATCAGTACAATGTTGTCTTTACATAATAATACAAAAGTAATGAATATCCTACACTTCCCATATCTGTGGATCTTCTTGCTTAATATAAACAAAATAACTCTTAACTAACCTCCTGCATTCTCCTTCTGAGCCTAGCCAGAATTTGCCCTCACTACCAGCGTTTTCTGACTGACCCTCTGTATCTGTCATTTTTTAAATTATGCCCAGTTCACAGCCAAAAGGGAAGACCTGCTAGACCACTCCTACAAAGCACTCAAGGCCAGAGACTTCCTAACACAATGGGTACAGGGTGCTTACCGATTACTGAGACAGGCTAATGAATTGCTTATTGTTTAGTCGTTTGTGATAGTATATCAACGTTTTAGCCACATTTTGCTTCAATGATTTTTCTTTAAACACATGTGAAAACACTTTACTTTTAAAGAGCAACATTTAAAAGTAACTCTTTTTATCCAAATCCTTTCTGTGGACAAAACACCTCAAAACATGACAACTGTTCTTTCAGTTCTAGGACTCGGCTTCAAATTCAACCCAGAGAAAGGAACAATATTCTCCTAACTGTGCTGGCTAAATGCACAAAGTAAGCTTAGACTGGGTAGTTCCAATCCAGTTGCTACTCAATATTGGGTCCACAGCACAAAACTCTTTGCAACTTAGTGGAACTTAGTAATTGGCACTGCCTCTCAGGAAAGACACAAGGATGGCTGGTGTGGAATATGTAAAAGATCATCTTGATACTTGATAGATCCTTACTACACAGTATAAATGCACACGAGGCCCATGCTTGAGAGAAGGTCAGTCTGTGACCTGTCCTTTATTCCTTAGCACTCCAAGTGATGAAGGTGGGTGGAGCTTCCCCTTTTGTACCTGAAGGCCCAGGTTAGGAGTGTCTCCCACCTAGTGGTCATTGTTCTCACAGTGTACAACTTAGGTCACATTATACATGGGTTACAATGCTGGTTGAATACATGACAATACTATATGGGATGGTCTCCAGAGACAGGGTTGTTGAGCAGCATAGAACAAGCTTTACTTTACATCTGGTCTTTATCATCATAGGTAGTCCCTCGCAGTCGTGGATGACTTGCTTCCATTCTAAAAGTGAGTTCTCAGGTGACTGAGGAATTCAACGCCGGGCCTTCAGTTTCTGTCACAGGTGGGACGGACAGTGGTTGAAGGAAAGGGTGGGTGGGAAACCTGGATTGACGCTCGCTCCTTCCGTTGTCTACGCTTGGTTTCTGCTTGTTCTCGGTGATGGGACTCGAGGTGCTCAGCACCCTCCTGGATGCTCTTCCTTCATTTTGGGCGGTCGTGGGCCAGGAATTCCGAGGAGTCTATATAGGGACCTGGTCGATGTGTATAGATTAAAACTAGGTGCTAAAATTACAATATGTTCCATTCTCCAGCACGGATATCCTTCACTTTCATGAGCACAAAAAATTAACATGATAGTGATTAAGGTAAGAATGTATTTATAATTTGCTCAGGCAGTGCTTGATCACCCTGCTTGTAAGTTTGTAAAAATTTTATCGTGTTCCAAATCAAAGTAAAAATGAAATACAGCAACCTTTCTCCCATGTCCTGTTTTTACTCTTGATGTGCATTTTTTTGCTCAAAATAAAACACTTATTGTGATTACCATCAAGAACTTTATTAAGGCACAATTGATATTATGTCAATCGCAATCCTGAACTTTTTAACTGAATTCTCTAAGTTATAAATCATTTGCAGATGTTATCAACCTCAAGGCATTTAAGTAATGCTATTCTACAGAATAAAGTTTCAACATTCATTCACATTTCTTACAATGCATACTCATGCTGTTTAAATGTTAGAACACAATCATCTTTTTTCCTGCAGAATGGCAGTGTTCTCCAATGTAAAATCTAATGATTTTGGCAATCAAAAGAAGTAGGTATATGCATATAATTATAAAAAGTAAAGTCAGACCTGGGATTCTTGTGACTTATTTGATCAGTAGAAGTGGTGCCCGTGGTAAGTCTGTACTATTCCAAATTTCTGTGTTTTTGTGTTTAAAGGCTCTGTGGCTAAGTACGTTGACCCTGGTCTGCTTACATGCTAACTGTTGTTATGGCCTTGTATGAAGTTTGATGTTGAACTCCTAAATACTTGATTCATAATTTATATTTATTAATGTTAAACTCATTTGACAAATTGAATGAAAAAGTTTTATTAATAAAATGTTGGTATTACAGATGTTCAGCAGATTTGTAAATGTTTGTATAATTATTGTATTGATTAAACTAGTTATTTTACCATAAATGTTTCATACTTCTTGCCAATAAAGTCGAGTTTAACAATCCTCCTAGTTCATAGCCACATGTGCACAGTCTACAAATAAATCTGTTTTCACAACACATGCATTTGGTCATTTAGATTAGGAAAGGTTAAAGAGCAATTTTATTGCTTTACTTTTCTCTTAATGGTACAACTCACATCAGGATATAGTTTCAGAGTGATTGCTATCTCACCCAAGTAGCCAATCTTCATGCGAACTCCTGAACAGAGTCCCAGCGGGCTATTTAACTGCAGGACCATCACAGCTGAGCCTCACTTTTCTTCACCCAGTATCTACTTCCAGCAGGGCTGCTGTTAACAATTAGGAGCAGAATCCTATTTTTTGTCCCCCTTTGACTAGCTTGATTAGCAAAACTAATTGTAATACTTCCATTGCATATGAGGGTTAGATGCCAGAAAAAGTGTGCTGAGCTGGTAAGTCCTCCAAAAACATGATAAAATTTGTTCAAGATGCCCAGTTGAGCAGCAGAGTGTGATTTGTAATCCACTACCTCCCTTTTTGTGCCCCAGCTACAATTGAACTTTATCCCCATAGACTCTTACAGCAGAGAAACTCGCTACTCAGTTCATCAAATCTGTACCAGTATTTTTATCCACATCAGAAAAGGAGGTTGGAGATGGAGTGATAGTTTGCCAGGACAGCGGGTTGAGGATTTTTTTTGAGGAATGGTTGAAAGGAAGGGGGCACAGTTCCTGAGGAAAAGGAACCATTTACAATTTCAGCTAGCTTAGGGTCCAAGAAGGGAAGTTGGATAATCAGCAGTTTAGTGGGAATGGGGTCAATAGAGATGGTGGTGGATGAAATGAGCTTGAAGAAAGTATGGAGGGAGATGGAAGCGAAATTAGAGTGAAGGGAGTTCAGGGCTAAATTAGGGAAGGGCCTGGAGCCACATTTGGCTTGGTGGGCATGGGGATGAGGAGAGGGGAAACAGAAAAGGCAGCTGAACAGCTGGTCTCAAGTCCATAAGATCCTTGCACATCATCAGTACAGTGGGGCTGTCACGTAACATCAATTCATCTTCACTGTACTTAATGAGTCTTATAGCATAATCCTCACAGCACCATTTTTAGGTATAGTACAATAGAATGATGGCTACTCAGTTGGTTTTAATAGACGGACTGTAAATGTTGATGCATTGCAGGGTAGTGATATTAGTAGTTGTCCAACTTGAGGAAAGATTTGGATGATGAAACAAATGGTCAACTCATGCAGCATAATTTATTATAAACACAGTAATTCTTCATTTTTAAAGAAACTTAAACAATTAGATTTTTAATTTGAACTCAATTCTTCATCAATATTTCGGGGTTCGATAAACGATGCTTGCCTATCAAAAGTATTAATTAAAGCAAGAGTTACAGATTATACAATTGAAGAGAATCAATTTCTGAAAATAGGACAAATGATTCTTGTAAGAGCATATAGCCCTTTTCGAAGCAGCTCAGGTTTGTTTATTTTAGTTTGCTTTATCTATAATTGGTCTGGTCAGTGGGTTTCACAATCAGATTTTTCATTTGGGTTCCACAAATTTTTAATTATTTTGCACTGGTGAATGATTGACAAGAGACCTTTTCTTTTTCACGTAGCATCAGCATCACGTACTCTCTCAAAATCAAAATACCTGTATTGCGGATGCTGGAAATTTGAAATAAAAACACAAAATGCTGGAGATACTCAGCGGGTCAGGTAGCATCTGTGGAGAGAGAAACAGAGTTAATGTTTCAGGTCGATGACCCTTCGTCAGAACTGGGAAAAGTTAGAGATGTATCTCTAACTTTTTCCACTTCTGATTCTGCACTTGCTTAAAATCTGTTACATCTCTAACTTTTTTCAGTTCTGATGAAGGGTCATCGACCTGAAACGTTACCTCTGTTTCTCTCTTCACAGATGCTGCCTGACCTGCTGAGTATTTCCAGCATTTTGTGTTTTTATATCACATATTCTCTGTTCAGCTAAAGGTAAAGCGCACTCTGTTCAACAATACGCCCTCATCCCAAAGTCAATCTGAACACATCCCCCTCGAGATGTCAGTTTAGGGCATTAGCCAGCCTTGTGGCCTCTGAACAACACTGCAAATTTAATTTAATTTCAGGCCCATACAGCCATCATAGAGAATTTTGTCCCTCCATCTGAATTGGATTTGAACCCAGATCCCAAAAGTGAAATGACCGTTTTCAAAACCACTGACCCACTCAATCCCAATCATGTCGTGAATACAATTTAACAATTTTTTTCCATAAAAATTAGTTCATACATGCTGTACCAAGTGGTGTAACAAATAAGCTACCTGTTCAACTACACTAGATGTGTTCTCATTTTCACCCTTGCAGTAAGTAAAGCCTGATTATACTAAAATGCAAGATCTACTTGAGGATAACATGGCACTATAAAATATGAATTAGATTAATTTACAGTTGTTTTATGTGTCACAATTATAACTCATCACGTGGGTTATTGCTACATTTGACTGGCTTGTTATTAGGTTTTACCATCATCCATGCATACTTGCACAGGTTCTCTTTATTGCAATCATTCTGCCAGTACACAACATTTCTTCTGTTCAGGTTGGCTCCAGCACAGGCATTGTACCACCATCCTCCACCTGGGACACCATTGAGCTCTAGTTTAGCACAATTCTGAAGATAGTTGTCATTATCGCTATCTTTTGTGGTGAATTTTTGGTTGTCATGGACATAAGCTGCTGTATCTTGTGTCAGAGCATCAGCTGCTGTTCCTTGATAAAGACCAAGCCTGATTTTGTATCTGGATTCTTCGCCTTCAATGCGGAATGGGTCATATTCTCCCCATTTCATTTCTCCATTCATATCAATTAGTTTTATTCCCAACTTGTATGCACTTGGCTTGCTAGTAAGTCTGTGCATGAATTCATTGCCCAGCCAATGATCATCATTAATCAAACCAAATCCTTGCTTGTAGTCCTGCCAAGTTCTGTCGAAATCCAAGGAGCTATTAACAGTGATGTGCTGGATCACTGTCCAGCCACCTTCTGCACTCTGCATGTCACAATAGACAACGATAAGATCCTTCATTAGTTGAATGATGTAAAGGCCATCTTTAGCCTTACCTTCTGACTGCTGAAAAATCTCATAACAGTCACTATGAAAACCTGCACAACACAAAGGCAACAATTAAAACAACTTTACAACCATCTTAAGAATTTCACTTTTTTGCATCTTTTGCAAAAACTCATTAGGCACAAAGAAAAGGAAAATTGTTAAGAGTTTATTGTCCAAGTTAAGGTCAGGCAAATAATTTATATATACTCAGTTCTTGATTTTTCTGTTAGGCAATTTAAACAAATTTATTTCAATGATAAAATAACATGTTAATAATAAGCCTGAACTGGTATTCCAGCATTAGTACAGTATATTGTTGTCTCAACATAGTTAACTGTGATAAGAATGCCAAAAATGATCAGTATAGCCACTGCTCCAATTGTCATTATTAACTCAAGGACACGTACAATACTTTGAACTGGAGATTAATTCAAACTTACCACCTTCTTGTTTCATATTGATGATATCAGCATAATCTTTTGAAGACAGAAGCTGTGCATTTTCCAGTACTACTGATAGTTGAGCACTTGTCAAAATGGTACACTTCAGTAACGTAAGTAGAGTGAAGGTGAAAAAGTCCCTTAAATTCATTACGATTGTGGTGTTCAAATTTGTCACTACAAAATAAATCAGAAGTTCTGTGTCAAAAATGCTACTTACAGGCGGATTAAAGGCTTTGCCATTCATGCTGTCTTTTTCCCCAAGCTAATTTTTCACTTTAAATTAGTGGCAATCTAACAGCCTAGTGGTAACAGCTTTGGCTTCACCACCAGATGGTTACAAGTGGAGTCCAGGAAAATCTGTCACTCTAATTTGACTGCTAGAGTTTTGATGAGTTTTTTCAGTTTTGGCTAGAGTTGCTATGTAGAGTGCTTCACGGAGCACCATATCAACCTTGGGAGGACAAAAATCAACTGCTTTCTCACCTTGATATCGTGTAAAAGCCATTAGTTGGTAATGATCATTTTCTGGCATTAATTGGAGAGAAATTAGCAGTGATTGTAGAGAAATCAACAGCATGAACCAACCTATCCATTTGGCAGAAGTAGGTAAGAGATAGAGATGACTATAAACAACAATGCATAATTCTTCATTCTTTTATTCTGAGGTTTCAACTGGTACGCATTGAACAAAAAGAATTAGAGCAATATATGTTAAACCATCCCAGATATAAATACTTTAATAGGTCATACTTCTATGTCTAAACAACTACAGTATTAAGTAGGACACAGATTATCTTAAAGAGCACCTCTTTATAGTGGCCTTGCAATCTCAGCTCTAACAAAATAATAATTCCAATGGGAACCTATACAAATGCACTGTAGCTTGTATCTTACCTTTCAATATTAAGTAGATGCAGTTGGTATAATATAAACAAATCGCAGGTTAGCAGAAATAAAATCTGTGAAGCAACACATCAGTGCCTGCAGTTCATGGTGCTATCTCTCTGTACTTTGGCAGATGCTGACATTTCAGTCCAATGTGCAATTAGTTCTCATTGCCCAAAGTACCAAATTCCAACCTAACAAGTTTGTAGGATTTCAACACATATTCTTATCTAAGCACTTTGAACTATGTTTAAGAAAGAACTTGCATTTATATAGCGCCTTTCATGACCTCAGGACTTCCCAAAGCGCTTTACAGCCAATGAAGTACTTTCAAAATGCAGTCACTGTTGTAATTAGGGAAATGCGGTAGCCAATTTTCACACAGCAAGCACCCACAAATTGTAAAGTGATAATGACCAGATAATCAGTTTTTTTCTGATGTTGGTTAAGGGATAAATATTAGCCATGATACTGGGGAGAACTTCTCTGCTCTTTGAATATTGCTGTGGGATCTTTTATATTCACTTGAAAGGGCAGACAGGGTCTCAGTTGAATGACTTATCCAAAAGATAGCACCTACCAACACTGCAGTACTTCCTCAGTACTGCACTGCAGTGTCAGCCTGAATTTTGTGCTCAAGTTTCTGGAGTGGTGCTCAAACCCACGCCCTTGTGACTCAGAGGCGAGAGTGCTACCACTGAACCATAGCTGACACCTTTACATTTAGCAGACTAATACTACACATCATCTGCAAAGGGTCAAATATATATTTTCAACCCTGTCATCCTATAAGATTGAACAAAATAATCACTGTCAAGGATAATAAACTACTCATTTCATATGTAAAGTACCAATTGCATCTTCTCTGACAGTTGAGGCCATTATCAATACCCTTTACTGTTAGATCCAACCATATATGTCAATATGCAATGATTGACATTTTAATTAAATTGCTTGGAAGGAAATTAAGAGTGTTTAAAACATACAGCCTGCGGATGAAATTTAAAACATGTTTTAATATTCTGCGATAAGCTATTACTGGCATTCACTAGCCAATCTCCCATGGAGTTGCAAATGAAGAGGCATGACCAAGTCCAGTATTCAGATCCAGCAGGTTAAAAGGCTGAAGGATAATTGGACTGGGGCGGGGTGGGGTGGGTATACCTGTTCATGAACATTTTGCTGCTGGGGCAGAGGTAATTAACAGATGGGATTTTGACATTCAGTGGGCGAAGTCAGGAAGATATAAAATGGACACAGGTGATTGTTTCACAGGTGGGATTTACAGGCACTAAACCACTTCAGGGAGTGGGTGTCGGACTCCCTAATCTGTGTGGGGTTTTCAAGGCTGCTCTTTGAAGGATGGGTCAAAGGTTTAGGCTCACTCCAAGACTAAATGGCTGCCACATGCTGGAAGCATTTAGAGCGAGGGGTTCAACATTGCTTACATCTGACTGGGAGTGTTTCGCTCACTGAGGAATAAGGGTGTGTTTGAATACAACATAATACTATTAGGTTTACATGCATAATGAAGATAGCTCACCTTTCACAACAAACAATTGTAGGGTAGAATCCGGAGCTGGAGATTATACTTTGGCCTGCAACATGGGGCGGCAAACGAACGGTGGCAGCTGTCTGTTACACTTGCACCTGCCCATAGGCTTCCTCTGGTCTTTTGTATTGGAAGTTACTATCAGTCAACTATCAAAAAAGCACAGCACCCTCTACAGAGCATCTGACTGTATGAACAGGGCAAGCAACTGAGTATCTCCGACCATTCAGATTGAAGAATCGTTGAGCAGTGCAATTTGAACCAGGAAGTGTCAGTCAGAATATTTAATTCAAGTCAAATCGGGTACAAAAAGCAAAACAAAAAAAGAGGGAAAGAAAGATTGGATTAAGAGAGATAAAAGTCAAAAAGAAAAAGTTTAACATGTTTTGTTTAAACTTTATTTTTTTTAATCTCCAACAATAATTAAAATCTGATGGAATGAGAATCCACACTTGTAAAAGTTAATTTTCAGTGCCAAAAGTTATTTGGCAGTAATTAAGACTTACCACCCCATTAAAGGGATCACTGGAATGGGCAAATCCTAACTTTTCCTGGAGAGTTTAGTGTATATATATATCAGGCAAGTACAGCAACTTCATGCTGCTCCATGTTTTTCACTGCAGAGTCTCTTGGTGAGATACCATTATCACGCAGCTTCTTGAGGAGTAGGGCATCTCGGACAGCAACTTCCTGATTTATGCATTTAACTATGCATGTGAATCTGAATGGGCTCCTATTTTCAAAATGTTATATATAATAGTAGCAACTTTTTTTTAAACCCTTAAGATGCCTAGTCGCTTCATAGAAATTTCAATTCTCCAGGGCTGACTGGTTTGGTTTATTTTCAGTGAATGCACTGTAACTAACAATGTTAGAGCAATAAAACTATGCAACTATCAAGAATAGAAAAAAAATGTTGATACAGCTTTCTCACTCATACAAAAAAGTGTGCACTTTTTATCTCTTCATTTTAGTCTTCTAAATGTCATGCACAATTCATTGGCGGAGATTGCTCCTAAACATCTGTGAAGAGATATGGAGGTGTGATCAACAATAATAGAAATGTACTTGTTCTTCTCTTCCCACTCCCACATCATTGCCTTTGGTGTCGCCCAAGGATCTATCCTTGGCCCCCTCCTATTTCTCTTGACGATATCATCCGAAAACACAGTCAGTTTCCACAAATACACTGACCCAGCTCTATCTCTCCACCACTTCTCTCGACCCCTCCATGGTCTCTAAATTGTCAGACTGCTTGTCCAACATCCAGTACTGGATGAGCAGAAATGCTCACCGATTAAATATTGGGAAGACCAAAGCCAGTCGTCTTTGGTCCCTGCCACAAACTGCGTTCCCTAGCCACTGACTCCATCCCTCGCCCTAGCAACTATGAGGCTAAACCAGACTGTTCACAATCTAGGCGTCATATTTGATCCTGAAATGAGCTTCCTGCCACATATCCATGGCATAAATAAAACCGCCTATTTCCACTTCCGTAACATTGCTTGCCTCTGCCTCAGCTTTTCTCCTGCTGAAACTCTCATCCCTTCTCCTGCTGAAACCCTCATCATGCATTTATTACCTCTCGACTTGACTAATCCAATGCACTCCTGGCTGGCCTCCCACATTCTACACTACGTAAACGTGAGGTCATCCCAATCTCAGCAGTGCGTGTTCTAACTCGCACCAAGTCCCGATCATCCATCACCCCTGTGCTCGCTGACCTAAATTGGTTCCCGGTTAAACAACGCCTCGATTTCAAAATTCTCATCCTTGTTTACAAATCCCTTCATGGCCTCGCCCCTCCCTGTCTCTAATCCTTCAGCCTCACAACCCACGAGATGTCAGTGCTCCTCAAATTCTACCCTTTTGACCATCCCTGATTATAACTACTCAACCATTGGTGGTCAAGCTTTCAGCTGCTTGGGCCCTAAGCTCTGGAACTCCCTTCCTAAACCTCTCCACCTCCCTTTCCTCCTTTAAGACCCTTCTTAAAACCTACCTCTTGAACCAAGCTTTTGCTCATCTGCCGTAATTTCTTCTTATGTGACTCGGTGTCAAATTTATCTGCTTTGTCTTCTAACACTGCTGTGAAGCACCTGGGGACGTTTGACTACGTTACAAGCGCTATATTAATGAAAGTTGGAGTTGTTCTCTCCTCTTTTCCCTGCCCCCCCCACCATTGGGTTTGGCAGCAACTAACCCTACTTTACACCTCCTCGAACAATCGGGCAAGGTTGAAAATTCACTATGTGGGGAATGAAAGGTATGAAGCAAAATTCTAATATGCCACAATGCAATAAATTCAATTTACATTTGCTAGTTAGTATGATACCTCTTCCCAAAAAGAAAACACAAAATATTGAAACAATGACTTTTTACATGCAGTGGCAAAATAAGTATTGTTGCGTATACTGTAATTTCCTAGTTAACTTCCTGAATACTTCCACTTCTTGGATACATAAAATGCCTTTGAGGTAATATCCTTCAGTGTCTTCATGGAATGTAATCAATAGTTCCACACGCGTAAAATTAGTTTCCGCCAAGAATATTTAGTAATGATTGCAATAATGAAACATTTTAAAATAATTTTAATTTCCTCCAGCAATGCTTAGGCCAGTGAGTGCATCATTCAGCATAGTACAGAACCGTATAGACCAGGAAAGTCCTGGTTCGATCCCATGTCTATGCTGACTTGGCCGACATTAGTTACATCAACTGTGTAATTGAAGGCTGCCAGTGCTCATGAATCCATATCCCTACCTTCATGTAAGGAGGTGACATGAGAATTATTTACTAAAGTAAACAGATATAGAGCTAGAAATACTAACCATTAGTACAATTACAATACAAAATTAAATATTAAATGCATCTATGGGATAGAACTAATTGGAAAACTTAGCTGTCTAGTCTTTCACTTATATATCCATCCCCAAGATGGGTATATTTAATTATGGCCAGGGTACACAGGAATCTGGAAACAACAGATTCATGTAAATGGGAGTGCGCATGTATGAGAGTGCACGCACATATCGACAACTTTAGATTTGCCATTGAGTGGGCTCTAAGCAGTTAAGTAGAGCAATTATATTTCTTTTCAAATCAAATCTGGAAATAGAAAAGTGAAAACATAACAGAAAAATTACACAAATAAGTCTGACATTGTGTCAACTTCCCATTGCATTGACAGCTTTGAAGATAAATCAAGCAAAACTTTAAAAAAAATGTTGGGCATGTAGCAAAGTATTACATTCCACTGAAAACGAGACTCTTTGGGTAAATCTTGATTTTGTGCAATAGTGCTGTAAGAGAAAAATTTGGCATTAGGGGTACCAGCGTGACAAGGGTTAAGGCGCTGGTTCCTGCACCGACCCATAAGGAGGTAAAAGGCCTCTCTTTGGCCTTGTACATTCCAGTACCAAGGCTCCAGAAGTTATCAATTCAATAATATTCTGACAGGATACAATGTGAGAACCTAAACAGACATTGATAAGACCTTGCGAAGAGGCTCGAGGCAGACTCACGGGCATCAAGGAGAATCAACAAATTCTGACCTAATGAAGTCATTCTAGTCATGGTCTAAGGTGGTCACGAGGGTCTTGGCCTGTCAATCCAAAGTAGCACTAATAAGGTAGTCCAATTAGAGAAGTAGCACTGATAAGGTAGTCCAATTAGAGATCTAGGGAGGTCTTACCAGGGAACGGAGGGGTTTTTGAAATGCATAAAAGTTGTATGATTGTGCTGTTCGAGGAGCATCTCCACTCACAGGCGGCTGTGATGAGAGGTGTTCCCGGACGTTCGTAATAAAAGATCGTTATACCTTGCCATTCGTCTCTATCTAACTCCGGGGGCCGTTACGCGGGTTGGGGCGAGCGTCGACCCTCTAGATCAGGGGGCCCGCTCGTGGGAGGAGAAGCCTTCCCATTTTCCCTTACATTTGGCGCTGCGAGCAGGGTACGGACTTCCCGAATGGAACAATGACCCAGCTGTTGGGGTGAGTATGTTTTAATTTACCACCTTCAAGTTAGAGCTGTGACATTGTAAACCACAAGGGAAGGACATCTGTACAAAGAACCATTTGTAGCAGGTCCAAGAGGGATGGAGATGGAGGACAGGGACGATCTAGGGGTGGAAGGAGGTCAAAAGGTGCATCCTAAAACGTGTGCGTGGAGGTAGCACGGCAGTGCGAGGGTACGACGCGAGGGACGATATAGAGGAAGGTCTATTGACCCGAAACGGTACGAGCACACGGTGCAGGAACGAGATATATTGATCCAAAGCATGGCAGTATGAGTATACGGCGCCAAGGGAAGACATAGATATTGAGGACATGGAGATAACGTCCCCGCAGTGACGGGATATATTGACCCAAAACGTGGCAGTACGAGTGTACGGCACCAAGGGAAGACATAGATATAAATAACATCTTGCATACCTAACACGAATTAAAGGGAGTGCCCAAGACCCTCAGAGCCCCGAAGATGGGTAACACGACTATTAAAAAGGCGAATAAAACCAATCATCTGTACAAAGAACCATAAAAAAAAGATAAAGACGCAACTTTGAAAGAAAACAAATTGAACGAATTTGAAAGAAAGTGTCTTCGATTGTCTGATGATTTTAAATTAACAAATTTACGGAGACACGAGCCCTCTGTGTAAAATACAAAACCTAATTTGAAGAAAGGAGACCTGAAAAAAAAGGCGTAACGTACTAAATAGGTGCTGAAAAAAAAAAGGGGTGTTTGCGATGGAAAAAGACATAACTTACTAAATACTAGTTGACATCGGCTGTGAAAAAGATATTGGTTTAGTTGGGAAAAAAATAATTTGAAGAGGTAAAAGACACTCTCCATTGATAATGATTTTACATTACGAGAAAGTTTCACTGCAGTTTGAAAAGATTTCCAAAATGGACGTTGTTCATCAAGAAAAGTTCCGAACAATCTAAACAAGCAGGAGGGTTTTGAAAATAACGAGGAGAAAAGATCTAAGCTATGCGAACTAAGCACAGAAAGAAAAAACTGGGAATTATAAAATCTTACTGAATTTTAAAATTGGATTTCAGTAAACAAAATAGCTATTAAAATGTGTGGTCTCGTTTTAAATCAATTAAAAAAAATCTTTGGCAAGTACTTGAATTAGAAGTTAAGAAAAAATTGAAGTTTAATCTAAAATGCTGTCTTTCCTGATGAGAAGACTATTATTATGACGGCTTTACTAATGATTTCTGCTGTTTTAACGGATTCCTAATTTCTAAGCAAGTTTTGAAGGCACAAAGACTTAAAAAAAGATTTTTCGGATGATTACGCGAAGTCACGTAATGACATCAGGCCTTCTTACAAACCTGTAAAGGAGTTAACCCTTTCCATTGACAACTGTTTTATACTGGACATTATTAATTTGGATTTCTTAATAGAATAAAAAAGACTCACCTGACAGATAGAGGAAATGGTGGGATAGTCAGAATAAAAATAAAAACAGAACTAGCCTATGTAATAATATGCGCCTGATACAAATAAAAGAAAAATACTCAAACAAAACAAACTCAAGAGTTAAAAGCTAAGATAAGTAAGCTGGAGATTTTTTTTAAAAATGGGACCAGACGGGATAGTGCAGTGCGCAGCCATAGCACCATCACCTATGGCAATAGAGCCAATGTACCCCACGGTGGGTAAGTGTAGTCCACAAACCCAACCTAACCCTTACCTTCAATTTCACAGAGTGACCTCGACATGCATGGATAAAAGATGAGTAGACCAGAACCTAACACCTGGTGACGACCAGGCTATCTCTTTAAAATTTGCAGATAAAACACTCACCGAGATGGGACCGCAGCGGCTACTTCGACTCTGGAGACTCAGGATACTGGGAACCTTAAGGCCCACGCAAGCAATGGATAATGCAGACAGACTACGAGAGATATAGCACACGCAGGAAAGACACAACTACATGAGATGGGGCTTTGTTTAATTTAACTGACGAAATATGCATCCCAGCAGCCAAGGACTGGAGCAAGGACAGAACTTATTTTAACGCATGGCTATGTATAGTGTATTAAGTAAGGTTGTCATGCAGCAGGCTGCCGATGCCAGGGTGCCAATAGATTCCGAGGACAGGAGCAAGTTCATAGGACCAAAAGGGGAAGGGCGCAGAAATCCAACTGGATGGAATTTCAGTTCTAGAAGCTAATGCAAGTCCTGACGAAGCTGCAAAACAAGCAGCCAAATCCACCCCGCAAGAACAGAAGGGTGGGAGCAGAATGGAGCAAAAAGGGGGGTGGACGATGAAGACCAAGGGAGGTCTCTGGAATATAAGGTGTATGTCCCAAAGCGTGACACGGTTATAACACGGAGAAGCCGGTATTGATCGTGTGCAGCGCAAACAAGAAGGAATACAACCCAAAAAGGGGTGCAGATGGAGTGTGGAGGAAAGATGTAGTGGACCCGGAATAAAGGTCCGGCTAGGACACCAAACATGCCCAAAGGGACCCTGGGAAGCTCTACCACTGTCCCGACAACCACCCTGGGGACAATAACTCTTCCCAGCACAACCACGCAAGTCCCCCCATAAGCCCGTCCATAAAGACTGGAGCCAAAAAGGGGCTAGTAATAAAAGAATCTAAAGGATCAAATTTAGGGTGCGTCAGCGACTACTCATTCTTCCTAACTTCTGTAGAAATGAAACTTTCCCAGAACCTGACAACGGATCCTCGAAGGCCCGGAATCCACTACCCTGAGATTTAATGTCAGAAAGGGAACAGGACAAGGTCGACTAAAAAGGGAATACTGGAAACACTCGGCACAGGTTATGCGGCAGGGGTTACGACGATGAATTCCATAGACCTGTATGCAATAGACGACCGGGTTAACAACTTAACGCAAATCTTAAGGGGTTTATTGGGGAGAGACATGGATAACCAAGCCCTACAGGCGCAATACCACAGTATGACGTAACAAAGGGAGACTCCTTAAACCAAACCGACAGTATCGGTGAAGGGCCGAACACAGTTACGTTACCATCACCCCACCCCCCCAGACAGGTGATTAAATTAGTACCAAAGGCATTGACATAACCGATTGCTATAAAAATAATCAAGTGATTTTATGTCGAGGTACGCCAGAAATGACGAATGATGATTGATTGCAGATTCCACCAAACAAACGGATGCATGCTGAGTATCACTCCTCTCGAACACGATTCCGAAACAATCGCTGCTCCACAAGGGAATGGAGATTGGCGCGTGAGCACAGGAGCAGCCAACCTGACGATTAAGACCAGGGGAGGAGTCACCCCCTGTGTCATCACCAACCCTATCTTCTGTTTCAGGCCTATGGGAAAAATAGACATAAATGGATACCACATACATCCCGAGATTATCCACGGAACGGTCACGGATACCCTCCGAGAAGGGTACAAGGAGGCAGTATGGGAACCGCAAGAAAAACAGATATCCAAATTAAGTGAGGAACGATTGGTGCAATGAATCCAAAACCAAAGACGACACTATACCCAGCTGATGGAAGGAATAGACAAACCTACAAAGAGACACTAACGCGATGCTGGCTGATCAGCTCTGGTCCTCAAAGCTGTGGGACATTGGACTTAATATTCAGATCCACCCATGGATAAGAATTATATCACATGCACTTGTAGTAATACAAGGCCTGGTCCTGATGATACTGGTAGGGCTAATCTGTGCACGAATTAAACAGGCCAAATGATATGTCAGGGCACGCACTATGATTAAGGCCATAAGGGATGAAAATTTAAGCAGTCCTACAGGAAGGACTTACCTTATATAACTCTCTGGGAACGGTCTCAGGAGGTTGCGAAGCTTGGGAGATGGCCACCCAGGTGAACGGACCTATCTAGAACTTGCCTACAGGGAGATAGTTATCGGGAAATATGGCCAGCTTGGCGTATAGCCAAGGGCCAAAAGGGGGGAAATGTAAGAGAAAAATTTGGCATTAGGGGTACCAGCGGGACAAGGGTTAAAGCGCTGGTTCCTGCACCGACCCATAAGGAGGTAAAAGGCCTCTCTTTGGCCTTGTACATTCCAGTACCAAGGCTCCAGAAGTTATCAATTCAATAATATTCTGACAGGATACAATGTGAGAACCTAAACAGACATTGATAAGACCTTGCGAAGAAGCTCGAGGCAGACTCACGGGCATCAAGGAGAATCAACAAATTCTGACCTAATGAAGTCATTCTAGTCACGGCCCAAGGTGGTCACAAGGGTCTTGGCCTGTCAATCCAAAGTAGCACTAATAAGGTAGTCCAATTAGAGAAGAAGCACTGATAAGGTAGTCCAATTAGAGATCTAAGGAGGTCTTACCAGGGAACGGAAGGGTTTTTGAAATGTATAAAAGTTGTATGATTGTGCTGTTCGGGGAGTATCTCCACTCACAGGTGGCTGTGATGAGAGGTGTTCCCTGACGTTCGTAATAAAAGATCGTTATATCGTGCCATTCGTCTCTGTCTGCTAACTCAGGGGGCTGTTACGCGGGTTGGGGTGAGCGTCGACCCTCGATATCAGGGGGCCCGCTCGTGGGAGAAGTCTTCCCATTTTCCCTTAGTGTCAAATGGGTCACTGCGAGTTGGTAGCCCGTTTTACATCTCTCCCAAATTCTATTTCCATTGACTTCAATTGACTCAAATTTCACAAAGTAGCAAATATAACATAACTTTTATTTATATAGCGCCTTTAATGTAGTAAAACGTCCCAAAGCGCTTCACAGCAACTATAAGACAAAACAGATAAATCGGACACTGATCCACGTAAGCAATTATTACGCCAGATGACCAAAAGCTTGGTTAAAGAGGTAGGTTTAAGGAAGGTCTTAAACGAGGAGGCGGAGAGGTTTAGAGAAGGAGCTCCAGAGCTTAGGGCCCAAGCAGCTGATGGCACGGCCACCGATGGTTAAGCAGTTATAATCAGGGATGCTCAAGAGGGCAGAAATTGAGGAGTGCAGACATCCTGTGGGGTTGTGAGGCTGAAAGAGATTACAGAGATAGGGAGGGGTGAGGCCATGGAGGAATTTGTAAACAAGGATGAGAATTTTGAAATCAAGGCATTGCTTAACAAAGGCACGGATAAGGGTTTCAGCAACAGATGAGCTGAGGCAGGGGCAGGCAATGTTACGGAGGTGGAAATAGGCGGTTTTAGTGATGCCACAGATATGTGGCCAGAAGATCATTTCAAGATCAAATATGGGGCCTAGGCTGTGAAGAGTCTGGTTTAGCCTCAAATAGATGTTAGGGAGAGAGATGGAGGTCAGTGGCCAGGGAACGCAGTTTGTGGTGGGGACCAAAGACAATGGCTTCGGTCTTCCCAATATTTAATTGGAGAAAATTTCTGCTCATCCAGTACTGGATGTCGGATAAGTAATCTGACAATTTAGAGACCATGGAGGGGTCAAGAGAAGTGGTGGAGAGGTAGAGCTGGGTGTCGTCAGCGTACATGTGGAAACTGACTCCATGTTTTCGGATGATGTTGCCAAGGGGCAGCATACAGTTGAGAAATAAGAGGGGGCCAAAGATATATCCTTGGGGGACACCAGAGGTAATGATGCGGGAGTGGGAAGAGAATCCATTGCAGATTTTCTGGCTATGATTAGATAAATAAGAATGGAACCAGGCGAGTGCAGTCCCATCCAGCTGGACAATGGTGGAGAGGCGTTGGAGATGGATGGAGTCGTCAACTGTGTCAAAGGCTGCAGACAAATCAAGAAGGACAAGGAGGGATAGTTTACCTGTCATAGTCACAAAGGATGCAATTTGTGACTTTTATGAGAGCCATTTCGGTACTGTGGCATGGTTGGAAATCAGATGGAAGGGATTCAAACATGGGAGTTCCGGGAAAGGTGGGTCACAGATTTGAGAGGCGGCAACACGTTCAAGGACTTGAGAGGAAAGGTAGGTTGGAGATGGGGTGGTAGTTGGCAAGCACAGTGGGGTCAAGGGTTGTTTTTTTTTGAGGGGAGGGCTGATGACCGTAGATTTGAAGGAGAGGGGGAACAATACCCGAGAGAGAACCATTAACAATGATGGTAAACATGGGAGCCAGAAAAGGAAGTTGGGTGGTGAGCAATTTAGCGGGAATAGGGTCAAGGGAGCAGGAAGTGGGTCTTATGGACAAGATGAGAGTGGAGAGGTCAAGAGGGGAGGTCAGAGAGAAACTAGAGAAAGATGGAAGTTTATGGCTCGGGCAGGGGGGAGCCTCAGAGGAAGTTTGGCCCGGTGGGCTAGGGAAAGGGAACGGAACTCACAGAGGCAGCCGATCAGATGGTCTCAATTTTTGAGACAAAGAAATCAATGAGCTCCTCACATTTGTTGGAGGTGAGTGTGGTGAAGGCAGGGGAGAGGTGTTTAAGAAGACAGTTCACAGTAGAGAATAGTAGCCAGGTATTATCTTTGCACTCCAGAATGATCCTAGAACACTCATAAAACAGCAAATCAGCTGCAAATGTGACTCTGTACGTGATACTTTGAAATTGATTGTGCTAGATAGAAGAATTAAAAAAGTGTAGCATAGATGGTACTGAATTGTTCTGTAATTCAGTCAAATAACATGGAGATATAAAATGGCCCAATAACTAACAACTCACTTGTGCTACACTCTGGGCTTATAATGTTGTTGGAATGTTCTTTTAGATTGTGCATTTCTTTATAATCTGGACTCACTAATCCAGCATTCTCCATGGATTGAGCTCTTAAATTGAATTTTCTGTCCCTACAGGTGAGCAAAATTGTGTGGCTCTAAAAATCTCATGTGCTACCATCAGTCTCTTCAAGATTACACATTATAGATTTGTTCAGTGATTCGGTTGGATATTCTAAAAGTTTTCTGCAAATGATAAAATTTTTCCTTTGGATAGCATGCGGTGTCTTTTGGAAGTTACAGCAGAGCTCCCAGGAGTGTCCATGGGCCCAAATTTGCCCAATCCCTTTTTTCGGCACACACTCCTGAAATGCGCCAACTTTGTTCGCTGGAAACGGCGCCGAAAAACTTACTCACGATTCTGGCCGCTCCGTTGTGTGTCCCGGGTCCTGGCACGGCGCTCCTCATGGAGTAGGAGACGGAGCTACAGCCTTACGCCAAAAACAGTGCCGGCAGCTGCGCGCATGCGCAGTAGAGCGGTCGCGCATGCGCAGGAGCTCCGTCCCATGATTATGATGATGCCTGCAGAACGTGTCCAGCCCCTATCCCAGGCCGAATGACCTGCCGCACAGGCTGGCCGCTGAGGGCTGCAAGAAACAGGTTGGTGCGACTGAGTTTTGATCGGGACAAGAGGGCGGAGAGGTTGGTCGTCTTTAGCTGCAGTGTAGTGGTTTGGACCGAGGATAGCTTGTCGTGTAGCGATGTCGCTTGCCATGCTGGGCTGGCTTTACGTTCGTTTGGTTGAGTGGCAGTCTAGTCATGTTAAAGAAGCACATATACAGTGACAGCCATGTGCTTAACCTACACCCCATCCTGTGTATCAATAAATAACCAGCAACATGCAGTTAGGTTGTATTACAAATAATTTGTGTGTGAAGCTCTTTGAAAAAGGGAAAAAGGGAAAATGGGCAAAAAGGGAAAAAATTCCTGCCCGAAAAGGATCGAAAGTTGGTGGGCCTGGGGTAGGGGAGGGAGAACGTGGCTGCCGCCACACCGACTCCCGCACGGCCAGCCGTGCTAAGTTTAGTTGAAGGTATGATTTACTTCAGCTCTTTATTTGTTAATTTAATTATTTACTTCAGTTCTTTAGTTTTTATTGAATGGTTATTACTGCTTGTGCTTTGTTTGGTGCTTAAAATGTTGTTTAGGTGCAGAGTTCCTTCTATTTTTTTTATTTATTGATTGCTTATTACTTTGGTCTTGGTGCTTTAGGGGCAGGGTTCCTCTATTTTATTTGTTAATTAATTGCTTATTACTTTTTGTGCTTTGTTTGGTGCTTGGTGGTGTTTTAAATGTAGTTACTTGCATCGATTCCTTAACTGCAAGTAAGGTCTTTCTGTGCGGACAAAAGTGGACACATACGCTGCTCTAAGTTAGTTTAGTACAACTTTTTTCTGGCCAAATTGGCATAAATGGCTGGGAACGCCCCCTTTTGAAAAAAAACTGACCTAACAAAAAACCTAACTAACTCACTTACACTGGCACAAATTAAATGGCCATATTTGCAATTAAAAAGATATATCAGAAAAATCAAGTTACACCAAAAAAAACGGTGCAACTCATGGGGAAATTTGGGCCCAATATTTGCAGAATCCCACCAACAGAAATGTTTGAAAACAAATGAGTGTGAATATTTCCATTTAGAAATGCCACTTGACATAGCAGCTGAAGTGTTACCATGTTATTTGACTGTGAATTACAGAACAATTTACTACCATCTACGCTACGTTTTAAAAGCCTTGCATCTCGCACAATCATATTTGAAAGTATCGCGTGCAAAGTGTCACATTAGCAGCTGATTTGTTGCTGTTTCACGAGTGTGATATTTGCTACTTTGAGCCAATCACAACTGAACAGATACAGAACACAGCAAATCAGCCAACAGAAATAAAAATCACCCAAGTTCAAAAAACTACAAATGACCAATGGGGACATTAGCAATAGCAACCAAAAAAAGAAAAGGCAAACCAATCAAATGGCTGAAAATCTTACGAAAATATTTTTTCAGGTTACCTTAGTTCATGCAGGTTCACAGATGGATCAGCCAGCTGCAGCCGCGACCTACAGCTTGTAGTAATTTTGATGAAGACTGGCCATTTACAGGACATGCTAGCAATTGCTGTTTAAAAGTTTTACACCTCCCCCACTTTATGTATTAAAGCAAAGTTACTGCAGAAACATATAAAACATATATGATTCATATAAAACATCAAAGACAACTTTCTAAGATATCCTTAAAAGCAAGAATTGTTTACCGTAAAATATCCAACTGTAGTAGGCAACAGCTAGAAAAATCAGCGAGACACGAAGGTGTAGGTTGCAATGTATTCTAAATGTTTACAGCAACTGTCTCTCATGTCTTTACACTCAGAACTCAAAAACAATCATTGTTCATACTTGCACAGTTGCAAGTTGTACAAAATTTTACCATTATTTAAATTTGGAGACGGGTTCTGAAATAAATTCCTGTATTAAATCTTTATGTTAGTAGAACAGTTTGGCAGTACTTTTGCAGAGAAATTTAGTAAGGGAATTATGTAAATACTTCAATTTCGTATGTTTGTTGGTGCACACTATAAACGCTAAAACTTCAACGGATGGCCTGTAAAAGGTAAATAATTGCACCCCCCCCCACCACCCCGAGTTTTATTTACCTGTAATGGGAAAGGAAAATTATGAGGCATGCTTTTTTTTTTATGCTGGAAAGAGGGTGAATGAGAAAGGACCTTATAGAGGTATACAAGATACTAAGTGGAGTAGAAAAAAAAATCCAAGCATTGTTGCAACTTAAACCACAACTTCGGGACAAGGGGAAATAGGTACAAACCAGAAACGTTCAGGACTATTACCAGAAAGCGCTTTTTAATACAGATTTAATAACTGCAATGATCTTCAGGTAAGTGAAAGCAAAAACTCATTCAAAAGGCTGTTAAATGCTGTGATAGGAAATTGTAGGTTTCTATGGAAGGATGACCTCGATAGACCGAACGGCCTCCCTCATCTATAATTCTCTTTGTGAGATATTGCACTTCTATTTAAACATAGCACCTTAGAATCAGCAGGATAAACTCCTAAATATTATTCACAAGGTTCATGTCAATGCTGCTGCATTGGTCAGATCAAGAGCCACAGAGCCATGGTCTACTTGTATTACTTTATTTTGTGTACTTGAAATATACATAGCTCCGAAACAAAGTTATCCTGAATATACTTTCATTATTTTGAGACCTGCCATTAACTTTTTGTACATCAGATATTGAACCAGGATTTCAAATATTTCACTTTTATATTACTTTAATCTCTTGAACAGACTTTGAATGTATTAAAAATACTTACCAAAAGTGGTAGTAAATAAACTAGATTATTCTGCGTTACACCTTAATTAAATTATAAGAAATTCTTCAGAATGTACTAGTCACTGCAAGCAAACAGAATGTTTGATGTTTCAATATATACATAAATACCAAGTCCTTCGTCTTCAAGAAGTCAAGTTTGCTATTTTCAAATTTTATTTTTCTCTGCAAGAAGCTCAGTATTTATTCTAC